>NC_058088.1:130478683-130796183 GCF_014858855.1 Bufo gargarizans | reverse complement strand
GCTTAAACTCCTTCACTGTATTTGCCGCTACCACTTCTGCAGGAAGGCTATTCCATGCATCTACTACTCTCTCAGTAAAGTAATACTTCCTTATATTACTTTTAAACCTTTGCCCCTCTAATTTAAAACTGTGTCCTCTTGTGGTAGTTTTTCTTCTTTTAAATATGCTCTCCTCCTTTACCGAGTTGATTCCCTTTATGTATTTAAAAGTTTCTATCATATCCCCTCGGTCTCTTCTTTCTTCCAAGCTATACATATTAAGGTCCTTTAATCTTTCCTGGTAAGTTTTATCCTGCAATCCATGGACCAGTTTAGTAGCTCTTCTCTGAACTCTCTCTAGAGTATCTATATCCTTCTGGAGATATGGCCTCCAGTACTGCGCACAATACTCCAAGTGAGGTCTTACCAGTGTTCTGTACAGCGGCATAAGCACTTCACTCTTTCTACTGCTTATACCTCTCCCTATACATCCAAGCATTCTGCTGGCATTTCGTGCTGCTTTATTACATTGTCTTCCCACCTTTAAGTCTTCTGAAATAATTACTCCTAAATCCCTTTCCTCAGATACTGAGGTCAGGACTGTGTCAAATATTCTATATTCTGCCCTTGGGTTTTTACGCCCCAGGTGCATTATCTTGCACTTATCCACATTAAATTTCAGTTGCCAGAGTTCTGACCATTCTTCTAGTTTTCCTAAATCCTTTTCCATTTGGCGTTTCCCTCCAGGAACATCAACCCTGTTACATATCTTTGTGTCATCAGCAAAAAGACAAACCTTACCATCGAGGCCTTTTGCAATATCACTTATGAAGATATTAAACAAAATTGGTCCCAGTACAGATCCCTGTGGAATCCCACTGGTAACATGACCTTGTTTTGAATGTTCTCCATTGACTACAACCCTCTGTTGTCTGTCACTCAGCCACTGCCTAATCCACTCAACAATATGGGAGTCCATGCTCAATGACTGCAGTTTATTGATAAGTCTTCTATGTGGGACAGTGTCAAAAGCCTTACTAAAATCTAGATATGCGATGTCTACTGCACCTCCACCGTCTATTATTTTAGTCACCCAGTCAAAAAAATCTATAAGATTTGTTTGACATGATCTCCCTGAAGTAAACCCATGCTGTTTTTCATCTTGCAATCCATGGGATTTTAGATGTTCCACAATCCTATCCTTTAATAGGGTTTCCATTAATTTGCCTACTATTGATGTCAGACTCACTGGTCTATAGTTGCTCGATTCCTCCTTACTACCTTTCTTGTGAATGGGCACGACATTTGCCAATTTCCAATCTTCCGGGACGACTCCTGTTACTAATGATTGGTTAAATAAATCTGTTAACGGTTTTGCCAGCTCACCACTAAGCTCTTTTAATAATTTTGGGTGTATCTCATCAGGCCCCTGTGACTTATTTGTCTTCACTTTAGACAGCAAACTTAGAACATCTTCCTCTGTAAAGACACATGCATCAAACGATTTAATAGTCATCCTTTCTAGTGGAGGTCCTTCTCCTTTTTCTTTTGTAAAAACTGAACAGAAGTATTCATTAAGGCAGTCGGCTAGCCCTTTATTCTCTTCTACATACCTTCCATCCTTTATTTTTAATTTAGTTATTCCTTGTTTTAATTTCCTTTTTTCATTTATATATCTGAAGAATGTCTTATCCCCTTTTTTCATAGACTGAGCTAGTTTTTCTTCTGCCTGAGCTTTAGAAGTTCTTATAACTTGCTTGGCCTCTTTCTGCCTAATCTTGTAGATTTCCTTATCTTCATTGCTCTGGGTTTTTTTATAATTACAAAATGCTAGCTTTTTATTTTTAATGATTTGGGCCACTTCTGCTGAGTACCACAGTGGTCTCTTCCTTTTTTTGCTTTTACTGACAAGTCTAATGCAATTTTCTGTTGCCTTCAATAATGCACCTTTTAAGTAGTCCCATTTCTCCTGGACTCCATGTAATCCGTTCCAGTCTGATAAGGACTCATTTATGACTAATTTCATTTTTGAAAAGTCTGTTTTTCTAAAATCTAAAACTTTTGTTTTTGTGTGGTGGGACTCTTTCACAGTTCTTATATTAAACCACACTGACTGGTGATCACTAGATCCCAAGGTTTCGCCTACAATGACATCATATACCGAATCCCCATTTGTGAATATCAAATCCAAAATGGCCTCCCTCCGGGTTGGCTCCTCAACCATTTGTTGTAGGGATAACCCCAGTAGGGAATTTAGAATATCTGTACTCCTGGTAGAACTTGCTATTTTGGTTTTCCAGTTTATATCTGGAAGATTGAAATCTCCCATAATGATAACTTCTCCTTTCATTGTCATTTTAGCTATTTCTTCAACTAGTAGATCATCTAGTTCTTTAACTTGATCAGGTGGTCTATATATCACACCTACACGAGTTACTGCATGATTAGCAAACTGCAACGTAACCCAAACTGACTCTATGTTGGCCTCACCAACTTGTATTAGGTTAGATTTAATGCTATCTTTCACATACAGGGCCACTCCTCCTCCTTTCTTGCCTTCTCTGTCTACCTGCCGCACACATCCTTACAGACTGGGTCTACAAGAAGCTTGTCGCAGGTACAACCGATGCTGAGACAGAATACCATTGCTTCCTTCTCCTTCAATTTTTTCCCATGTGGCCAGACAAACTGCAGTGACGTATGAACAAAATACAAATCAATCATTTATGTATATATTGCGGTGACACGGGCCATTTCATGAAGACATGTCGAGTCTTGGCAAGAAACTCCAGTGCCTCAGGTTGATTGGAGAAACAACCCTGGATGAGAATGTACTTTCTCCAAAATAAACTGTTCCCATGATCTTATCATGTGTTAATGTACGGTTTTGTCACGACTGTGACTGATCCAGACAGGTCTGGGAGGAGAAGGTCGCAGCGACTTGCTACTCGCGATAGCTTGTGAGTTTGCTCTGTGGTTCAGGGTATGTCATCAGGGTTTTGCCTTGTGAATCTTTTTGTCCTGACTGGGAGTTTGTAGGCATCCTTCTCAGGTGAGTCCTGTCTGCCACTCCCAGCTACTATATTAGTTTCAGTTTCACTTGCAGTCATTGCCAGATATAGTCCTTACTTCCAGTGTTATTCTGACCTTTGAAGGAGATCGTTTGATGGTATTGCTGTGGAGCTCTTGTCTGGCGTGGACTGTCGTTATTGGGATCACCTTCTCTGCTCGTGACTGGGTAAGTCTATTCTCTGTTATAGATTGTTTGTTTGTTGCTGTCTTCCCCTGTTGTTCTCCTAGACATGAGTGATGGTGACTAGTGCTCCCATCTGCCTTTCCCCAGTCAAGTCTTGCTAGGGTGACTGAGGGTTTAGGCATCCTGCTCGCCGCACGGGTTCACACCCTGTCTAGGGTATCAGGGCAGACAGGTGCCAGCTTAGGGTTAGTCAGGGGTGGCCGTTCTATCTCCCATCCATAGATAAGGGTCCCCCTTCCCCTCCGTCTGGTACGACACGACTGCTGCTGGGATAGCGGTCGTGACAGGTTTACTGAGCAGGTCCTTCTGTTTTCCATATCGGAAGGTAGCGTCCTGCATCAGGCCTTGGTGACCCGGGACGGCATATCTACTGTGTGCCAAGAGAAGCCATCAGTGTTGCCATCTTTCAATGGTGTGCCTCTTCTGGCACGCATTCAGTATGCCACTATGACTCTGGGCCTCCAGGTTGTACTTCATCACTCTAAAAAGATCTAATTCTATGTCATCCTATGATTCTATTAGTCCACTACTCTTGGGGTTACCATGGGATTGGGACAATGGGCAAATTCTTCAATGGGGAATACAATGTCATTCACAGTGTCTAACTGCTGTGCTTCCTGTCGAGAGAGCCATGTTGTATCAAAGAATAATTTATCAATAATAAATCATGATTCTAATTTTGTGCAGATCCTGTCATTATTATACTTATAGACGTTATCATCACTTAGCAGATATAATGGATTTATTGAAACAGAGGCTAAGGTATCTGTGAATCCTAAGTAAAATGAGGCTGCAAAAGTTCAAGGATGCATGTGTCATTTCTAGTAGAGAAAACATAAGAGATGAATCAATATAATAGGTAGTAAAAATAAACCACGGCACTCGTTATATAGAGTTGAATCAATGATGCTTTTTAATCATATATCCATCCAGGAATAAGTAATATAAACTGGCCAACGTTTCTGTCCTATCTCCAGACCTTGCTCACGGCCTGGGGTAAAGTAGAAAATATAATACACATGGATATTTGTGCATAATCAATTATGAATTCCTAGATATAGTTTTCACTTAATTCAATCGATGACATGTATCGGGATGTCAAGACAATCATACAGAATATATACATGTGAATAATATTGTAGTATAATATAATATAAAATACAATATACAGAGGAGCAGCTGCAGTTAGATGCCAGCTGTAGAAAAAAATCAAATTATATAGACAGTAGTGGATTGCAGAGTATCACAAGCTATGAAGGATCCCAGGATAGATTGGATGTCTCCTGTGGGGCACAATAAATATTAATTTCAGCGTGGAAACCCATATAGTTATGAGTAGGGGATGTCTGTATATGAGAGCATGGATGCCTGTGCCTGTAATGGCTGAAGTCTAAGGCATCTGTTTAGTAAGGTACATAAACAGACATGGACCTAGGCACCTATACATACAAATAGATAAACAAATAGATAAACAGATAGGCCCATTGTATAGAGTAAATGTCACAGATGTCGTTTGTACCTTAGTATCAGATGCAGGAATGGATATATTTCGAGATCAGACCAGGAGGGGATATATTTCATAGAATGGTAATTGTCCAAGACCAAGAAACATGTGGGCTAAATGATTAAACCATGGATATTTATATAGACATATATGGAACAGTAATCAGGTTATATAGTATTTGCAATACGATTATATTGTATTAGCTTTATTAGCTTACGCTTAGATTAAGAAAATGTGTGTCCAGAGGTAGTCGATAGTAGTTGAGAGCCATATAGAATATCATATGCAATACAATACATACCAAGCCAACATGGAGTAATGGTGTAGAAGGATGGCGTCCTAGCAGTAAGACTGTGCATGACAGTCTTATATATATGAAGTACATAGAGTGTGTAGCACAAATCGTCATGCGCCAGACGTGAAAACACATTAGCTAACTGAGGGTGGCCAAGGATGGGCAAATTCTAGAGTGTATTGATAAATGAGATGCGCCTATGTCGGTGTCACGGTATCTACTGGCACATAGGTCAGAAGATCTAGGAGACTGGCTGAACGTGATGTGAGCTGACAGCCTCTCTGGTTTCACTCTTCAGTGTTGTTGCTGGGTATGACCACACCTTTGGTCTCAGGTGTATCTTAAGTGGTAATTCCTACTCCTCTATTTAGTCTGACCTCACCCATTATGCTATGCGGTTGATAGCTTCTTTTGCTGTATAGGTGCTGGTGTTGGTTCTCCTCTGAGTTCCTGATCGTCCGCATACTTCAGAGTTAAGTGTCTCTTTTCCCTATTGTTTGTTTGTGGTTTTTCCCTTCCTTTTGATATTAGGCCTGAGGGCGTCTCCTGTTCTTTCAGCTTGGAAGGAACAGGCCATCCATTATCCTGACACTATCTCCAGGGCCCTGTTAGGGTGAGATAGGGCCTAGGTTCCGTTGTATGAACATTCCTACCATCAAAGTCTGTTCATACTGTTAGTAGTCAGGGCATGGATTAGGGACTCACTAGGTGGTGACCATTCCCCTATCCCTAGTTTCCAGGCCTAGTATCTTTCCCCCCTCGCTCCTGTGTTCGGTGTGGAGTGTTTTCCTCACACTGCGACTTGACAGCCGGATATCAAAGACATATTTGCGCATGCTCAGTAAATGAAAATAGGCTGCTAAGTAAGGGCAAAGTTAGATTGTATTAAAGGAACTGAGGTTTAATGCTCAGCAATGGATTAGTATGCACAAATGACAGGCAACTGAAATCTGAAGGTTGGGAACAACTACTAAAGGAGCTGAAGGGAATAGTAACATCATGAACTAGTGAAATAAACCTATGAAAAAATTGGTGCACAAATATAAACTAGGAGGGGTAAATTAATAAGGTATATTAGATTAGAATCCATATAATGAGACAAACATTTTTAGATGTATTAGATTATATAGACTAGAATCAGTATAATTAGAATAAAATAAAAAAATAGAACAAAATAAGACAAAAAATAAAAAATAGAAGAGAAACTAGAACAATTTGAAAAATAATTGAGAAATTTGAAAAACATACAAAAAGTTAAGAGAAGGAATTGTAAAAGAGAAAAAAAATATAAAGCTAGAAGATTAGAAAAAGGAGAAATAGAGAGTATTTTTCTGCCATTGCTAAAGCATTGTAGGATCTTACCAGGAAGGCAGAAGATGTTCAGAATTGGATCACACAGGTTGTTTTAGCCTTTGAAACCCTGAAGCATACCTTCATATGCCTCATTGACACGTCAGTGTTTGGTCAGTTATTTCCATCAGTGATTGTGAGCCAAAACCAGGTGCGGCTCTAAACACAGAACAGGAGCAGATCTTTCCCTTATACCTTATGTCTGTGGAGGCTCCAATCCTGGTTTTGGCTCACAGTCACTGATGGAAATGACTGACCAAAACACTGACGTGTGAATGAGGCAATAGAACTTCCAGCCAAATCTGTCTCATCCCTTTATCGATTGCAGAAGTAAAACGTCCCATGGAACAAAAGACCATCCACAGGTCACCAGGATCAGGAGTACAGTATTTTATTGCAGCAATACAACGTGTTTCGGGGAATCGCTCCCCTTCATCGGGTACAAAGGGCTGCACATGGATCATCCCTTTATCGAGGAGGTCAACACTTCTGAAGTAGGAGTGGGAGAAGTTTTGTGTCAGGGATTTCCTTTGCTGACTAATCTGCACTTTTTTTGCTTACGTACCTGTCATGTAAATTTTCTCCTGCTGAGAGAAATTATGATATAGGCAATCGGGAGCTACTGGCCATCAAGTGGGCATTTGAGGAGTGGTGACATTATTTAGAGGGGGCTAGGCACCAGATTACAGTATTGGCTGACCACAAAACTTTAACCAGCGGCTAAGAGACTCAACCACAAGCAGGCTAGATGGGTCCTCTTTATGGGGTTCAACTTTGAAGTAACTTTTATACCTGCTTCTAAAAACATTAGGGCTGACTCCTTGTCCTGAAGTTTCTGGTGGTCTCAACTTCCTGACCTTGAACCAAAGCTGATTTTATCTTAAGGTATATTGATATCTGCTATTGCTCCTGATTTCATCGGTGACATCAGAGGTTGGCAGAAATTAGTTCAGAGTTGATGCCTACCAGAAAGTTGACTTTGACTGTCCCAGAGAGACCATAGACCCATCTGTCTATAGATTTCATTACTGGTCTGTCTCCCTCTGATGGAAAGACTATATGTTACGACCAAAGGATGTGGATCCTCTGGATCAGCTGATAGAGGACTAGGAATTAGGCCAATATTGCTGACTGCTGACTCTCAAAGTCAGGACCCTGGTGTTTGCACCAGTCACCCAGAACGCCGCTAACTGCAGCACTGTGTACAGGGTCCAACAGGTATACAAAAGTCTTTTGCAATAAAGGCAAAACAAAGTTCAGAGTAATACAGTAAACTGGGTCAGGCGAACTCATGAGTGCAGAGTCAGAAATGCAAGCGAACTTACAGAAGACGGCAAGCAGATTTGTAGTCAGGTAATGCAAGGGTCGATAGTCCAGATATATAATCCAAGTAGCAGACGACAGGCAGAATATTAGTCAGGTAATGCAAGGGTCAATAGTCCAGATAATCCAAGTAGCAGACGACAGGCTTCAGCAGAAGTTACCAGGTATACAACCACGCTTGTGCACTTCATGGTAAGTGAAGTTGCCCTATATACTAGTATCTCCGCCTTCGGGTGGGGTCAGTGATTAGGAGCCTGTTCGCCACTTCCATAAGAATGGGAGAGATGTGCCCGCATGCGCTATAGCGCACAGATGATACCTGGCCATGAGGACAGATGCGGTGGTATGCTGGCAGGTGCCTGCTTCTCCTTCAAGGTAAGCCAGCACTGGGACCCATGGTGCTGCAGTGTGCAGGTGACGATCTGCCACCCTGCAGTGAGGTCATGGACCCAATACTGACACTTTACGGTAATTTGGATGATGTTAGATTGGTTTAGCAAAGTGTGTCATTTCATACGATTGGCTCAGCTTCCTAATCCTAAAATTTGGTCCAGATTGTTTATCAAGCATACTGTCCATTTACATGAAGGTATTTTCTCTTACAGAGGTGTGTAGTTTGTATCCATGTTTTGGAGAGCATTCGATGCCAAGCTTCAGGTTCGGTTGTCATTTTCTTTAGCGTTTAATCCTGAGACTAACAGACAGCCTGAGCATTTTAGTCAAACTGTTGAGCAATACCTCAAATGTTACATTGCTGATCATCAGTCAGAATAGGTAGGTTATCCTCCTCTAGCTGAATTCACCATTAGCAATACCCTTCATATTTGTCTGGATACCTCTCCTTTTTTGGAATTATTGGTTTCATCTTCACCTATGTTCCAGTAATTCCAAAGCTGTCCTAATGTCCCCTTCATCTCTGAACTCCTGGAGTCTACTCTAGCCTTATCCTTTATCTCTCTGTTAACTCTCTTCTTGACACCTGACAGCCTGGTTGCCGCCCTCTACGCTCTACAGAAACTGCCCTCACCAAAGTGACAAGCGACCTCCTAACAAATGCAGTTGTGACTACTCTCTTCTTCTTCTGGCTCTCTCTGCAGCATTTAACACTGTAGAGCACCACTTCCTAATTAGCATTCTCCAATCTATGAACCTTAAGCACCCCGCTGCCTCTTAGTTGGGATCGACCGATATTGATTTTTTAGAACCGATACCAATAGTCTGTGAACTTTCAGGCCGATAGCCGATAATTTATACCGAAATTTATATCATAATATATATTATATTAGTTGGTGGTGGAAATTTGCATTTGGCACTAGTATATTCTAAATGTAAATTATAAATTACTAAAGCTCTAAGTTGGTTGGTCAATTTATAATTTACATTTATAATATACTAGTGCCAAATACAAATTTCCACACCATCCCCCCTCCTCACTAACCCCTATCAGACCTCAGATCAGACCTTTATTAACCCCTATCAGACCTCAGATGAATAAAATAAAAAAATTCCTAACCTCTCCTGCGCTCCTCTTCATCTTCGGGTCCTGCGTCTTCTCCGGGGTCAGGACAGTGCAGCGCAGGCCCCATCACAGAAGACCAGGGAGGGTGAGTATCGGAAGCGCTTGCTGCGTTTCTTCCCCGCTCCCGGCACCCGATGCCTACTAGTGCGCTCACTAGTTTTCGCTTTATACGCATTATCGGTATATTGGCAAGGTTAGATGCCGATACCGATAATAGACAAAATCCTGAATATTGGACAATAATATCGGTACTTCCGATAATTGGTCGATCCCTACTCTTAGTTTTCTTCTTGTCGGTTTGGTTGCTCTTTCAGTGTATCATTTGGTGGTTTCACTATCCGTCTTCCCTCTTGCTGTTCGGGTTCCTTAGGCATCCATATTAGGTCCTCTCCTTTTTTTCTCTCTACACAGCCCCTTTCAAACTTGCAAATTTGGTTTTCAGAACCATCTCTGTGCTGATGACACCCAGCTATACATTTCATGCTGTGGCTTAACCCCTGCTATACTAAAGGCCACCACTGACCATCTACTAAACCACTTATTTCCCTCTTAGTGTGTGGAGCTGCTATAACACCTAAACAGCACGCCTGCTGTCTCTGTGTTATTTTTGACACTGATCCTTCCTTCACCCCCTATATGCATTCATTTGCCAGCTCATGTTGTCTGCACCTCAAAAATATCTCTAGAATCAGACCCTTTCTCACTGTGGAAACAACAAAAACTCTCATTGTGACCATAATCCATTAAGGGGGTTATTCAACCCTTATAATGACCCCCCAATGCCCGGGCACCTCATATAGGTTATACTTAGCCCACTCTCTGTCCAAGTCGCGGCCTGCTATTGGCTGCTCCCCCCGTCACCGAATATTTTGATCTGCTCAACAGGGAGAAGCAGAGGCGGCTGTTCAGGGATCAGAAGTGATGCGGGGTAAGTATAACCTATAGGGAGTGCAGAATTATTAGGCAAATGAGTATTTTGACCACATCATCCTCTTTATGCATGTTGTCTTACTCCAAGCTGTATAGGCTCGAAAGCCTACTACCAATTAAGCATATTAGGTGATGTGCATCTCTGTAATGAGAAGGGGTGTGGTCTAATGACATCAACACCCTATATCAGGTGTGCATAATTATTAGGCAACTTCCTTTCCTTTGGCAAAATGGGTCAAAAGAAGGACTTGACAGGCTCAGAAAAGTCAAAAATAGTGAGATATCTTGCAGAGGGATGCAGCACTCTTAAAATTGCAAAGCTTCTGAAGCGTGATCATCGAACAATCAAGCGTTTCATTCAAAATAGTCAACAGGGTCGCAAGAAGCGTGTAGAAAAACCAAGGCGCAAAATAACTGCCCATGAACTGAAAAAAGTCAAGCGTGCAGCTGCCAAGATGCCACTTGCCACCAGTTTTGCCATATTTCAGAGCTGCAACATCACTGGAGTGCCCAAAAGCACAAGGTGTGCAATAATCAGAGACATGGCCAAGGTAAGAAAGGCTGAAAGACGACCACCACTGAACAAGACACACAAGCTGAAATGTCAAGACTGGGCCAAGAAATATCTCAAGACTGATTTTTCTAAGGTTTTATGGACTGATGAAATGAGAGTGAGTCTTGATGGCCCAGATGGATGGGCCCGTGGCTGGATTGGTAAAGGGCAGAGAGCTCCAGTCCGACTCAGACGCCAGCAAGGTGGAGGTGGAGTACTGGTTTGGGCTGGTATCATCAAACATGAGCTTGTGGGGCCTTTTTGGGTTGAGGATGCAGTCAAGCTCAACTCCCAGTCCTACTGCCAGTTTCTGGAAGACACCTTCTTCAAGCAGTGGTACAGGAAGAAGTCTGCATCCTTCAAGAAAAACATGATTTTCATGCAGGACAATGCTCCATCACACGCGTCCAAGTACTCCACAGCGTGGCTGGCAAGAAAGGGTATAAAAGAAGAAAAACTAATGACATGGCCTCCTTGTTCACCTGATCTGAACCCCATTGAGAACCTGTGGTCCATCATCAAATGTGAGATTTACAAGGAGGGAAAACAGTACACCTCTCTGAACAGTGTCTGGGAGGCTGTGGTTGCTGCTGCACGCAATGTTGATGGTGAACAGATCAAAACACTGACAGAATCCATGGATGGCAGGCTTTTGAGTGTCTTTGCAAAGAAAGGTGGCTATATTGGTCACTGATTTGTTTTTGTTTTGTTTTTGAATGTCAGAAATGTATATTTGTGAATGTTGAGATGTTATATTGGTTTCACTGGTAAAAATAAATAATTGAAATGGGTATATATTTGTTTTTTGATAAGTTGCCTAATAATTATGCACAGTAATAGTCACCTGCACACACAGATATCCCCCTAAAATAGCTAAAACTAAAAACAAACTAAAAACTACTTCCAAAAATATTCAGCTTTGATATTAATGAGTTTTTTGGGTTCATTGAGAACATGGTTGTTGTTCAATAATAAAATTAATCCTCAAAAATACAACTTGCCTAATAATTCTGCACTCCCTGTATATGAGGGGGCCAGGCAATTGGGGGGGGGGGGGGGGGGGTTTAGATAGGAGTTGGATAACCTCTTTTAACGTCTCAATTACTGTAATTGGCCTCCCCAATCTATTATTATTGCAGCAACCAGGCTTATCTATCTGTCTAACTGCTACTCCGATGCCTCTGTCCTGTTCCAGTAACTGCACTGGTTGCCCATACAGTACAGGATTCAATTTAAACTGCATATTCTCACCCACAAAGCTGTCCACAGTACCACAATCCTACCTATCCCTCATTTCTGTCTACCACCCTACCCATGCTTTACGCTTGGCAAATGATTTATAACTAAAATCCACCATAATCCGGACCTCTCAATTCTTCTCTCGAGCTGCACCAGTTCTCTTGAACACCCTATCCTAAGCAATTAGGTTAATCCACAACATACACAGTTTTAGGCTCTACCTAAAAACACATCTTTATAGAGCGGCCTATCACATGCCCTAATAAAACTCCTTTAATTAACTCCCCCCTTCAACATTCTGACCTAATCCACGATCACTATTACAGTTCTGATGGTCAGATAGACGGTACAGTGGGATACAGGCAAGAAAATCACATAGAAATCGCCACTAAAACTTAACTTTTAATAACACTGAGAAAAATATGAAACACCATCTCCTACCATTGACAAACAAGGAGATAGGGTTTACCATTTATTTTCCCTGTCTCTATGAAACCTTGCCTAGGAATGGAATGGCCGTGATCCCGTGTCTGGAACCTCCTAGTATTCCTAATAATTCCCTGACACAGGAAAGAATCCCATCACCATATGTTAGATAGTAGTGCTCGTCCATACGTCAGGTCAGAGTAATGTAAACCAGTTTAAAAACAAACACCTTATTATCAGATATTACAAAACCAGAAAAACACATAAATTATTTTTGCAGTGCCTTGCAAAAGTATTCACCCTTCCTTGACTTTTTTTCGTATTTTGGTACATTACAGCCTTAAAGGGACACTGACAGGCAAATTCAGCATATTGTGTTATATATCTGACATTACAGGTCTTATACAGTCTATTAAAAGCATGTAAGTATCCCCCCTGTCCACCTTCTAAATACCGAAATATAAAGTTTTATAACTTGCCTATCTCCACACCAATCTGCCTAAGGGGCGGCGTTTCATCTGAAAATGCGCCCAGCCAGCAGCTCCCAACTGCCGTTCTGTAGCCCCGCCCAGCTCATCAATATTCACTTCGCTGGGCGGGGCTACAACTCTCCCCAGTCACGATCCTGCGTATGGTTGATAGAATCCTCTTGGCAGCGTCCGTCTAATTCTCTGCGCCTGCGCCCCGCCGTGGTTAGATCGCGCCTGCTGTACACACCCTGCCTGCGTTCCCAGAGGCAGCTGCAGCCTCTGCCTCATGCGCATGCCCCAGGCACTGTTCAAAGCAGCGCTGCTCACTCACATCTCCAAAGGGGTTAACGATAGTGCGGAGAGTTGTAGCCCCGCCCAGCGAAGTGAATATTGATGAGCTGGGCGGGGCTACAGAACGGCAGTTGGGAGCAGCTGGCTGGGCGCATTTTCAGATGAAACGCCGCCCCTTGGGCAGATTGGTGAGGAGACAGGCAAGTTATAAAACTTTATATTTCGGTATTTAGAAGGTGGACAGGGGGGATACTTACATGCTTTTAACCACCTCCGGATCGCCTAACGCAGATGTGCGGTCCGGAGGCGGCATCGCTGCGAAGACTGACGCATATACGAGACGCGAGATGCGAGATGACGCGCTATGCCGGCCCGCGCATGCGCAGTTCGGGCCGGCATTTCGTCAGGGAGTAAATCGTCATCAGCTTGCCAGCCAATGATCGCGGCTGGCAAGCTGATGATTTTTAAAAAAACCAATCAGAGCGCCAGATAGCAGATCATATTAGTAAATATGATCTGTTATATGGCTGCCTGCTCCTCTGCTGGTTCTTTTCGTCGGTTGGATCCAGCAGAGGAGCAGGCTACACAGTGAGTACACCAACACTACACACTTAGCCCTAGATCACCCCCCTGAACCCCAATTAACCCTTTGATCACCCCTTTGATCGCCCCTGTCAATCACTAGTGAAAGGAAAAAAGTGATCAGTGCAAACTGTCACTTTTTTTTTCACTGGTATTGACCGTTAGGTTTTAGGTATAGTTTAGGCCCCTTGGTTAGGTAGTTTAGGGATCGGTTAGCACCCAGCCCAGCGCACCGCAGTCCGTTATTCGCTGATTAGCGTATCGCTAATCAGCATTTGTACTTTTATAGTATCTGGAAGTGATCAAAACTGATAACGGTCAGATCTATAATTGTATTAGTGTCACTTTAGTTCTCCCTCCACCCAAAACGCAGTGTTTGCCCGATCAGGCCTGATCGGTCGCCCACACGTGCGTTCGCCCACACCCGCCCCACCGCAGTGACAAAAAAACATTTTTTTTTGATCGCTGCACATTCACTTTACACGCACTGCGGCGATAAAAAAATCAGTTTTGATATTTTTTATCAACCGCAGCGGCCTCCGGTACTTTGCTAGCCTCCCCTTTGTAAGACAGGCTTGCTTTTTTTTCTTGGGTAGTCTCAGGGAATACCCCTAAATTTAGTTGCCCAAAATGTTAAACAGGGGGTATTCTTCTGAAGAGGGCTACAGGCTTCTGACCCAGTCGGATGAGGAGTGGGAACCCTCATCTGATGAATCCAGCGGGTCAGAATACGAACCTGTAGAAAGCAGTGGCTCTCTGACCCAAAGTTCGGACGAGGAGGCTGAGGTCCCTGATAGCACCAGGCGTACCCGGCCCTGTGTCGCTAGACTAGGTTGCGCAGGATCCGCTTCACGAGCAGCAGAGTGGGGCTGGTGCTGTCGGATTATGTGGTGAGGCATACACCAGCAGCCCAGCCCTCCCTGGACCTAGTACCAGCACTGCCGTACAACCTGGTGAAGTAGCGAGCACCAGAAGGGCAGCTGAAGCTGGTACGGTGGCACGTGCAGTAGTGACCCCGTCGCAGCCACCGCAAAGACGTGCCCGTAGAGCCCCTAGAATTCCAGAGGTGCTGGCAAACCCTGATTGGCAGTCCCCAACTTCAGCCGCACCTGTAGTTTTCCCTTTCACTGCCCAGTCTGGAGCTCAGCTCAGATCGGTTCGGCCCTGGGATTTTTTGAGCTGTTCTTGACTGCGGAGCTCTTAGACATAGTTGTGGCCGAAACAAACAGATATGCCACACAATTTATAACCGCTAACCCGGGAAGCTGTTATGCCCAGCCTTTCCGGTGGAAACCAGTCCAAGTTTCCGAAATTAAAACTTTTCTGGGCCTCCTCCTCAACATGGGTCTAACTAAAAAGCATGAATTGCGGTCATATTGGTCCACGAACCCAATTCATCACATGCCCATGTTCTCTGCTGCTATGTCCAGGGCACGTTTTGAGGCCATCCTGCGTTTCCTGCACTTTAGTGATAACAGCACCTCCCGTCCCAGAGGCCACCCTGCTTTTGACCGGCTCCACAAAATTCAGCCCCTCATAGACCACTTCAACCTGAAATTTGCAGATTTGTATACCCCAGAGCAAAACATCTGCGTAGACGAGTCCCTGATACATTTTACCGGGCGCCTTGGCTTCAAACAATACATCCCAAGCAAGCGAGCCCGGTATGGCGTCAAATTGTATAAGCTCTGTGAAAGGGCCACAGGCTATACCCACAAATTTCGGATCTATGAGGGAAAAGATCAGACCCTGGAGCCGGTCGGTTGCCCTGACTACCTGGGGAGCAGTGGGAAGACAGTTTGGGACTTGGTGTCACCCTTATTCGGCAAGGGGTACCATATTTATGTGGACAATTTTTACACAAGTGTGGCCCTCTTTAGGCATTTGTTTCTAGAACGGATTGGCGCCTGTGGTACCGCGCGAACTAGCCGCGCGGGCTTTCCCCAACGGCTCGTTAGCACCCGTCTTGCAAGGGGGCAGAGGGCCACACTGTGTAACGAAGAACTGCTCGCGGTGAAATGGAGAGACAAGCGTGACGTTTACATGCTCTCCTCCATTCACGCAGACACGAAAATTCAAATTGAGCGAGCAACCCGTGTCATTGAAAAGCCCCTCTCAGTCCACGACTATAACCTTCACATGGGAGGGGTGGACTTCAATGACCAGATGTTGTCTCCGTATTTAGTTTCCCGCAGAACCAGACGCTGGTATAAGAAGGTGTCTGTATATTTAATTCATTTGGCTCTGTATAATTGTTTTGTTCTCTACAGTAAGGCTGGGAGAACTGGACCCTTCCTCAAATTTCAGGAAGAGATCATCGAGAACCTCCTGTATCCAGGAGGTTCCGTGACCCCATCCACCAGTGTAGTTAGCCTTCTACACGAGCGACATTTCCCCAATGTCGTTCCTGGTACCTCAACCCAACCGTCACCCCGAAAAAGATGTCGTGTCTGTAGCAGGAGTGGAATAAGGCGTGACACCCGCTATTTCTGTCCTGACTGTCCTGACCACCCTGCCCTATGCTTTGGAGAGTGTTTCCGGAAGTACCACTCACAGGTACACTATTAGCATAGGGATCATCTCACCAGGACAGGCACACAGGGCTATTAGGGCCCATTCACTCACACAGCTGCTGCAAACGTCTCCTTTCACATGGGACAAAGTGCATAACGCACTTCGCCACATCTTTGGGCGATTTGCGCTTTGCACATTGACCCATGGGGAAGGAGAGGTTTGTTCTATAAAGGTAAAAAACAAACAAAAAAAAAAACAAACAAAAAAACACCAGTAAGCAAAAAGGTTAATGTTCAGTTAAAAAAGTTAACGTTTATATGTTCTGTTGCAAAGTTAATAAAATTATTGCGTTGCGGCCTGGTTTTTTCTTTTTTTTTTTCTTTTTTTTTACCTTCCAGGTGGACCAACCGATCGACTAGCTGCAGCACTGATGTGCATTCTGACAGAAGCATTGCGCTGCTGTCAGATTACACGCAAGTCGGTGTATGCGGCTCTGCAAGACGAGATTTCTACTCTGCAGTAACAGATACGTTTGCCGAAGCATACGAGCTGAGGAGGAGGCGGTGTTCCTATGCTTTGGCAAACACTTTGTATGTAAAAAAAAGAAATAATCCCAGCAATGATTTATTCATCCACATCGATTGATGTGAATGGAGAAATCTGGTTTGCCAGGGCATACGAGCTAAGTGGGTATGGATGTTGGGCGGAGCTCCTATGTCCTGGCAGACGCCTTTCCCCTCCTTTTTTTTTTTTTTGGGTAGAGATTTTTTCATCCACATTGATTGATGCGAATGAAGAAATCTGTGCCGTTCATATTTCTTCTTTCAGCCCAGAGTCTGAACGGAAAAAAAAATCTCATTACCTGTATGCTCAATATAAGGAGAATAGCAGAAACTCCTAATGCTGGCCATACATGTAATGATTGCGGAGACCCTCAAATGCCAGGGCAGTACAAACACCCCACAACTGACCCCATTTTGGAAAGAAGACACCCCAAGGTATTTGCTGAGGGGCATATTGAGTCCATGAAAGATTTAAATTTTTGTCCTAAGTTAGCGGAAAGTGAGACTTTGTGAGAAAAATAAATAAATCAATTTCCGCTAACTTATGCCCAAAAATTTTTTTTCTATAAACTCGCCAGGCCCCTCATTGAATACCTTGGGGTGTCTTCTTTCCAAAGTGGGGTCACATGTGGGGTATTTATACTGCCCTGGCTTTTTAGGGGCCCTAAAGCGTGAGAAGAAGTCTGGGATCCAAATGTCTAAAAATGCCCTCCTAAAAGGAATTTGGGCACCTTTGCACATCTAGGCTGCAAAAAAGTGTGACAAATCTGATATCGCCGTACTCAGGAGAAGTTGGGGAATGTGTTTTGGGGTGTCATTTTACATATACCCATGCTGGGTGAGAAAAATATCTTGGTCAAATGCCAACTTTGTATAAAAAAAATGGGAAAAGTTGTCTTTTGCCAAGATATTTCTCTCACCCAGCATGGGTATATACAAAGACATGTAGAACAATAAATTTGGCGAAAAATTTATATATGGATGTCGTTTTTTTTGCAAAATTTTACATCTGAAAGTGAAAAATGTCAATTTTTTTGCAAAAAATCGTTACATTTTGATTAATAACAAAAAATGTAAAAATGTCAGCAGCAATAAAATACCACCAAATGAAAGCTCTATTAGTGAGACGAAAAGGAGGTAAAATTCATTTGGGTGGTAAGTTGAATGACCGAGCGATAAACGGTGAAAGGAGTGTAGTGCCGAAGTGTAAAAAGTGCTCTGGTCATGAAGGGGGTTTCAGCTAGCGGGGCTGAAGTGGTTAATAGACTGTATAAGACCTGTAATGTCAGATATATAACACAATATGCTGAATTTGCCTGTCAGTGTCCCTTTAAGTTCAATGTTTTGTTAATCTTAATTTTATGTGATGGATCAGAACAGAATAGTCTAAGTTGGTGAAGTGAAATGAGAAAAATATTTAAATAAAACTATTGTTTAGAAATAGAAAACAGAAAATTTGCATGTACGTATGTATTCACCCTTTTGTTAGGAAGCCCCTAAAAAGCTCTGGTGCAACCAATTACCTTCAGAAGTCAAATAATTAATGAAATGATGTCCACCTGTGTGCAGTCTAAGGCCCCAGAGGCTGCAACACCAAAGCAAGAAGCATCACTAACCAAACACTGCCATGAAGACCAAGGAACTCTACAAACAAGTAAGGGACAATGTTGTCAGGGTTAGGTTATAAAAAAATATCCAATTCTTTGTTGATCCCCAGGAGCACCATCAAATCTATCATAACCAAATGAAAAGAACATGGCATAACAGCAAACCTGCCAAGAGACGGCCGCCCACCCACCAAAATTCATGGACCGGGCAAGGAGGGCATTAATCAGAGAGGCAGCACAGAGATCTAAGGTAACCCTGGAGGAGCTGCAGAATTCCACAGCAGAGACTGGAGTATCTGTACATAGGACGACAATAAGCCGTACACTCCATAGAGTTGGGGTTTATGGCAGAGTGGCCAGAAGAAAGCCATTCCTTTCAGCAAAAAAACAAAAAGGCACGTTGTGAGTTTGCAAAAAGGCATGTGGGAGACTCCTAAAATGTATGGAGGAAGGTGCTCTGGTCTTATGAGACTAAAATTTAACTTTTCGGCCATCAAAGAAAACACTATGTCTGGTGCAAACCCAACACATCACATCACTCAAAGAACACCATCCCCACAGTGAAACATGGTGGTGGCAGCATCATGCTGTGGGGATGTTTTTCAGCAGCCAGGACTGGGAAACTGGTCAGAGTTGAGGGAAAGATGAATGGTGCTAAATACAGGGATATTCTTGGGCAAAACCTGTACAACTCTGTGTGTGATTTGAGGCTAGGACGGAGGTTCACCTTCCAGCAGGACAATGACCCCAAACACACTGCTAAAGCAACATTTGAGTGGTTTAAGGGGAAACATGTAAATGTGTTGGAATGGCCTAGTAAAAGACCAGATCTAATCCAATAGAAAATCTGTGGTCAGACTTAAAGATTGCTGTTCACAAGCACAAACCATCCAACTTGAAGGAGCTGGAGCAGTTTTGCAAGGAGGAATGGGAAAAATCCCAGTGATTCGATGTAGCAAGCTCATAGAGACTTATCCAAAGCAACTTGGAGCTGTGATTTCCGCAAAAGTTGGCTCTACAAAGTATTGACTTTAGGGGGGTGAATAGTTATGCACATTTACTTTTTCAGTTATTTTGTCTTATTTGTTGCTTGCTTCACAATAAAAAAATAAAATAAAGTAAAAAATCTTCAAAATTGTGGGCATGTTCTGTAAATTAAATGATGCAAATCCTCAAACAATCCATATTAATTCCAGGTTGTGAGGCACCAAAATACTAAAAAAGTAAGGTGGGGGTGTGAATACTTTTGCAAGGAACTGTATATATATCAGTATATATGTTGGAACAATCTCCCCACATATATCTTAAATGGGTCCCAAAGTGACAACAGTACCAACGCGTTTCACCGTGTCCAAGAAAAGGGCACTAGTTCGTCAGGGGACAACATAGAAATGGAATAATATTCCTAAAATAAGGTGTACAAGCATAATCACTTGATTTGATATGATTTAATTGCTATTGGGATGCCTCTATGGGGTCACATATGATATGATGATAGGGTATGTGTATTCACTTGATTTAATAACCCTAAATCAGCCATTGAGTTGATAAAATGTATGATAATTAAGTGATATTAACCAGACCTGTCACTCTGTATTATTCAAGTCCCTCCTATCAGTAGATGTGAAATGTAGACATAAATCAACTTGAGCCAATATGACCTGGCCGGGTCTGATAGTTGCGATAAGTAGATATATGGCGATGGTGTATGGAGGGATCAGGTGAACGTCAGGATAGTGCAGAAGATGGATGCGGCGTCTCAGGCGTGGAGCCTAATCCATGATCAAACACTATCCACCACAAGCTATGCACTCAGAAGAACTACAAATATCGTCTGGTGTCTGACTCATGCAGCTTTATATATTATTGCCTATTTTGTTAAGATAGCACTTTTTTACCTTTTGTGTCACCCCAATCTCCTCATAGATTGTAAGCTTTTGAGAGTAGGGTCCTTATTCCTCTTGTTTTAACCCCTTCAAGACAGACATTTTGAGCTACAAATATTTTCTTTTAAATAGTTTTTTTTAAATAAAAAATGTATTGCCTCTTTCTCTGTGCAGCCTTGAGATTCTCTAGTTGCAGGCTCAGAATTTTTACTTTAAGGTAGCTGAGGTAACGGCTCCTTATCTCTGGTCTCTGACCTAAACGCTTAATATTTCTCAGTTGTAATATTACTAATAAGAATGTGGCTTAGAAGCTATGTATACCTTTTGGGACAATTTTTTTATTATATTTTATTTATATATATATATATATACATATATATTATTTTTATTTTTTTTATTGAGCCATTCTGTCACAAAAGGTTAACTGTCTTTCTAGCTGTGTGAATCTTACTTTCACTTTGTGCTGTCATCTACTAACCCTTATCTCTAATTAATTAAGAGACCACTTACTTTATTAGAAAGATTAAGAAATGAGGTATAGTGAGTGTTTATAAGGTCAGAGATCAAAGATAAGGAGTCAGCTGAGCCGCCTGTGAGAACAGAGTGAAAATTCAGACCTTGCTTTTTAATAAAGACCGGTTGAAAAAAATATTTTTAGCTCAGAGTGCAATGCAGTAATAAAAAATGTGCCCCCAAAGGTGTAACTAGCCTTTAAATAAGTGTTTATGACCTTTTAGTAATTTAGAGATAATCACTGATACAATAAAGGATACCTGTAGGGGTTTATCAAGGAGCTATATCACTGAGCAAGAAATATTTCCACTTTAAAATATAACATTTAATTATTATTATCAAAACCCCACTTACATTGCATTAATAAAACAACAAAAATTTATAATTTTGCCTAGGATTAGTGTAATCAAATCAAGTTGTAGATACATCACCACCATGTGGTTACTCACGGTATTTTTGACCAAGGGCAAATATCTGCTTCGACAGGAGTACAAGTCCCCAAATATACAATGGTTTCTCCTTGATGATCAGTCGATATAGGGTGAATACCGTCTTGTCGGACTTTGTTGCTCCTGAAGAGTCTTGATTGTATTTCAAGTCTGCTTATAGGCAGTGTCACGAATAAGACCGCTTTATTCCTAGTTATAATGGTTGCTGTGATATTATTTGTTTTATAGGTATATCTCGTAGTGTAACATAGTCCAGTGTGATTCACATTCATATACAGTATGTATTTATGTATTTGTATTGCCAGGCCAGCAGCCATGGATGAATTGCATATAGTGCCGAGGTGTCTGCCTCATACCTGTGAAAACAGCAAACTGCTCCCCGGGGGGTTAGTTAGCACAGAGATGCTGACCAGGATGGGCCTGTTTGCTGGTCACACTCAGGACAGGGGACAGCAGACTGTCTGATGCCATGTGTCAGCATGGGGGCTTCATACCAGAGAATGAACAATAAGTTGTAATCCTTCATAACTTGTTCAGGATGGGGCTGATGTCTCCAAAACCCAGCTCATCATATATGGTATGATGGGGGCATCACATGGACACCAGACATGGTGTATCAACTCGCCTTCATCTTCTTAAAATAAGGATCTCATCCTCTGAGCATCCTGGACGTGTCTTGTTTGATATACTAGGACTCGGAACGATGAGATATGAATTATGAAGATGGTCTGGGGTCTGTAGTTTCCCAGTTGCCCTGGTGAAGATATATTTTTGATATTTTCTTACCTGTTCCCTAGATGGCCAGTGGGCCGGCTGCATGGGTAATGAAGCTCGGCCCACAGGGGCTTAGCCAGAGGTGGGAGTGAGAATCCCCCTCAGGCCTGACCCTGGAGGAAAGGCATAAACATGCAATCTCTGGATATGTCACGGACGGTGTACAGGAAACAAGACAAAGCAACATGCATATATGACTCACTGGATCCAAAGCTAAGGAACCATAAGGGAGACCCCTGCACAAGACCTGAGACTTTCCCTGGCTGCTCAGCCTATGCAACGATCCCAGAGGTGGATGGTTGCATATCCACGTACCTCGACTATATAACCCCTGAACACCCTACAATAGTGAGGGGACACGACCACCGGCTCCCTACACCAGACACGGAGGGAGTCAGGGTCACCTGGGATCCAGCAAACAGAAAATAACAGATAAATGTTCAGCAGTTAACTTTGTAGCAGACTGGAAAACAAGTTCAGCATGCACACACACTCCAGGAAGTAGTATAAGCCGCCCAGTAATGCATTATGGGGCGGAATTTAAAGGGATGCAATCAGTCCAACCACATGACAGCTGAGAGAGGCTAACGAGATGAGGAACTGAACATCACAACAAAGAAACTCAAGGAGGAGGTTCTGTCAGAGCTTCTCAGCTGTCTGGTTGTGACAGGATATTTGGGTGTCACAAAGGGGGAGATCCAATCAAATTGGTTTGTGCACCATTACTCTGCCCACATCTCCTGGGAGAAAAGGACTTACCACACAAATGTTAAGTATTAGAACTTTCTTTGTTTTCTCCATTTTATCACTGAAGAGAACTCGAAAGTCAATCAACTCGACCTGGGCGTGTCAAAGAGTGCATAGACCAAGCCTCTAGGTGCTGAAGCAATGCCCTAATAGCACTTAGAGGCTTATTAGCATATTTTAAAAGTCTTTATTTTAAGTGATCAGCGGCAGGCAGGGAGTTATAAAGCCCACTGTTATGTACTGCTGACATTAGCACATCGCTAATGTCAGTCAGCTACATAATGTTATTTCTCATGACAGAAACCCTTTAAACCTAAAAGTTTGATGGTTTGTCTTGTAACCTTAAGAACCTGTTAGCTCCATAAAGAGTGTGTGTGCAGTCTGAGGCTGTATGTTGTTTTTCTATGAGGCTTGCCGCGTAGGTGTCTGCTTGCGAATGGAACACTCAAGGGTGTCCTGTTAACCTTATAACTGACGGGTGGTGGCATTGAAAGTTTTGTGTTAGTGCGTGGGTGTGCTTGCAGGCTTCAGGTGGCGATTTATGCTCGAGTTACAGCCCGTCGTAGGGGGAAACAGCATGTGAGGTGAATCGGCCTGAAGGGCTTGGCAATCCGTCACGTGACGCGGTGGGCTGGTTTAGTCCCCGGTACGTGACAGGCAGTGTGGGAAACTATCCCTACCGGCTATGCTTGCCCTGCCTACAAGCAGAGTGATCGCTCCGAAATGGGTGGCCCCACTTCTCGTGGCTGTTCCCTATTGTAATATTCTTACCTGCCAAATTCCCAAATAGTGGAGACTGGCAGGTGTTGATGTTAATGATCCCACAGCTTGGTACAACAAAAAGATCATCTGGCGCACACGCGCAAAACAAGAGGCGGATACCACCGATGACACTAATGTTGACGTAAGGACGCTATTTTATTCTGCGCATGTGTCAGTGGTTTGAGTTAACTATACACTTGCCGATATCCTGCGCATGCGCAGAAGCACCGATCTGGCAGATAGAACTGATGTGGGTAATACATATGCGCTAGGTAACAATATAATCAGCAGCGGAAAGGCCATTCCATACTGGTACGCTCCATAGAGTTGGGGTTTATGGCAGAGTGGCCAGAAGAAAGCCATTACTTTCAGCTAAAAACAAAAAGTCGCGTGGTGAGTTTGCGAAAAAGCATGTGGGAGGAAGTTGGGAGGAAATGTATGGAGGAAGGTGCTCTGGTCTGATGAGATTAAAATTTAACTTTTCGGGGCATCAAAGAAAACTCTATGTTTGGCACAAACCCAACACATCACCAAAAGAACACCATCCCCACAGTGAGATGTGGTGGCAGCATCATGCTGTGGGGATGTGACTGGGAAACTGGTCAGAGTTGAGGGAAAGATGGACGGTGCTAAATACAGGGATATTCCTGAGCAAACCTGTACCACTCTGTGCGTGATTTGAGGCTAGGACGGAGGTTCACCTTCCAGCAGGACAATGACCCCAAACACACTGATATAGCAACACTTGAGTGTAGGGTTGTTGCGGGTATCGAAATTTTGATACCCGATCAATATTTTTGCGCTGGTATTGATACGATACCGGGATTTCCATTTTTTCGATACTGGCCTGCCCTTCTGCACAGTCTAGTACCTCTGAACATAAGCGCGCTGCTCTCGGTGCGCTTATGTTCCCTCAGCAGCACAGGGGAGAAGGAAGAAGTCCTCCCTACCCCCTGTGCTGCTGCTGCCACCAATGGGGCGAGAGGGGCGGAGGAGGGGAGGGCGCACTGCGCCACGAATGATAGCACTTTTCATGGGTCCGGACTTTAAGCAGCAGGCTACACAGAGCGGCACCCAGGGATGTCCCAATACTTACTATTATTCCTGGGCGCCGCTCCGTTGGCCCGCTGTGTGCCAGTGCCTCATTGCAGTCTCCTGCTGTCCTGCTCCATATGCTAATTACTTTTGGAGCTATGGGGAGGAGACAGCGGCTTCTCTATTGGGCGTTCCATCTCCCTGCGCTGCGATTGGACAGCGCTAGAGCCAGGGGAGAAGGAACGACCACTAGAGATGCTGCTGTCTCCTCCCCATTGCTCCGATAGTAATTAGCATATAGAGCAGGATGCAAGAGACTGTAATGGGGCACAGGCGCACAGCGTGCGAACGGAGCGGCGCCCAGGAATAATAGTAAATGCTGGGACATCCCTGGGCGCCGCTCTGTGTAGCCTGCTGCTTAACAAAGTCCGAACCCATATAAGGTCGTCTTTAACTTTTAATACAGGAGGTAGGTGCCGGCATGATGAGGCAAAAAGTAAAAGTGATGTAAAAGTGGTAAAACAATTATATAAATTGGTTTCACTATCATCATACTGACTAGCAGAATAAAGATAACATGTAATTTTTCCTGCACAGTGTATGCCATAAAAACAAATCCCAAAAAGCAATGGCAGAGTTGCTGCCTTTTCTTTATCCTGCTTTCCAAAAAATAAAATAAAAAAAGTGATCAAAAAGTTGTATGTACCCCAAAATAAAAACAATTATAATGGCAACTCATCCAAGAAAAAAAAAAAAAAACCTCACACAGCTCCATCGAGATTTGATTGTCAGGAAATGTCTGTACTGGTATCCAAGATCGGGAAACAGGCGTCGTTCCACTAGAGAACAAAAAAGAATGGCGCACCATAGGGTAATAAAGTTAGGAAATATATAAAATAGGTATCTCCACTGGGGAGGCTCACCTGATAGAGTTGTGCTAATTTAGGCACAACTCTAATGAGGACATAGAACGAATTCCCATAGACTCCTTGCAACGGATGATGTGCAGCCCGGGATGGATGCTCCTGTTCAGGGATGCCTGGGATCCCGCAGAAGACCAATGGTTCAAATAAAAGAGATAAAAGAATCCCACGGCGCAAAAACACCCAAAGGTTGGAGTAATATCGATGCTCGTTTATTCAGGTAAAGTAGTACAACGCGTTTCGGGGTTTAACCCCTTCTTCAGGTACAAAATGTCTTGCATACATATAAATAACAATGCATATATTTAAATACAATAAAAAACCGCCAAAAACCACATAGGGGGGCGGGGTAAAGGCGGGTCAATGGGCAGTGCTGAATATGCTCTCAAAACTAGGTAAACAGAAAGGTTGAAACAACTCAAATGCTTTTAAAATCGTTTGTTAATATGTGGCTTAAATGTCCCTACCAATAGGAGATCCTTCAAATTATTACGATTTGTTTAACTATTAAAATGCAATCGTTATTCAATGTCAGAATGCAGAGGATGTAGGACCTTAGTAGGTCATGTGGTGCGGTCACATGACGATACCATGTGACCGCCACCAATAGGAGACCGCAGGTGTCTATGGAGACGGGAGCAGCTACTGAATGCAGGGGGCGGTTACTTGAGGGAGCCGCCGATTGTGTGTAGGATGACGTCACGCTCCGTCTCCTAGTAACTGGACGCTGGGGCTACGTCAGGAAAGGGAAATGTGGGGCCGGACTGACTTGGAGCGCGATGTGTACGTACTACACCGGCTAGATGCTATGGGACTTGGTAGAACATACACATTGCACAGACTTGCCGCATTGGGACCTGTTCAGAGAACATAATTTAGGGCTGAGGCAATATAAATGTAAAATGAATAAAATTGTATATTGGATGATTCAGATGATATTAAGATATAGTAAAATCTTTAGAGGATCTAAAATATATTTATAATTTTAATATATTGATTCATTGATTCCAAGCTATTGCTGATCTATAGCATAAACTAATTGCTTGGAAATAAATTAAATTAAATGAATAGATAAAAAGTTTGTAATGGATAAAATAGAATAAAAAACCACATCTATTCATTTAACAGGGTGGCAACAAAGGCAGGATGTCCAGACAATAGTTTAAATATAATTGCAACTTAATTTTAATGTCTGGTTTGTAGAATGACTCAGTTATGTATAGTTCGTTAATTAGTGTGGTGGAGCAATAATTAGTGAAAAAAGATGATGATTATCTGTTATTGGTATGAGATGGAAAAGGAAGGGGGAAGACTAGAATTCACAGATTGATTTCAAAGGCCTCGTTCAGGCCATATGGTTTCAAACAGTTTAATTTGTAGATCCAGAACATCTCACGTTTTCTCAAAATCTGGATTATATTATATCCGGATATAATATAATCCAGATTTTGAGAAAACGTGAGATGTTCTGGATCTACAAATTAAACTGTTTGAAACCATATGGCCTGAACGAGGCCTTTGAAATCAATCTGTGAATTCTAGTCTTCCCCCTTCCTTTTCCATCTCATACCAATAACAGATAATCATCATCTTTTTTCACTAATTATTGCTCCACCACACTAATTAACGAACTATACATAACTGAGTCATTCTACAAACCAGACATTAAAATTAAGTTGCAATTATATTTAAACTATTGTCTGGACATCCTGCCTTTGTTGCCACCCTGTTAAATGAATAGATGTGGTTTTTTATTCTATTTTATCCATTACAAACTTTTTATCTATTCATTTAATTTAATTTATTTCCAAGCAATTAGTTTATGCTATAGATCAGCAATAGCTTGGAATCAATGAATCAATATATTAAAATTATAAATATATTTTAGATCCTCTAAAGATTTTACTATATCTTAATATCATCTGAATCATCCAATATACAATTTTATTCATTTTACATTTATATTGCCTCAGCCCTAAATTATGTTCTCTGAACAGGTCCCAATGCGGCAAGTCTGTGCAATGTGTATGTTCTACCAAGTCCCATAGCATCTAGCCGGTGTAGTACGTACACATCGCGCTCCAAGTCAGTCCGGCCCCACATTTCCCTTTCCTGACGTAGCCCCAGCGTCCAGTTACTAGGAGACGGAGCGTGACGTCATCCTACACACAATCGGCGGCTCCCTCAAGTAACCGCCCCCTGCATTCAGTAGCTGCTCCCGTCTCCATAGACACCTGCGGTCTCCTATTGGTGGCGGTCACATGGTATCGTCATGTGACCGCACCACATGACCTACTAAGGTCCTACATCCTCTGCATTCTGACATTGAATAACGATTGCATTTTAATAGTTAAACAAATCGTAATAATTTGAAGGATCTCCTATTGGTAGGGACATTTAAGCCACATATTAACAAACGATTTTAAAAGCATTTGAGTTGTTTCAACCTTTCTGTTTACCTAGTTTTGAGAGCATATTCAGCACTGCCCATTGACCCGCCTTTACCCCGCCCCCCTATGTGGTTTTTGGCGGTTTTTTATTGTATTTAAATATATGCATTGTTATTTATATGTATGCAAGACATTTTGTACCTGAAGAAGGGGTTAAACCCCGAAACGCGTTGTACTACTTTACCTGAATAAACGAGCATCGATATTACTCCAACCTTTGGGTGTTTTTGCGCCGTGGGATTCTTTTATCTCTTTTATTTGAACCACTGGTATCCAAGAGGCTGTTGAAAACATGGTGCCCATAATCCAATCCATCAAAATCTTCACTGCAAAAGCATAACCAAACAGCTGTTTAGGTCCAAATTTATGGCATTTCAGTACCCGCCAAACAATTTTAATGGTGTAGGGTCTCCTAGATGGCGCCAGTTGGGCACTGAAATTCCATATCTGTGGAAAACTTGAAATGTTTAATTTTGCACCCTGCTCATTAATTTCTGCAAAACACCTGTGGTGTCAAATTGCTCACTTAACCCCTTGATAAATAACTTGAGGTGTGTAGTTTCCAAAAGTCTATTGCCTCATCGATAGGGCAAAGGCAGAGACTGGGGAGGAGTAAAGTGAGAAGAAGGCAGAGCAGCCTGGGCACCTACACACTGAACTCCTCCCCTGGGCACCTACACACTGAACGCCACCCCTGGGCATTTGCGAGTGCTCATTTGCATATGAATTAAATTTTGTTTTTTCCCTGCTGGTGCAAGTCTAAAGAAAAGAACAAAGGTACCGTTACAATCCTGTATAGGTGTGCTACAGAGCCATGTAAGCACTGTATATGGCCATATGGAGGTGACAGACTCCCTTTAACTCTTGCTGCATTACTGGAAAAATTGGATCAAAATGGAAAACCTTCAAAAAATTAAATCTTGCTGAAAGGTATTTCTTCTGCTGCTGCCACTGCAGTGGGTAATTTTAAATGGAATAATAGCCATCCATATAACTCATGGGTATTGTGTTTTGCATCCTCCTTCTGACATTCATATACCCTAATAGGCATACCTTTTTAATCACCACAGTGCAGATAAAGTATAGGTTGTAATGTGGTTTACTGTCTGCATTTCTCAAACAATTAGTCTGTCGAAGGGCATTTTTCGTAATTAGGATTCTGACATACATATAAAAAGCAGGCAACATAACTGCCCCATTGATTTAAATGGAAATTCACACCACAGAACAAGTATGCCAATTCTTGCCACAGTTTCCATTTGAAACCGTGGTGGGTGGCTACACACACACACACACACATTAGCCCCAATCAGAGGGATTTTCGAGGATTAAGATAATGATGACTTACCCTGGTTATAGTAGCTCAGCTATCAAGTTAATAGCCACTACACAGTGTATGGGATCTGTCTGCTCTATACCAGAAAGAGTTCCACCTGGTAGGTGGGATAGGTGCCTGACCCCCACCAATCTAATATTGATTTGACCTGTATTTCTCAAATGTCAGTCTTGTAAAACTCCTCTACAGGCAACAGTACAAACTGTGAAACTATGGCAGATATCTAATGTTACTGAGGTCATGACTGAGTTTGGGTATGTGGGGTTTTAAGGCGTGGGCCTAGATTAGTAATGGTATTTAAAGGGATTCTGTCACCTCCCCTCAGCCAAAAAAACGATTTAAAAGCAGCCATGCAGCACAGCTTACCTGGATTAAGCTGTGCTGTTTAATCTTGAAATCCGTCCAGCAGTTACTTTAAAAAACGACTTTGATCAATAAGGAAATGCGTCCTGAAGGTGCCCAGAGGGGCGTTTTTTTCTTCCTAGTGAGCCCAGTACCGCCCCTCTTTCAGTGCCCGGCCCGCCTTCCTTGTATTTTCTAACTGCCGCCCCCAGCCTGCCACAGCCTCTCCTGCCTCTCCTCCCCCTCCCTCACGCCGAACGAAGTCTCGCACAGGCGCAGTACCCACTGAGGGCTGCGCCTGTGCGATCATCAGGAGACTGAGGGCGGCAGCTTCATCTTCGTCACTGGGCATGCGCAGAGCCCAGTGACGTCCGATGCTTGCTCTTCCCTCAGTCAGCAGGGAAGAGCAAGCATCGGACGTCACTGGGCTCTGCGCATGCCCAGTGACGAAGATGAAGCTGCCGCCCTCAGTCTCCTGATGATCGCACAGGCGCAGCCCTCAGTGGGTACTGCGCCTGTGCGAGACTTCGTTCGGCGTGAGGGAGGGGGAGGAGAGGCAGGAGAGGCTGTGGCAGGCTGGGGGCGGCAGTTAGAAAATACAAGGAAGGCGGGCTGGGCACTGAAAGAGGGGCGGTACTGGGCTCACTAGGAAGAAAAAAACGCCCCTCTGGGCACCTTCAGGACGCATTTCCTTATTGATCAAAGTCGTTTTTTAAAGTAACTGCTGGACGGATTTCAAGATTAAACAGCACAGCTTAATCCAGGTAAGCTGTGCTGCATGGCTGCTTTTAAATCGTTTTTTGGCTGAGGGGAGGTGACAGAATCCCTTTAAGGCTAGGTCTACACAATGACATTTGTCGCGCCAATGTCGTGCGACAATTTTTATAATGGCAGTCTATGGTGTCGCACTGCAACATGCGACATGCTGCGAAGCGACAGTCGCTGAAAATCCATTGGAGATGGATTTTTCTGCGACTGTCGCAGTCACAGCATGTCGCATGTTGCAGTGCGACACCATAGACTGCCATTATAAAAATTGTTGTGTGACATTGGTGCAACAAAATGTTGCGCGACAAATGTTGCAGTGTAGTTGTGCCCTATCTCAAATGTCATCGCGTAGACCTAGCCTTAGACTTGGATCTGACCATACAATCATATTGTAAGTAATGCTAATATAATTTAATTTAAATTATCTTTTTTGTACTTATTACACTTTTTTGGGTTTTGATTGTACTTTACTCATATTTAACTATAAATCATATTTTCAATTGACCTTTATTAAAAATATTGAGCCATTCTGTCACAAAGGGTTAACTTTTTTTTCTAGCTCTGTGAATGGGACTTTCACTTTGTGCTGGTAATCTAATAAACCTTATCTCTAAGTTACTAATAGGTCATAAACACTTATTTAAGCCACTTTCTTGTCAGTAAGATTAGAACTGAGCTATAATGAGTGCTTATAGTGTCAGAGAGCAGAGATAAGTCAGCTCCACAACTGACAGAAATGAGAGAAAATTCATTTGCTGCTACTAGAGCATTTCAGCTATGTACTGAAAAAAAGGCTCCATATTTTTAATAAAGACCAATTGAAAAAATAATGTTTTGCTCAAAATAAGTACAATGCAATAATAAATAAAATAAAAATGCCCCAAAGGTGTACATAACCTTTAAACATTAATAGCTTATGCTCAGGATAGGTCATAAACCTCAGATTGTCGGGGATACAGATTTTTTTTTATGCAGCCACCAGCACCAGAAACTAGGCAGTGGACAGTGTCCACAGTGCAGTTTTCAGTACCAGCGTACATCAGCTCAGCTTCCATGAATGGTGGCAGAGCTGCAGTACACCACCCATGGTCAAGAAAATGTCTAAATACAATTCTTTTACGGACCAATTCAGTTCTTCAAAAATTGCAATTCAGTCGTTTTTTTTTTTTTTGTTTTTTTTTTTTATGGGGTTCAACATACGGTTGTCACAATACCAAAATTTTGATTCGATTTATACCATAAAAAAGTATTGCGATACTCAATACCACACATTTTTTATTTGTTTTTACTTTTTATTTAATAACTATTTTCCCCTTAGGGACTAGAACCTGTGATCTTTTAATCCCTTGTCCTATTCACCCTAATAGAGCTTTATTAGGGTGAATAGGATTTCCCACTCTCCCTGCTGCCCTGTGCTTTGTGCACACAGCAACAGGGAGATTACCATGGCAGCCAGGGCATCAGTAGCGTCCTGGCATGGCAACCGATCAGAGCTCCAGAATTACACTGCTGGGGCTACGATCGGAAGCTGCCACTGCCACCATTGAAGAGGAGGGGAGGAGACCAGAGGTCGCACTACATTTTTCCAGAAGAGTAAAAATACTCCTCCTAACAATTTTGAGTAGTATTTTTAGCCGAGGAGGAGTACAAATTTTCTGGTAATTCACATATATAATGCATAAGCTCACATAACATTATGAGGCTGATATTTCTGCAGGGAAATTGCTAGTCTCCCATGCAGAAATAAATGTAGACAATTTCACATTTATCTAACATTATACACTAAACATAAGGCTACTGCTGCCATACACAGTGCCAACCTGACGCTGCCATACACAGCGCCCAACTGGTGCTGCCATACACAGCGCCCACCTGACGCTGCTATACACAGCGCCCACCTGACGCTGCCATACACAGAGCCCACATGACACTACTATATACATATTACATACACAGCTCTGCTACATGTCCATTACACAGATAGAACTACAGTGTGCACAGTTTGGTGATATGTTTAGTCCAGACTCTCCAGACTGCTGCTGATCATAGAGGTCGGTTGCCGGCTATGTGATTCTGCCTTTGGCACCCGCCTCCTGTATCTGTATTAATGGGTTACTTACCTTCATTGGTGGCAAAGTGGCCACAGTCCCTCCCCTCCTCCTCCCCTCTCTCCTCTCATTGGTGGCAGCAGCAGTACAGGGGGGAGGGAGAGACTGTTTCCTTACCCCCTGTGCTGCTGAGGAATTATTGTTATGTAATATTGTAATTTTTTTTTTGTTTGTTTATAGGGGGCGATTTAAACTTTTAGTATTTTTTTTAACTTTTTTTTACCTTTTTATTTACTATTAGCCCCCTCGAGGGCTAGAGCCCTTGCCCTATTCACCCTTATTGAGATCTATTAGAGTGAATAGGATTTTGCACTGTCCCTGCTGCCCTGTGCGTTGTGCACATGGCAGCAGGGAGCTTACCATGGCAGCCAGGGCATCAATAGCGTCCTGGCTGCCATGGTTGCCCACAATTACACTGCTGGGGCTCCGATCGGAAGCTGCCACTGAACCACCAATGAAGATTAGGGGAGGGGACCCTGTGGCCACTGTGCCACCAATGGTTATGATTTATAATACTGGGGAGGGGGCGCACTGCCCACCAATAAATGTAATTAACACAATAACTCAAGTGTAGGCAGCGGGTGCCAGCAGCAGTACCACATACCTGGCACCTGATGGGTTAATTAGTAACATAGTACATAAGGCCGAAAAATGACATTTGTCCATCCAGTTCGGCCTGTCATCCTGCAAGTTGATCCAGAGGAAGGCAAAAAAAAACCTGTGAGGTAGAAGCCAATTTTCCTCCCTTTAGGGGAATAAAAATTCCTTCCCGACTCCAATCAGGCAATCAGAATAAATCCCTACATCAACGATCTCTCTCTAGTAGCTATAGCCTGTAATATTATTACGCTCCAGAAATACATCCAGGCCCCTCTTGAATTCCTTTATTGTACTCACCTTTACCACCTACAGAGTTCCATAGTCTCACTGCTCTTACCGTAAAGAATCTATTTCTATGTTTGTGTACAAACCTTCTTTCCTCCAGACGCAGAGGATGTCCCCTCGTCACAGTCACAGTCCTGGGAATAAATAGATGATGGGATAGATCTCTGTACTGTCCCCTGATATATTAATACATATTAATTAGATCTCCTCTCAGTCGTCTTTTTTCTAAAGTGAATAACCGTAATTTTGATAATCTTTCAGGGTACTGTAGTTGCCCCATTCCAGTTATTACTTTAGTTGCCCTCCTCTGGACCCTCTCCAGCTCTGCTATGTCTGCTTTGTTCACTGGAGCCCAGAACTGTACACAGTACTCCATGTGTGGTCTGACTAATGATTTGTAAAGTGGTAGGACTATGTTCTCATCACGGGCATCTATGCCCCTTTTGATGCAACCCTTTATCTTATTGGCCTTGGCAGCAGCTGCCTGACACTGGTTTTTGCAGCTTAGTTTGCTGTTTATTAAAATTCCTAGGTCCTTTTCCATGTCAGTGTTACCGAGTGTTTTACCATTTAATAAGTACGGGTGACTTGCATTATTCCTTCCCATGTGCATAACTTTACATTTGTCAGTGTTAAACCTCATCTGCCACTTATCTGCCCAGGCCTCCAATCTATCCATTTTCCTCTGTAGTAGTATACTGTCCTCTTCAGTGTTAATTACTTTACACAGTTTAGTGTCATCTGCAAAAATTGCCGCAGTTTGGCAGATCGCATGCCTTGTTATTGAGACTGGGTGCCGGGTATGTGATACCTCCATCAGCACCCGTTGCCTACACTTGAATTAATATGCTAATAACATATATTGGTGGTGCAGTGCCCACAGCCCCTCCTCCTCCCCCGCTGCTGAGTAGAACACAGTGCGCGCTGAGAGCAACGCATTCCATGGTCTCTAACTGATACTAGGCTGCTCAGCAGCCCAGCCTAGTATCGGTAAATAGTAAAACCCAGTATCAGATCGATCTGGGTCTAAAAGTATTGATTGGGTATCAAAGTATTGATACTCTAGTTCATCATGCAGTATTTTTTCAAGTATCCCAATACCAAATTTATATAGGTTTATTTCATGTTTTACTCATTTTGCATAACATCACTTTTTTTAAATACATTTTTTCTTCTTTGCATCATCATATGTAAAACTCATAACTTTTTTTTGACGCAGCAGCTGTGTTATGGCTTTTTTTGTGCAGGATGGGCTGTAATTTTAAATAGTACCATTTTGGGGGTATATATGACTTTTTTAGCACTTTTTATGCCATTTGTTTGGTAGGTGAGGTGGCAAAAAACGCAATTCCATACTTTCTGTAGTTTGTTTTATGTTTTTTATAAATGACTAGATATGGGAAAAAGCTATTTTTTTACTTTTTAATTATTTTTTTATTTTTAAGTCCCACTGCATCTATTGCAGTGTATTAAACCTGTCAGTTTTTACACTGACACTTCCCTTGTACACTGGGCAGAACTGGTAACTACACTGAAGTTAATGGGAGAGCTGCAGTTACCAGCTGCCCAATACACAATGTATGGTGTTCTGTATTTCTGGCACTGGAGGTACTGCAGAAGAGCCAATTAACTGGGCTGTGGCATGTTGGATCCCTGCCAATCAGATATCGTTGACCTATCCTAAGGATAGGCTGTGAATAGTAAAATTCTGGAATACCCCGTTCGTGGAAAAAGAGGGAAATACTGACTTTTAACATAAGCCACAACGTAAGCCCTGTTTTATTAATATAGTGTTAAAGATTAAAGCTTCCATAATATATGTTATTCACACTTCATTTACAGTGAAAATCTCAGCCACTTTTGTAATGTTTTGTGCTCCCTTACAATTCAGCATGGTTATTCAAATGGAACAAGAGGTTGTCACAAGACTGAGAACTAGCATGGTGAACAAAAAGCAACACTCAAGATAAGACATCCAATCAGTCCCACTTTGCTGTGCCTGGTTATGATGTTAGAACTCATTAATCACACCCTATTTATAACTTCTAATATGAATAGTTGCCCTGCAGAATTACACACTCTTGCTATACCTAGTAACATTCAGAGGATTGCCACAGTTCAAATTGCTACCAACCGCACAGAAGTTTTAAAAACATTTGTGTATTTTACACTCACCCAGTCCATACACCTCCAAACTTCTCTACCATTGCACACTACAGTTATAGTAGTAGGAATCATCGGTAGGGAAAAAACACATTTTCGCAAAATTTTTTGTATGAATGACTGGTTCTAATAAACTCATCAAAAAATTTGGTAATAAATGCTTTATGCTTGCAAAAGTATGTGTGGCAGTGAACTGCTAGTCTGTACTGTATTTTTCGCCCTATAAGACGCACTCCCCCCCCTCCCCCCAAAAGTGGGAGGCTGTGTTTCTTATGGGGCGAATGCTGCCGTTTACACTGATACACCGCCAACCGCATGCTGCACAGCGCGACTGTGTGTGTATCAGTATGGAGGGAGGAGGGGCTGGGGGCCGGCATCTAGCTTTGTAATGCCAGCGGGGCTCGCTCACTGTACTAATCGTATCTACGGTAACTGCAGGCAATGTTTAACTATAGAATATGTTCGATCCAGCAGCCTTTACTTACGACCATAGCAGGCAAGAGGCTGGACGGGCATGAGGGCACTGGCAGCGTAACTTCATACGTCACGTGCCTGCTCCGCTCACTTTATGAATGAAGCAGGCGGCGCGGGCACGTGACATAGTGAGTTACGCTGCCAGTTCCTGCCCGCACGCCCAGCCTCCTGCCTGCTATGGTGGTAAGTACAGACTGCTGAATCGAACATATTCTTTTTTTTTTTTTTTTTTTTTTTTTTTAGTTTTAAAAGTATTTTATTATACTCTGAAGAAAGCATACAGTGTAACATAACACCAACAATGGTGTAACACGGTACCAGTCACATAAGACAGTAAACATCTTACATCTTACAGCACAGGGAGGGTTAGGAGCATCAGGAGTTGTAATCCCACAATAAGGAAAGTGGTTAAATGGCAAAAGAGAAAAGGGGAGAAGGCGCTCATAGGTGGTGGTTGACAAGAGATGTTGTTACTTGTTCCTAGCCAGGGTGAGTGGTTGCTACTCACCTTGGTTAGATTGTACTTTTTGGTAGTACAGTTCTGGTGGCGGTAAAAACATGGGGTGATGTGGGTTGGTGCAGCCGATTGACGTCCAAGTTGACCATGGGCGGGAGCCAAGCCGCCACTTTGGTGCGAATTGTGGTGTATGGGGAGGTTGCTCGTCTGCACTGGGTTCATGCAGTGAGCGGATGGACACAAGGCGCAATTCACAACCCAGTTGAGGATACGAAATATTTTTTATTTTTTATTTTTTGATTAGCAAAAGACTAAAGATTGCTAATCAAAAAATAAAAAAATATTTCGTATCCTCAACTGGGTTGTGAATTGCGCCTTGTGTCCATCCGCTCACTGCATGAACCCAGTGCAGACGAGCAACCTCCCCATACACCACAATAAGGAAAGAGCCTTCAATTTAGAAATCGCACAACAGAATTGGGACCATTATAAACATGTCTGAACCATTATAAATAGGACAGTAGCATTGTTGCCGCTAACAGAAGAGTACTTCGAATAATACACAACAGGCACTCACGACCAAAACCCTGGCCTCCAATCTGTTAGGGTGTTCCTAGGAGCAGAGGAAGGGAAAAGGCACCATCTCATCGGGATCTAGCTAGCAGGCTAGACTAAACATATAGCGGATTGGGAGGTTGAAATAAAGCAGTCAGTGCTGGAGGAACCTATATTTGGTCCAGGATGCCCATTGTCTCAAGAAAGTTAGATGGGTCCGAGATTCCCATGAAGCCATTTCTTCGAAGCGGTGAATTTGGTCCACCTTCAATCTCCACTGCTTCACCGAAGGTAAACTGGTTTGTAACCAGTATTGGGGAACCAAGAGGCGGGCAGCTAACAAAAGTTGCCTAAAAAGAAAAGTGGGCGGCAGAGACGATTTGTCACCAAAAAAGGAAAGCAGTGCACCATACGGTGAGACAGCAATGTCGGAGGAGCAAATCTGATTGCTTATCTGAAAGATCTCTGCCCTCCACTTATTTATAGGGGGACACGTCCACGAAATATGGAGAAAGGTGCCAATCTCCTTTTGGCATCTCCAGCATTCGGCAGAAGTGGGTCTGCTGAAGCGAGCGGTCTTAACTGGAGTAATGTACCATTGCGAGAGAATTTTATAACCATTCTCTTGGGCCCTAACACACCTAGAGGATTTGTGAGGGGTGTCAAAGATCATGGGTAGAGAGTGGAAAGGGATATCCACCCCAGTTTCCCCCTCCCATGAGCGTATGAAAGCTGGCTTAACAACTAAGGGTGGGGATCGTAGCTTATTATAGACCAGGGAGATAGGTCTTCTAGGGGTGTTGGGATTGGCAATCATTGCCTCAAACCATGTGAGGGGTCGGAGGAGTTCACCATTCATGTTATATTTATGAATAAAGGATTTGACTAGCGGGATGACAGTAAAATCACGTGGCTGTGGACTCAAAAGGTTTTTGAAAGTTTCGTTGGAAGGTACAAAGCCCTGGGGGTCAAGGAGAAGGGAGATTGGCAGGTTTGAGGAACTAATCATTTTAGAAGTGGAATTTCTGGGCCCGTTAACATGGGAGCCAAGGACATCGCTAACTGTGACGAGGGGGGAGGGGAACGGAATAGAACAGTGAGAAAGATTCCACCATTTCCAGGCTGCAACTGTTGCTTTAATGAGTGGAAAGGATTGTATGTTGATTTGGGGATGAGTGAGGTAGCCCAGGCAGAAGGCTCGGGTCGGCATTCTAATAATGTCCTGCTCCATAGCTACCCAGGATTTGCTCTCCGTGTTCCTCAACCAGTCTATCACTCTTGACATAAGTATAGCCTTCCCATATAATTCAGGATCAGGTAGACCAATACCCCCTGTCGTACAGGAGCGAGCTAAGAATGAGTAGGAAAGTCTCGCCTTCCTGCCATTCCATACAAAAGATCTGAATCTCTGTTTTAAGGAGGTATAGTAAGATTTTGGCACTGGGATAGGGAGGACTTGCTGGAGATATGTAAGGCGAGGGATAATTAAAGCCGAAAGGATATTTTTTCTACCAAACCACGACAAAGTGGGGGCCGATTTAGTGAGATTGTCAAGGGCTGAAAAAAGGGCCGATTTTAAAGGGACATAATTAAGCTTGAACAGGTCTGGTATGGAAGGACTAAGTTTCACTCCTAAGTAGGTAAGAGTAGGAGAGGACCAATTAAAGGGGGAATCCTTCATTAAAGAGAGTTTGAGTGATGTTGATAACCCTGTGCTAATGATGGTGGACTTACTCTCATTAATCTTGAAATTAGAGACTGCAATATAAGCCCTTAAATGTTCCTGGATTATGGGGAGTGAAATCTTAGGGTTAGATGTCATTATCATGACATCATCAGCGAATGCTGCAATTTTATGACCTCTACCCCCAAGAGTCAATCCCTCAATCTTTGTATCTGCTCTCAGTTTGGAGAGTAAGGGTTCTATAGCCAATACAAAGAGCAGGGGGGATAGGGGACAGCCTTGACGAGTTCCGTTTTGGATACGAAAAGGAGAGGACAGATCACCATTGACCATAACTCGAGCTGTGGCCTGATTGTACATTGCAAATACAGCCTTGATAAATGGATCAGGTAGGCCGAAGAACTTAAGAACATGGCTTAAGTAATTCCAATTTATACGATCAAACGCTTTTTCAGCGTCAGTACTGAGGAGAACAAGAGGAGAAGAATTGTGTCTGGCGTAAGAGAGAGCATTAATAACCCTAGAGGTGTTATCCCTACCCTCTCTATTACGTACGAAGCCTACCTGATCCATGTGCACCAGAAGAGGGAGAAGGACTGCCAGTCGATTGGCCAAAAGCTTTGCTAACAACTTCAGGTCAATATTCAAGAGCGAGATGGGCCTGTAGTTTGCACACAGCTTGGAGTCCTTCCCCTCTTTCGGAATCAAGGCTATATGAGCCGAAGTCATGTCTCTGGATAAAGGGGTGATTACACACTGCTAATAGATGTGGCATCAATAACTTCTTGAAGGTCTTATAATAAAAAGCAGGTAGCCCGTCTGGACCCGGGCTTTTCCCCTGGGGCATTTGGTCTATGGCTTTAGAAATCTCCTCAAGAGTGAATGGAGCTTCGAGGGCACTCTGTTGATCCACAGACAGAGTCGGGCAGGAGGTAGTATTTAGGAAGGCCTCCACTAGGGAAGAATGGGCAGACGGCGTCGCGGGGGAAGGCAAATTATATAGTGTATCGTAAAAATCTCTAAACTGTTTTGCAATCTTCGAGGAAGCAAATATCGATTCACCGCTTGGGGTAGACAAGTGGTGAATAAAGTTATCAGCTCTTCTGGATTTGATTCTGTTCATAAGGAATTTGGAGGCTTTGTCTCCATGTGCAAAGAACTTATATTGCGAGTTGAGATAAAACTTGGCCGAGTTGCTATGTAGTAGTGTTTTTAATTCTGCTCTCGCTTTAGATAAGTCTTGGAGTTGAATGTCCGAAAGGGACCTTTTATGGGCGGACTCTAGTTTGTTTATTTTGGATAGGAGAGTGTTGATGTTAGATTCTCTGACCTTTTTCAAATGTGAGCCAATACTAATGAACTCACCCCTGATATAGGGTTTGTGTGCATCCCAAATGGTCTGTGGTGATAGTTCAGGTAGGGAGTTTATGGTAAAGTATTCTTCCAGTTTAGACGTGATTTAATCGAACATATTCTATAGTTAAACGTTGCCTGCAGTTACCGTAGATACGATTAGTACAGTGAGCCCCCATTAAAAAGCTAGTGTAGATGCCAGTCCCCACCCCCTGTATTGGGGGTCATTCACAGTGGCTGACACTGTTATGGGGGGATCTGTGGATGACGAATAGCATAAGATGCTATTTATCTGTCATCCACAGATCCCCCCATAGCAGTGTCATGCCATCCACAGGTGCCCCCATAACAGTGCCATCCACAGATGCTTCTATAACAGTGTCAGCCACAGACCCCCATAACAGTGTCAGTTACAGACTCCCATAACAGTGTCAGCCACAGACCCCCATAACAGTGTCAGCCACAGACCCCATAACAGTGTCAGCCACAGACCCCCATAACAGTGCCACCCACAGACTCCCATAATAGTGCCATCCACAGACCCCCATAACAGTCCCATCCACAGACGCTCATAACAGTGTCAGCCACAGATCCCCCATAACAGTGTCATCCACAGATCCCCCATAACAGTGCATCATCCACAGATCCCCCATAATAGTGTCATTCACAGGCTACCATTAGTTCAAAGCCCACCAAAAGCACACCTTTTGGTTCAAAATATATTTTTTCTTATTTTACTCCTCAAAAACCTATGTGTCTTATAGGGGGAAAAATACAGTATTTTAGTTGCACAGACAATCCCTCTGACCATATGTGACGTGAAATAAGGTAATATGGAAATACCTCTAGGGGAGAATGCAAAACCATATTTGCCATAAATCCTTGAGAAAGATACTGTACCTGTCACAAGTGGTAGGGATAAGTGCACCCCTGAGCTCTGCCCACACTGCTATCCGTACCTACTTGCACGACGGTGCACTGACTGACGGTGCGCAACTGGATGACAGTCCCTAGCTTAAATACGTGCAGGGGCTAACAGCGAGGGAACAAAGTGGAGAAAACAAGAGATGAAGACAGAATCATAAACTTGCAGGCTGGGTAGAAGCCAAACAAGCAATAACACACCATAGACAAAAACAGGACAAAATGGAAGCCGAGGTGAAGTACCAGGAGGTCACATCAGTACACAGGAAAAATGCAGAATCGAGGTCAAAATACAAACTGAGGTCAGAAGCCAGGAGATCATGTCATACAGAGGGATAACACGATAACAGGATTCAAACACAAGCCGAGGTAGAGTTCCACAAACACACATGTAGGAAATATGCTGTTTGACGTGGCCAGCGTCACATGACCCTACTTCAGCCCCAGCCACTACTCTGAGCTCTGACTCATCACCATGTCACTCATTCCTGCCCCTGCTTGTTGCCTAGGGGATGGAGGATGCCGGCCGGGCTGAGGAAGCGCGCGCTGCCAGGTCCTCCACCCTCCCTTGTTGCCAATGAGACAAGGACACCGGCCACGTCTGATGCCGGCTCCTACTCTCTCTCTGTCAGCGGGGTGCCGGCGGAGCTGCAAGGAGGAACCACACCGCCGGCTCCCTGTTACAGTACTTCTGTGGACAATTGAAGACACAGAGAGCTGTAGTAACAGGCCTAACATTACTAGAATGCTTTTAGTGTGCTCTGCAAGTGTTTAGTGTAGGGATGCCCCAGATTTAGGTTGATTTCTCCTGCCATCACCACACTGCAACCGTGGATAACCGTATGGTATGGGCAAACCTGGCGCTAATAGGCTTGTTGTTTTATTTCTAGTTGGCTGCTTTAATTTTGTTGGTTTCATCTTAGATTAAAGGATATGTTGATACGTGCACTTGCAGATGTAGATATGCAACATAGTAACCTAGCAACATAGTTTGTAAGGCAGAAAACACATACATACATCCAGTTCAGCCTGTCATCTTGACCCAGAGGAAGCGAAGAAAACTCCATTAGGTAGATACCAGTTTTCCTCATTTTAGGGCAAAAAAAACTTCCTGACTCCAATCTGGCAATCAGAATAACTCCCTGGATCAATAATCCATTAGGGCTGATCTGCGGCCATGCCACGTGACTTATTTGATATATCACTGGCCTGCGGGAAACTGCAAGAAGGCCTGCTTCCCAGTGGGTCTGAGTCCAAAAAGTGAAGAAAAAAAAAATCTAACTTTTCCCCATATCCACACATTTATAATTGGGTAAAAATGAAAAAATAAATAAAATACACTACACATGTTTGGTATCGCCGCGTCTGAAACTACCTGATCAATAAAAGGATCATTTTACTTTTACAGCCCGGTGAACGCCATAAAAAAAACTCACTTCCCCAAAAAACGGTATAAAAAGTGATCAAAACTTTATATGTACCCCCAAATTAGTGCAAATCAAATGATCACCTCATCCAGGAACAAATGAGCTCCTACATAAGACAATCACCCAATAAATAAATAAAATATGGCTTTCAGAAAATGGAGACCCAAAAATGCTTTTATTGTGTAAAACCAAAATAAAATAAGAAAAATAGACATAATAGGTATCTTTGCGTCTGTAACAACCTGCTCTCTAAAAATATCTCACAATCTACCCCTAATGTGAATGCCGTAAAAAATATATAAACTGTTCCAAAAAAGCAATTTTTGTCACCTTACATAAAAAAGAATAAAGCCAAGCAATCAAAAACTCCAATATACAGGGAGTGCAGAATTATTAGGCAAGTTGTATTTTTGAGGATTAATTTTATTATTGAACAACAACCATGTTCTCAATGAACCCAAAAAACTCATTAATATCAAAGCTGAATATTTTTGGAAGTAGTTTTTAGTTTGTTTTTAGTTTTAGCTATTTTTGGAGAATATCTGTGTGTGCAGGTGACTATTACTGTGCATAATTATTAGGCAACTTAACAAAAAACAAATATATACCCATTTCAATTATTTATTTTTACCAGTGAAACCAATATAACATCTCAACATTCACAAATATACATTTCTGACATTCAAAAACAAAACAAAAACAAATCAGTGACCAATATAGCCACCTTTCTTTGCAGGGACACTCAAAAGCCTGCCATCCATGGATTCTGTCAGTGTTTTGATCTGTTCACCATCAACATTGCGTGCAGCAGCAACCACAGCCTCCCAGACACTGTTCAGAGAGGTGGACTGTTTTCCCTCCTTGTAAATCTCACATTTGATGATGGACCACAGGTTCTCAATGGGGTTCAGATCAGGTGAACAAGGAGGCCATGTCATTAGATTTTCTTCTTTTATACCCTTCCTTGCCAGCCACGCTGTGGAGTACTTGGACGCGTGTGATGGAGCATTGTCCTGCATGAAAATCATGTTTTTCTTGAAGGATGCAGACTTCTTCCTGTACCACTGCTTGAAGAAGGTGTCTTCCAGAAACTGGCAGTAGGACTGGGAGTTGAGCTTGACTCCATCCTCAACCCGAAAAGGCCCCACAAGCTCATCTTTGATGATACCAGCCCAAACCAGTACTCCACCTCCACCTTGCTGGCGTCTGAGTCGGACTGGAGCTTTCTGCCCTTTACCAATCCAGCCACGGGCCCATCCATCTGGCCCATCAAGACTCACTCTCATTTCATCAGTCCATAAAACCTTAGAAAAATCAGTCTTGAGATATTTCTTGGCCCAGTCTTGACGTTTCAGCTTGTGTGTCTTGTTCAGTGGTGGTCGTCTTTCAGCCTTTCTTACCTTGGCCATGTCTCTGAGTATTGCACACCTTGTGCTTTTGGGCACTCCAGTGATGTTGCAGCTCTGAAATATGGCCAAACTGGTGGCAAGTGGCATCTTGGCAGCTGCACGCTTGACTTTTCTCAGTTCATGGGCAGTTATTTTGCGCCTTGGTTTTTCCACATGCTTCTTGCGACCCTGTTGACTATTTTGAATGAAGCGCTTGATTGTTCGATGATCACGCTTCAGAAGCTTTGCAATTTTAAGAGTGCTGCATCCCTCTGCAAGATATCTCACTATTTTTGACTTTTCTGAGCCTGTCAAGTCCTTCTTTTGACCCATTTTGCCAAAGGAAAGGAAGTTGCCTAATAATTATGCACACCTGATATAGGGTGTTAATGTCATTAGACCACACCCCTTCTCATTACAGAGATGCACATCACCTAATATGCTTAATTGGTAGTAGGCTTTCGAGCCTATACAGCTTGGAGTAAGACAACATGCATAAAGAGGATGATGTGGTCAAAATACTCATTTGCCTAATAATTCTGCACTCCCTGTAGACCAAAATAGTACCAATCAAACATTCTCATCCCACAAAAAAATGAGCCCCTACATAAGACAGTCTCCAAAAGCATTACAAAAAAAAAATTGCTTTGAGAAAATGGAGACACAAAGCATATGTCACGTGTCGGATGTCCCCAGGGAGACCTCCAGGATGTCATATGAGCTGGACGAGGGAAAACAGGCCAAGGACCACGGAAATCAGAACCATACAAATAAACCAAGTGTCACGAGGGTGTCAAGAGCCACGCCTGATTCCGTTATACCCGGGGTCAGGAAGTCGCAGCGGGTGGCTGCGCGCTCTATGTCTAAAGATCATGCTGCTTCTTAATGATAGCTTTCTGTGTTTGCCTTGCAATCCTTTTTGTCTCACTCAGGGATCCGTAGCTTCTTCTCCTCAGCTGTATCTTGTCTGTCACTCCCAACCTCCTTATATTCTCCTCTCCCACTTCTCTGTTTGACAGATATAGAGCTTCCTGCCTGGACTTCTATACTGACCCACTGGAGCTGTGTAGCTGTGATTCCTGGTTGTTGTTCCAGAGCGTTACCCTCCGGATCCCTGTTGGGCTTTTGTTGTCCGCTGTTGTCGCCCACCTGGGATTATATGTTTTGTCTGTATTGTCTGTCCTCTCCTTGGTGTTTTCCTTTAGTGTTAGTGGTGCGGACTAGTGTTCCCACCGCCCTATTCACTACCTAGGGCTCATCTTAGGGAAAGCCAGGGTTTAGGCACGTGATCGGTGTACGGGTGAGGAACCCGTCTAGGGACGTTAGGGCAGTCAGGTGCCAGCCTAAAGGTGAGTTAGTGGTCACCACCTTTCCCTCTCCCTTGGACAGGGCCTTCCCTTTTCCCTCCCTTTGAGTCGCGTATGTGATCGGTACGCCGGTTGTGATACCAAGACATGTGACAATGACTATAGTAGAAGAGCTCAATGTACTGAACCAGATCAGTAGGTGAGAACCCACAGCGCCACTGACTAGCAATACTCTGGATGGGCGTAACTAAGCAACACCAGGTCTTCACTAGCGCCTCTGGTGGTGAGGGTAGACTTGAGCCATGGTAGTTGCCAGGGGCTACTCCAGAGCGTAAACCAAGTCAGTGGCAGCAGGAGCCAGCGGCAAGGAGATACCAGACAAGGTACCGACAGTACATGAGCAAGGCATGGCATGGTACAGAACAGGGACAAGATATAGAGACAGACAAGGCATAGCAAGACAGAAATTGGGCATTCCTCCTCCCAGAAACACAGAGACCCTCTTCTGAAGGCGGACATGGACTGACAAGAACAGAAGTAGACATGAACAGAATACCAGAAACAGTAAGGATTGTCAGACAGACAAAAACAGTAACAGGCATGAAGAGGAACAGACGCAGATAAGTTCTGCTAGGCTATCCAGACGCAGATAAGCTCTGCTAGGCTATCCAGACGCAGATCAGCTCTGCTAGGCTATCCAGATACAGATCAGCTCTGCTAGGCTATCCAGACGCAGATACTCACTGCTAGATGAACAAATACAGGACATAAACAAGGCATGATACAAGGCATGGTACAAAGCATAGACAAGGCATAGCATGGTACAAGACAGAAGAAAACAATGCAGAACCAGACGGCACATACCGAGACGTAGATGGCCAGACCCCTTGGGTCAGCAGCAAAGGGCAAAACCTGTTAAGACAAACATAGACAGACCAGACAGAGCATAAGGGTGAAACACCCACAAGACAGACTGACTAAGGGTCCATTCACACGTCCGTTGTTTGTTTCCTGATCTGTTCCGTTTTTTGCTGAACAGATCTGGACCAGATCTGGACCCATTCATTTTCAATGGGTCCTGAAAAAAAATCTGACATTGTGCTGTCCGTTTTTTTTCAGGACCCATTGAAAATGAATGGGTCCAGATCTGGTCCAGATCTGTTCAGCAAAAAACGAAACAGATCAGGAAACAAACAACGGGCGTGTGAATGGACCCTTAGACTGATTTCAACCCTCCACGCTCAAAGGCAGAAATAGCAGCCTAACGAGTGCACCTGAAAGGACACACCCAGGAACTGAACCGGGGAGGTTAACCTCAGCAGAACCAAAATGGGGAGGTACCAAATCAGGTCAGGGGTAACCAGAAACCGCAGCTTACCTAGCTGCGATACAGGACATCGCCACTAGCAATCAACATGCACGGAACACCGCAGCCAGTACGCAAGAGCGCAACAGACCTGAATATCCACAGAGAGACAATACAACCAAAGGGGGGTATACGCACACACACGGGCAGGAACACACAAGATACTGCAGCCAGCACGCAACCAAAAGCAACCAACCTGCACGGAACTCCGCAGCCAGTATGTAAAAGGCGTGCAGCTTTAAAAAAAATGCTTTATCATGTAAACTAAAACAAAAAAAAAAGACACATTAGGTATCTCCACATCTGTAACAACCTGCTCTATAAAAAATACCACATGATCTTATCATAAAAAAAAAAAAAATGAAAATAAAAACAGCCATTTTTGGTTACCCTGCCTCACAAAAAGCGTAAAATCAAGCGATCAAAAATCATATGTATCCCAAAATAGTACCAATAAAATGGTCACCTTATCCTGTGTTTTCCAAAATGGGGTCACTTTTTGAGACTTTCTACTGTATGGGTGCATCAAGGGGGGGGGGGGGGGGGGGCTTCAAATGTGACATGGTGCCTAAAATCCAGTCCAGCAAAATCTGCCCCCCAAAAACCATATGACACTTTCCTTCTGAGCCCTGCTGTGCACCCATACAGCTGTTTATGACCACATATGGGGCGTTTCTGTAAACTACAGAATCAGGGTAATAGAAATTGTGTTAAGTTTGGCTGTTAAACCTTGTTGTATTACAGGAAAAAATGGATTAAATTTGAAAATCTGCTAAAAAAGTGAATCTTGTGGAACACCTAAAGCGTTAACAAAGTTTGAAAAAATAAAGTTTTAAATAACTTGAAGGGTGTAATTTCCAAAATTGGACAATTTATGGGTGCCCCACAAAGTGACTTCATGACTGAACTGATCCTTAAAAAAGTGGGTTTTGGGAATTTTCTTAATGCCCCTTTCACACGGGCGAGTATTCCGCGCGGGTGCAATCCGTGAGGTGAAGGCATTGCACCCGCACTGAATCCAGACCCATTCATTTCTATGGGGCTGTGCACATGAGCGGTGATTTTCACGCATCACTTGTGCGTTGAGTGAAAATTGCAGCATTCTCTATATTCTGCGTTTTTCATGCAACACAGGCACCATAGAAGTGAATGGGTCTGCGTGAAAATCGCAAGCATCCGCATGCAAGTGCGGATGCGGTGCGATTTTCATGCATGGTTGCTACGTGACGATTGGGCTGGGTACCCGATCTGTATTATTTTCCCTTATAACATGGTTATAAGGGAAAATAATAGCATTCTGAATAGAGAATGCAAAGTAAAATAGTGAAGGAGGGGTTAAAAATAAAAAAATTAACTCACCGAGTTGCAGATCTCTGTCTTCTTCTGTAATGTTGAGCTGCCTGCTAAGGACGTCACATCACTCACCATGGTGATGAGCCGTGTGATTGGACCATGTGATGAGCACAGTGACGTCACCACAGGTCTTTTGTCAGGTCCTGAAGATAGAACCGGCAGCCCTAGAGCAGGTAAGTTAACTTTTTTTTTTTTTAACCCCTCCATCCCTAATTTACTTTGCATTCTGTATTAAGAATGCTATTATTTTCCCTTATAACCATAATTAAAAAAAAAAGTCACTCGCAATTGTGTTTTTGTGCCAAGAGGTATCACATTGTGTACAAGCTAGTACACAGTTCTTTTACAGTAACCATGTTATAAGGGAAAATAATAAAATCTACACAACACCTAACCCAAACCTGAACTTCAGTGATGAAGTCTGGGTCCCAAACATGCCGATTTTTCTCACGCGGGTGCAAAACGCATTAAAACGCTTTGCAGTTGCACGGAAAAATCGTGCATTTTACCGCAACGCACCCGCATCTTATCGGGCCCTCACACGCCATGCTAGTGTGAAAGAGGCCTAAGCCTTCTTTTTTTTTATTTTTTTTTTATATTTTATTTTTATAATTATTAAAATGACAGTGTAAACATAACACCAACAGCGGTGTAACTCGGTAAAAATACACCATTGTATAGAAATAATGGTAATGAACAGCGGCTGGATACAAGTAGTTGATAAGCAAATGTACATTTTGAGTATTCCAGGTCCCAAGGGTGACGGTCTATTTAGAATTTAGGAAAAACTGTGGATAGTTTGCATAAATTGTTATGATAACAAAAAGGAGACAATACAGCAGTCAATTCCCTCAAATCAAGCCCAAAAATCGTAGACAGAAGCCTGCGAGATGTCAAAAAATAGCCAGGATCTCTCTCCCCACATTCATCTGCGCTAATTGGGGGCACTAATTGGGCTTCATTCCGAATAGCAGCGGGGTCTCAAGGGGAGGGTCATGGAGGACCAGTAGAGTGTAATTTAAAAATATTATTGGGTCTTGAGGAACCTGTAGTTTGCCCACGGTGCCCAACGTTTAATAAAGGCCAGATGGGTTCTGGATTCCCATGAGGCGAGTTCCTCAAACCGGTAAAGCTGATCCACTTGAGCCTCCACTGCTCAATCGAGGGAAGATGGGTCTGTAACCAAAATTTAGGAATCAGGAGGCGAGCCGCAATCGAAAGTTGCTTAAAGAGAAAAGAGGGAGGTGGGGTTGTATCCTCATCGAAGTAGAAAAGCAAGACTCCGTAGGGGGATAATTTAACAGAGGAAGAGCTGATTTGATTACAAATCAAGATGATGTCTGTCTACCACTTACTAATAGGAGGGCATTGCCACCAGATATGGAGAAAAGTACCTTTCTCCTCTAGGCATCTCCAGCATTTATTTGATGAGGATCCAGAGTAGTGTGAGGATTTAATTGGGGTGATATACCAGTGTGACAGGATTTTGTATCCTTTTTCCTGGACACGCACACATCTTGATGACTTATGTGGTATTTCAAATAGTGTGGGTAAAATTGAGAGAGGCAGATCAATCCCAGTGTCGTTTTCCCAAGTGCGAATGAACGCAGGTTTGACAATTAGGGGGGGGAGCGAAGTTTATTATGAGATAAGTTTTTTCGGAGGGTTGGGGTTTACTATAAGGGCTTCATACCATGTAAGAGGACGCAGGAGCTCTCCCTTCTTGTTATTTTTAGAGACAAAGGATTTAATAAGTGATAATAAGGTGAAGTCGCAGGGTTGTGGCTTAATCAGTGACTTGAGGGAATCTATGGAGGCTAGCAATCCTTGGTTTTCAAGGAGGTGAGAAATAGGCAAGGAAGAGGATCCAATAATTTAGAGACTGAGAGGCGCGGACCCATAGAAGATGAACCTAAGATATCACTAATTGTGATGAGGGGAGAGGGAAAAGGTATTGAGCAATGGGAAAAGTTCAGCCATTTCCATGCTTCCAGAGTAGCTTTAATGATTGGAAAGGCTGATAGATTGATTTGGGGCGGACTGCTGTAACCTAGGCATAAGGCACGAGTGGGCAGACCTATGATACTCTGTTCCAGTGCTACCCAGAATTTGTCTCTCGTGTTTCTAAGCCAGTCAACAATTCTGGATAGAAGTATAGATTTCCCATAGAGTTCTGGATCTGGGAGCCCAATACCACCTACCAAACGGGATCTAGATAGGAGAGAGTAAGAAAGTCTAGCTTTCTTCCCGTTCCATATGAAAGCTCTGAATTTCTGTTTAAGAGAGGAGTAAAAGGACTTAGCTACGGGAATTGGGACGACTTGTTACATATACGTGAGGCGGGGAATGATAAAAGAGGTGAGGAGATTTTTCCTGCCGAACCAGGAGAGAGTCGGGGCAGATTTGGCAATTTTGTCTATTGTTTTGAATATAGATGTTTTTAGAGGGACATAATTAAGAGCAAAAAGATAGTAGGAGAAGACCAATTGAATGGAGTGGTTTCCATTAAAGAAAGTTTGAGTCGGGGGGAAATTCCAGTACTGATTATGATAGATTTACTCTCATTTATCTTAAAGTTGGAGAGTACACTATAATTCTTTAAGTGCTCCTGGATTTTAGGGAGGGAGATTTTAGGGTTGGTTGTCATTATCATAACGTCGTCAGCAAATGCCGCTATTTTATGATCATGACCCCCAAGGTTCAGGCCTCTGATATCAGTGTCTGCCCGAAGCATAGATAAAAGGGGTTCCATTGCCAAAATGAAAAGGAGGGGGGATAACGGACAACCCTGACGGGTTCCATTGTGGATTTGAAAAGGAGAGGATAGGTCCCCATTCACCATGACGCGAGCTGTGGCATGTTTGTACATAGCGAATACCGCTTTGACATATGGACCAGGCAGGCCAAAATCCTCTAAAATATGGGTTAGGTAATTCCAGTTAATGCGGTCGAACGCTTTCTCTGCGTCAGTACTGAGAAGAACAAGAGGAGAGGAGGTCTGTTTAGCATGACAGAGCACATTAATGACCCTAGTCGTGTTATCTCTACCTTCTCTATTGCAGACAAAACCCACCTGGTCCATATGAATCAAGAGAGGGAGGAGATTTGCTAGGCGATTTGAAAGTAATTTAGCTAAAAGTTTGAGGTCTATGTTTAGAAGCGAGATGGGCCTATAGTTTGAGCACAATTTAGGGTCCTTTCCTTCTTTGGGTATTAAGACTATGTGAGCAATCGTCATGTCACTAGAGAGGGGAATACCTTGGAGGGATTGGTTGCAAACGTTAAGGAGATGCAGTAGCAGTTGCTTCTTAAATGTTGTATAATAAGATGCTGGAAGGCCATCAGGGCCAGGGCTTTCCCCACAGGAATCTGGAAAAGGGCTATAGAAAGTTCGTCCATGGTAAATGGGGCCTCAAGTGATTGTTTTTGGTCTTCAGAAAGCATCAGATGAGATGATGAGTCTAAGAACTTAATAATGAGCGATGAGTGGGAGACAAGTGATGGGGGAGGAGGGAGTCCCTAAATTGCTTGGCAATTTTAGCTGAAGCGAAAATGGGGGTGCTATTTGGGGAGGATAATTGGTGGATGTAGTTATCTGCTCTCCTGGTTTTGACTCTATTCATAAGGAATTTGGTGGCTTTATCCCCATGTGCAAAATATTTGTATTGGGAATTGAGATAGTATTTGGCTGATTTGGTTTGTAAGAGAGCTTTTAATTCAGCTCTAGCTTTGGAGAGTTCCTGGAGTTGGGGTTCAGATAGGGAGCGTTTGTGGATAGTTTCCAACTTGTTTATCCTGGAAAGAAGATTACTGATGTTTCTCTCCCTAAGTCTTTTCAAATGCGAGCCAATACTGATAAATTCACCCCTGATAAAGGGTTTGTGAGCATCCCGGTGTATTTGGGGTGAGAGATCTGGGTGGGCATTCCGGACAAAGTATTTGTCTAATAACAACGCCACTTTTCTTATAGATTCTGGGTTGCCTAGTGTCATGGTCTTACCTTCTTGCTGTTCTCCTTCGTTTGACATGTGCTGGCGGCCATCTTGGTTTCTGGGTTTCTTGTAGCCTCCCACCCTGCGGCTTCTCCTTCCCACTGGGAGGAGCTGGATGCCTAGCTCATATATATAGGAGGTCTGTGGCTTCAGTTCCTTGCTTGGTCCTCCTGTGTGCACATGCTTCTAAGACTGCTGCTGCTTCTGGTTCCTGATCCTGGCCTCGTCTGACTACCCCGCTGGTTCCTGATCCTGGCTTCGTCTGACTACCCTTCTGGTTCCTGATCCTGGCTTCGTCTGACTACCCTTCTGGTTCCTGACCTCTGGCTTCGCAAGACCCTGCTCCGGTTTAGCCATCCGTTTGGACTTTTGCTTACAGCTTGATTTGCAATAAAGCCTTCTTATTTCCACGTATCTCTTGTTGTACGTCTGGTTCATGGTTCCTTGACATTAGGACCAAGCCATGAATTCTGACGGTACAGGGCCATCCTCGCTACCTACGCTGGTTGCCAGACTTGATCAGCAGGATCACCTGTTGGGTCGGTTCGCTGTGGCGTTGCAAACCCTGCTTGAACGCACGGCTCATTTCGCTTCCGTTGCCGATGGGTCGGTTGTCGCTCCTGGGCCCGCTCCTACTGCCTCTCCGGTTGTTGCGCCAGAGTCTACCCCGACACCTGTTGCTGCGCCTGCGGTGTCTCGGGGTATGACCGGTTCTGCCCCCCTTCCACAGCGCTTTGGGGGAGAGCCAACTCAGTGCCGAGGTTTCCTTAACCAGGTGGGCATTTATTTCGAGTTGCTGCCACATGCCTTTCCTACTGAGAGATCAAAGGTGGGCTTCTTGATCTCGCTGCTCTCGGACAAGGCCTTGGCCTGGGCCAGCCCTTTATGGGAGAACAACAATCCGGTGGTTGCCGAGTTTTCCGGTTTTGTTGCTTCTCTTCGGAAGGTATTCGATGTGCCGGCTCGTGCTGCCTCTGCTGCGAAGCTCCTTATGTCCATCAGACAGGGTTCACGATCCGTAGCTGAATACGCCATTGAGTTTCGTACCCTGGCAGCAGAGGTGGGCTGGAATAATGAGGCTCTGGTCGCTGCTTTCTCTCATGGTCTCTCGGATGCCTTGAAGGATGAGGTTGCAGCTAAGGACCTACCAGTGGAGCTCGAGTCTCTTATTTCTTTCCTGATTTTGATTGACACCAGACTCAGGGAGAGACCTTCCTTTAAGGAGAGCCTGCGGAGGTCTTCTAACAGATTGGCGCCTACGTTTGCTGTCCCACCCGTGCCTCCCTCTCCTCCCACGCCTCCTGGGGATGACTTGTCTGGGGGTGAACCCATGCAGCTGGGGTTTGCTCGCCTGTCCGAGGGGGAGAGGGTACTCCGGAGACGCGAGGGCCGATGCATGTACTGTGGTCTCGGTGGGCATTTTCGGTTGGCATGTCCGAACCGTCCGGGAAACGCTCGCACCTGAGATCCTGTCGGGGGCAGATCTTGGGTGGAGTCTCCTTGTCCCCGGTTTCCCGTGTTGACAAACCACTGATCACTGTTGTCCTCTCCTGGGTCGGGGGCTCGGTGACGACCCAGGCGTTGGTGGACTCTGGTGCTGGTGGTTTGTTCATTGATAGTGTGTTCGCTGCCGCCAATTCCATTCCTCTGCAGCCTCGAGGTTCCCCACTGGCTCTTGAGGCGATAGACGGCAGACCCCTTCTGCCGCCACACGTGACTCATGAGACCCTTCCAGTGGGGATAGCCATTGGTGCCGTTCACAGAGAGTCGGTCTGTCTCCAGGTTATTTCGTCTCCACACTACTCGGTGGTCTTGGGGTACCCCTGGCTCCAGAAGCATAATCCGACTTTCGATTGGAGATCGGCCGAGATCCTCTCGTGGTCACCGCAGTGTGGGGCTAGTTGCATCCATGGGCCTGTCAAGTTGCTGTGTACTTCCTCGGACTCTCTGTTGCCTCCTGAATACGAAGAGTACCGGGATGTGTTCGATAAGGTGCGCGCGGTTGCCCTACCTCCGCACCGCCCATACGATTGTGCCATAGAGTTACAATCTGGTGCCGTTCCTCCTCGTGGCAAGGTCTATCCACTGTCGGTAGCGGAGAATGAGGCCATGGAGGAGTACGTGAGGGAGGCGCTTTCACGCGGACACATCCGCAAATCCTCGTCCCCGGCAGGGGCTGGATTTTTCTTTGTGAAAAAGAAGGGCGGTGAGTTGAGGCCTTGCATCGATTACAGGGGTCTCAATCGCATCACGATCAAGAACGCTTACCCGATACCCTTGATTTCCGAGCTGTTCGATCGCCTCAAAGGGGCCACGGTCTTTACCAAACTCGACCTGAGGGCGGCATATAACCTGGTAAGGATCAAGGCGGGCGATGAGTGGAAGACCGCGTTTAACACCAGGACCGGTCATTATGAATCCTTGGTTATGCCCTTTGGGTTGTGCAATGCGCCCGCAGTCTTCCAGGAATTCATCAACGATGTTTTCCGTGACCTGTTGCAGCAGTGTGTGGTGGTCTATTTGGATGACATCTTGGTATATTCTGAATCCATGGAGGCCCACATTATGGATGTCAGACGAGTGTTGCAACGGTTACGAGAGAACAGGCTGTTCGGTAAGCTTGAGAAATGCGAATTTCACCGATCCCAGGTAACCTTCTTAGGTTACATCATTTCCGCTGAGGGGTTCTCCATGGATCCTGAGAAGGTTTCGGCTGTCTTACAGTGGCCCCAGCCCAGTGGTCTTCGTGCCCTGCAGTGCTTTTTGGGCTTCGCCAATTATTATCGGAAGTTCATCAGGGACTTTTCTATGCTAGCCAAGCCTCTCACGGATCTGACCAGGAAGGGCAGTAATTTCCAGGTCTGGCCGCTCGAGGCCATCCGAGCTTTTGAGGCTCTAAAGTCCGCCTTTGTGTCGGCTCCGATTCTGTTGCATCCCAACCCTGGGTTGCCCTTTGTCCTCGAGGTGGACGCGTCTGAGACGGGAGTAGGCGCCCTTCTGTCTCAGCGTAGAACACCAGAGGGTCCTCTGCTTCCTTGTGGGTTTTACTCCCGGAAACTGTCTTCCGCGGAGTGCAACTATCAGATTGGTGACAGGGAGTTATTGGCCATCGTGCAGGCCCTTAAAGAATGGAGGCACTTGCTCGAGGGTTCAGTGGTTCCGGTTCTCATCCTGACGGACCACAAGAATCTGACCTACCTTTCTGAGGCCAAGAGATTGACACCACGTCAGGCCAGATGGGCTCTGTTCTTGTCACGTTTTAATTACGTGGTCTCCTACCTACCCGGTTCCAAGAACATCAGAGCGGATGCCTTATCACGGCAGTACTCCGAGCTGTCCGGGGAGGAGTCGATTCCGACTTCGGTCATACCTCCGAATCAGATCCTGGCCGCCATTCGCACCAGCCTGACCTCTCCCCTGGGTGAGCAGATTTTGGCGGCTCAATCTGGTGCTCCCTCTGGGAGACCCAACGGCAGATGTTTTGTGCCTGAGGAGTTGCGCACTCGGTTGTTGCGAACCTACCATAACTCCAAGGCCGCGGGGCATCCTGGAAAGAATCAGCTGTCCTGGGCTGTTTCACGTCTGTTCTGGTGGCCTTCTCTACGTTCCGACATCGCCGCATATGTAGCGGCATGCTCCGTTTGTGCCCAGAGTAAGTCCCCTCGGCACCTTCCGTTGGGCCTTTTGCAACCCATAGCCACCGGGGAGCGCCCATGGTCACACCTGGGGATGGATTTCATTGTGGACCTCCCTGCATCCCGAGGCCATACTGTCATTCTCATGATTGTGGATCGGTTTTCCAAAATGTGCCACTGTGTTCCTCTCAAGAAGTTACCCTCTGCACAAGAGTTGGCCACGATTTTCGCCAGGGAGGTCTTCCGGTTGCACGGTTTGCCCAAGGAGATGTGTCGGATCGGGGGAGTCAGTTTGTGTCCAGGTTCTGGCGCGCCTTTTGCTCCCAGTTGGGGATTCATCTCTCTTTCTCCTCGGCCTACCACCCTCAGTCCAATGGGGCCGCAGAACGATCTAATCAGGCCTTGGAGCAATTCCTTCGTTGCTATGTCTCCGATCACCAAGACAATTGGGTTGACCTCCTGCCTTGGGCTGAGTTTGCCAGGAACACGGCGGTGAACTCTTCCTCTGGGACGTCTCCCTTCATGGCCAATTATGGGTTCCAACCTGCCGTGTTACCGGAGGTATTCTCTCCCCAGGATATTCCGGCTGTGGAGGATCACCTTTCCATCCTACGTGCTTCTTGGGTACAGATCCAGAGGTCCCTTGAGGTCTCTGCGCAGCGCCAGAGACTCCAGGCTGATCGCAGACGAGCGCCCGCTCCTTCCTACCAGGTTGGAGACCGTGTATGGTTGTCCACCCGCAACCTCAACCTTCGAGTGCCCACTCCCAAGCTGGCGCCTCGCTTTGTTGGTCCCTTCCGAGTGCTTCGCAGGGTAAACCCGGTAGCCTATGCCCTTGCGCTTCCTCCTGGCATGCGGATCTCCAACGTGTTTCATGTCTCCCTGTTGAAGCCATTGGTGTGTAATCGTTTCACTTCCTCGGTTCCTCGGCCTCGTCCGGTCCAAGTGGGCAATCGTGAGGAGTATGAGGTGAGCAATATCCTGGACTCACGCCTGGTCCGCGGTCGGTTGCAGTTTTTGGTCCATTGGCGTGGTTATGGTCCAGAGGAGCGTTCCTGGGTTCCCTCCGCAGATGTCCATGCTCCTGCCTTGCTCCGAGCCTTCCACGCACGCTTCCCTCAGAAACCGTTCCTTACTCCGCGGAGGAGGGGCCCTTGAGGGGGAGGTACTGTCATGGTCTTACCTTCTTGCTGTTCTCCTTCGTTTGACATGTGCTGGCGGCCATCTTGGTTTCTGGGTTTCTTGTAGCCTCCCACCCTGCGGCTTCTCCTTCCCACTGGGAGGAGCTGGATGCCTAGCTCATATATATAGGAGGTCTGTGGCTTCAGTTCCTTGCTTGGTCCTCCTGTGTGCACATGCTTCTAAGACTGCTGCTGCTTCTGGTTCCTGATCCTGGCCTCGTCTGACTACCCCGCTGGTTCCTGATCCTGGCTTCGTCTGACTACCCTTCTGGTTCCTGATCCTGGCTTCGTCTGACTACCCTTCTGGTTCCTGACCTCTGGCTTCGCAAGACCCTGCTCCGGTTTAGCCATCCGTTTGGACTTTTGCTTACAGCTTGATTTGCAATAAAGCCTTCTTATTTCCACGTATCTCTTGTTGTACGTCTGGTTCATGGTTCCTTGACACCTAGTAGGACTCATTTAGTCTCCAATTGAAACTTTTGGATTTATGTACTGGGGAGGTTACTTAAAGGTAAATTGGGGCATGATCTGAAATGTGGATGGACCCAATCTTAGCTTCCGGACAAAGCTGAAGATGTTCTTTGGAAATGAAAATGTAGTCAATGCGATGGTAGGTATTATGGACATGTGAGTAGAAAGTGTAGTCTTGAGTATCTGGACATAACGTGCGCCATGTGTCCACTAGATGGAGATCCCAAAAAATGTATTTAATGAATTTCAGGGTATGCCTTCAGTGGGTTGACTTATGTGAGGACGAGTCAATTTGGGTAGTTAAGAGCTATATTAAGGTCGCCATGATAGTTATGCCTTCTTTGAAGGGAGCAACAATCTGGGCTATCTGAGATCCATTGAGCTTGTTTGGTGTTGGGAGCATATAGATTTATAAATGTAAAAAGAAACGTATGGCAGCACCAATTCACACCATATAGGACGGGTGCTATGTCCAGGGAATTCACTGCTTACCCTTGCATACAGTCGGAAAAGGACAGCAACTCCAATAGTACCGAAATGATTATTTATTGGGCCACAGTGGCACAGTGAGGCGATGTTTCGGCTCAAAATCCAGAGCCTTTCTCAAGCATCAAAACACAAGTGGGAGTGCACAATATAAATAGGTGTACATAATTAAGAATTAACAATATACAATAGTCACAATTAGTGTACAAATCAATATGTATGACATAGGATCAATGTATGATAATTGCAAAAGTGACAACGTATAAGGACAAATCCAGTGATACATGATTATATTTGCGATTTACAACAAGATAATGTAAACTAACATAATACAAAATATAAATATAAGTGGCTCCAATATATATCAGCTGCTTCAAATCTCTTTAATCACATTAAATAAAAACAAGGAGGAGCAAGATGGATCGATGGTGACATACCACAGGGTCAACGAGTATTCACATCTCCGCAATGGCCACAATTGGCGTCTAACTCGATGGAGTGCGCAGGCGTCAAGATCCGTCCCGGCAAAATCGTGTCATGCTACGCCTAAATTCGGCGCCACACGTCACAACCTGCGCCGCGGGATACACAATGTCCATTGCGCTCCAGTGCGCATGCTCACAGTACTGTGACCGCAGACACGCCATGTTTAGCACTCAACGGGTTGCCCATAGTTTATTAATACATATACTATGTGGCTAGCTGGAGGCAAAACGAGGGAACCACGCATCCCTGTCAAGGGGTCATGGTAACCCTACACTGGGCATGCAATATGCGCCAGATCGGCACCCCTGTGTCGATCGTGCAGCAAGTGCCGCCCCAATAACGCCTCCTAAAAATGCCACAGACAGGGTTCTCCTTATAGATATATATTATATATAAAAAGGTATGTGGGATCTGTCGGAACATAGCCCGACCCCGAAGCGCAATTCAATCTAGGTGTAACCCAATTATGGACAGAGTCAGATGTGGGACACGGTGTATCTCAATGTGGCAGGACAGCATCATCATCCTGTTACTCCTCTTCTTATATTGACTAATCATCTGAAATATAAGATGAAAAAAATATTTTGAGAAATAAATAAAAATGTAGGTTAGATCTTATAATGACATTTGTGTTTTATTAATACCTACAACCAAACGAAAGCCGAATAACAGATAGTACATAACATCACATAAATGTATATATCTGAGGCCCTATGTGACCTTTAACCAAAAGAAATCTCCCTTCTGGGTCCTGTATATGATCCATATATTTGAATGGAATCTTCCTCTTAAAACCAATACTTACTCCTCCAGACGCAGCAGAATTACCTCCACAGTGGGACCAAAGGGGGTAGTGAGAAAATTCCAGGTTGGGTTTGGGGTAATGGTTAAATTTAGAATGTGTCTCCTGGAGGAGCAGCACGTCAGAACCCGCCTTATGTAAAATAGTGAATATTTGACTCCTTTTGGAAGGTGAATTAAAACCCTTCACATAGAATGCTATGTGTATGTCAGCCATAGTCAAGGTTTTGCGTGAGCTGAAAGAAGTGATATGTGCTGGTCCCCCAGAGGAAAACACTTACAGGTTGAGTTGTGTCTGCTCGGTCCAGAGGAGAAGCTCGGATCCAAGGGACTTGCTGTCCTGTCACAAAGGCCAGAGGTGCCTGTATCAAGTACCTAACATTAAACAAAGGAATAGGGAGAAGGATGAGAACATAAGATATAACCAAGAAATAACATTGTGCATGGATTGACATGTAGGTATTAAGCATGAGGGGAAAATTGGTCATTAGACCAGTAAACATGCCGTTCAGCACTTTAAATGGCATCCCAATATGAAGGTGGGAAGGCAAGACAGGTAACCCTTTGTAACAGAAGGTAGAAGTAACTATGGGTAAACCCGGCTTTAAAACAAAAAGAAAATACAATATAAGGAGGAGAAATGTTTAGTATGACAGGTATGAGAGAGATGAGACAGGAGGGAGATCGAGGAAGATTATGAGCAGAAGGACAGTAAGGGAATATGTAAGGGAGGAAAGAAAATAGAGGGGGAGGGGTAAAGATGTAAAAAGTAATATATTCGTATACTACATTACTGGACATCTATTGTGAGCCCTCAGATTGCAATACACATCAAGGACTGGAGATAAGAAGAAAAAAGTTGCCAAGTTGTTCACTTGCTGTAAGAAAGTCCATGAGGGATTCACAACTGTGAAGGATGAGTGCTGCAGTTAGATCTCGTCAGTTAATCTTGAGAGAGTCTCTTAGGAGTTAATTGGTGGCTCCTATTCTGTCTCAGCATCGGTTGTACCTGCGACAAGCTTCTTGTAGACCCAGTCTGTAAGGATGTGTGCAGCAGGTTGAATGATCACTTTAACAGATAGCTTACTCAATGAATAAAGACTCCAGAGGTGTTTTCCAAAGCTTCTTTATGCTTCAAGGTAGCAAGGATATCAACATAGAGGCTTTTTCATAGGTAAATTTCTAATGAAGTTACACAGCTCCCTCACTCTGCAGTCTCTTCACCACAACTATACAAAATGGAGTTACAGCAGGAAATGGAGGGTGGGAACAACCAACTAGCCAGAAACAGCAGGGGTGTAAGGATCATACCAAATAATATAGTAACATAACATGTAATAACAACTGCTAGACAGTAAAAGCTGCGTGGCAGCACAGCTCCTCTTCCCCGCTTTATGGGCCTTAGGCGTATGCTGTAGCGTAAAGGAAGCGACTGTAGGAACTTCTGGTAGGGTGGAAAGGTCCTGAAATAAGTCCCAGTTGTCAATTTGCAGGGGTGGAATTTGTAAATGCTCATATATGGCCTCCAGGTCAGAGTGTGCAGTAATGTTGAAGCGGCGACCTCTTTGGGAGAAAGAGAGACCAAAAGGAAAGTTCCATTTATAAAGGATTCTGTTAGCCCTCAACCATTCTGTCAGTGGCTTAAGGGTTTTTCGCTTTCTCAAGGTAGAGGGGGCTAGGTCTTGATACATAGATACTTGTGCACCCTCAAATTGGATAACTGACCGGTTCCTAGCAGATTCTTGCACTGCTGATTTCACTTGATAATTGAGGAACTTACAGATTATATCTCTAGGAGGCTCCTCTGGTTTAGGCTTCGGTCGTAGTGCTCTGTGCGCTCTTTCGATTATGATCTCCAAAGCAAACTCAGGGCCAAGCAGTGAGGAGCACAGTGAGATAATCACCGCAGGAATGTCGCCAGGTAGAACAGACTCCGGTATCCCTCTGAGGCGTAGGTTATTCCGGCGCCCCCTATTCTCTTAATCTTCATGAGCATTGTGCAATTCGCTGAAGTAAGTGCTGCATTTTTTAAAGGAGCTTGTGGTAGCCATCTGGTGTTCCAGGATCTGGGTCTGGTGATCTTCCAGCGTTTCCACACGATCGCCCACCTGCCTCATGTCTTGGCGCAGGGCGGCGATTTCGCTCAGTAGGGGCTCTAATGCTTTGCAAAGCGTGTTTTTCAGGTAATTCCTGGTAATCGGCAGGGCCCCCCTACCTTGCGGCTCCTCAGTGTCGCTATCATCCTCCGATCTGTCCTGTGCGCTGGCTTTGTGTGGCTGAGCCGGCGCCATCTTGGATTCGCGGGCAACAAACGAGGAGGCCGCTTTTTTAATAAATTTATCCATATCTCCTCCTGCTGTGTGGGTCTTGTTGGTACTCGGGTGTTCTCCTGCTCTGGGGTTCCCGATTTCAACCATTTTGGGGTGTATAGCTGAAGATAGCTAGTGCTGAGGACGGACTATGTCACAGAGATCAGATTCAAGCGGCCATCTCAGACCGGCGCAAGCTCCGCCCCCCCGAGGCCTAAGCCTTCTGATGTCTTTAAAAAGTAAAATGGCATTTACAATATGATGCAAACATAAAGTAGACATATGGGAAATGTAAAGTAATAACTATTTTGTGAGGTATCACTATCTGCTTTAAAAGCAGAGAAATTCTAATTTAGAAAATTTAGGATGTTTTTATAAATAAAGATGGTTTATCATTAACCTGAAGTACAATGCATCACAAGAAAACAATCTCAGAATTTCTTGGATAAGTAAAAGCATTGAAAAATTATTACCACATAAAGTGACAGATTTCCAAAAAGCCTGGTCATGAAAGTACAAAATGGCCTGGTCATTAAGGGGTTAATTATGGCTTCTACTTCCTTCCAGAATTTACTAAGTGAAGGACAAAACCACCAGATATGCGAAATGCTACCATTGTCAGTGTTGCATTGCCATCAGGTATCTGAGGGAATGAGATGCTAGCAGAAAAGAAAATTAGGTGTTTTTCACCACCTGGTTAGTAGTGTTGGGCATGCATATTCAAATCGCAGATTTTAATCGTGAATATCGCCACTTTGAGAATTTGTGAAGATTTAGAATATAGTGCTATATATTTGTATTCTCAGATTTTGTTTTTCATCAGTAACCTCCCCTCTTGCTTGTGGGCCAATGAGAAAGCTTCAATGTCTTTGTATGAGCTTAGCAACATCCCTAGCAACCAATAAGAAAGTTGCCTACCTCTTACTATATAAGAACCTCCCCAACAGCCATTTTCTGCTGTTTTTTGCAGTTCTGAGAGAGACTGTAGTGTCATTTCTGTGCTTTAGGGCTCATTCATACGGCTGTAAGTGGGCCGCTCCGTGCAACCTCCGTGCGGCCGCCAGGATGAATCCAAACCCATTCAACTTGAATGGGTCTGCATTTGTCCGTTCCGCAAAAAGATAGGACATGTTCTTTCTTTTTGCAAAATGGAAGTACAGATTGGAACCCCACAGAAGCACTCCGTAGTGCTTCCATGGGGTTCCGTTCCGTGCTTCCGGCCGCACCACTCCACATATGCGGTTTTCAAGTGAATGGGTCCACATCTGTGATGCGGAATGCACACGGAACAGTATCCGTTTATCGCGGATCCGCATATGCGGCCTGCAATACGGAAACAGAACCCATACGTTCATGTGCATGAGCCCTTACTGTTTAATTACATTAGATAGTTAGTTAGCTTAAATATATATAATACAGATAGTTAATAGGAGATAGTCAGTGTAGGTTAGATCGTGATATAGTGTAGCTGATAGGTTCTGCTGTCCATACATACAGTGGGATGCAAAAGTTTGGGCAACCTTGTTAATCGTCATGATTTTCCTGTATAAATCGTTGGTTGTTATGATAAAAAATGTCAGTTAAATATATCATATAGGAGACACACACAGTGATATTTGAGAAGTGAAATGAAGTTTATTGGATTTACAGAAAGTGTGCTATAATTGTTTAAACAAAATTAGGCAGGTGCATCAATTTGGGCACTGCTGTCATTTTATTGATTCCAAACCCGTTAGAACTAATTATTGGAACTCAAATTGGCTTGGTAAGCTCAGTGACCCCTGACCTACACACACAGGTGAATCCAATTATGAAAAAGAGTATTTAAGGGGGTCAATTGTAAGTTTCCCTCCTCTTTTCATTTTCTCTGAAGATTAGCAACATGGGGGTCTCAAAACAACTCACAAATGACCTGAAGAAAAAGATTGTTCACCATCATGGTTTAGGGGAAGGATACAGAAAGCTGTCTCAGAGATTTCAGCTGTCTGTTTCCACAGTTAGGAACATATTGAGGAAATGGAAGACCACAGGCTCAGTTCAAGTTAAGGCTCGAAGTGGCAGACCAAGAGAAATCTCGGATAGACAGAAGCGACGAATGATGAGAACAGTCAGAGTCAACCCAGAGACCAGCACCAAAGACCTACAACATCATCTTGCGGCAGATGGAGTCACTGTGCATCGTTCAACCATTGGGTGCACTTTACACAAGGAGATGCTGTATGCAAGAGTGATGCAGAGGAAGCCTTTTCTCCGCCCACAGCACAAAAAGTGCCGCTTGAGGTGGGCTAAAGCACATTTGGACAAGCCAGCTTCATTTTGGAATAAGGTGCTGTGGACTAATGAAACTAAAATTGAGTTATTTGGCCATAACAAGGGGCGTTATGCATGGAGGAAAAAGAACACAGCATTCCAAGAAAAACACCTAATACCTACAGTAAAATATGGTGGTTCCATCATGTTGTGGGGCTGTGTGGCCAGTGCAGGGACTGGGAATCTTGTCAAAGTTGAGGAACGCATGGATTCCACTCAGTATCAGCAGATTCTGGAGAACAATGTCCAGGAATCAGTGACAAAGCTGAAGCTGCGCCGGGGCTGGATCTTTCAACAAGACAACGACCCTAAACACTGCTCAAAATCCACTAAGGCATTTATGCAGAGGAATAAGTACAACGTTCTGGAATGGCCATCTCAGTCCCCAGACCTGAATATAATTGAAAATCTGTGGTGTGACTTAAAGAGAGCTGTCCATGCTCTGAAGCCATCAAACCTGAATGAACTAAAGATGTTTTGTAAAGAGGAATGGAACCTACAGGAAAAGTTTAGAGGCTGTAATTTCTGCAAAAGGAGGATCTACTAAATATTTATTTTATTTATTTTTTGTGGTGCCCAAATTTATGCACCTGCCTAATTTTGTTTAAACAATTATAGCACACTTTCTGTAAATCCAATAAACTTCATTTCACTTCTCAAATATCACTGTGTGTCTCCTATATGATATATTTAACTGACATTTTTTATCGTAACAACCAACGATTTATACAGGAAAATCATGACGATTAACAAGGTTGCCCAAACTTTTGCATCCCACTGTACATACTAGAGATATAGTGCTGTGATGTCAGAAGTTCACAACAATACTTAGTGCACCAATCAGTAAGATGTAGTCAGTCAGACCTGAATGTGAAATTGCACGTATTGCGCAAAAACATGCGCATCATTTTTTGCTGATTTGCGCAATCGCGAATATATTGGAGCACTCTATTTGCATACAAAGCCATTTTTTATGTTCTTCCATGCCAACCATTTTCTCCAGTCTCAGGAAACTTCTAGCAGCTTGAAAAATGTAGCAACAGTGACCCACGCCTGTATTGCGCTCGCAATACAATATCTTACATTTCCGATTTTCTCAATCAAGAAAATAATAGTGGATTTTCAAATTCTCAAATATATGACGGATATTGGCCCAAATATTTGTGAAATATTGCAAATTTGAATATTGCCCCTGCCGCTCATCACTACGTATCTTATATAAATTCTCCTGGATCCTGACACACCTGGAGAAGCCATGGGAATAAGAAAGCACAAAATCTTGATCAAATGAAATAATGGAAAGGTCTAGCTCCTTCTTCCAATCTTCTAGAAATGAAGGTTTAGAAAAGGCATGATATAGAAGTAAATGTCTGTAAACAATAGATTAAACAATTTAAATAAGGGTAACAAGATGTAATTTTCCAACCAGGTAGGGTCAGGATGAGGAATGTGCTTGGATTTGTTTAAACTGCTTACATATGGATTCAAAATCCAATTTCTTAATAACATCTTCCATGGGTAAAGATTTGCTGTGCAGAGCTGAATAGAATTTGACATGAGCCAAATCCAAGAGGCGAAGACAGAAGACCAGATGGGTGAGACTTGAGAGATAAGAAAGTTCAACAGCTGAGGGAATGTATGCAATAGGACTAATGGGAAGAGAGTTCCACTTCCCCTATTTAAGGCCTTAGTGTGTAAGCAAAAGATAAATGTGCCTCTAGTAAGATCACTCAGTGGGATTCTCCTTTTGGGGTTGGAGCCTACACCTATAAGAGATACTCCAAGTCTCTTCCCAAAAGTGTCCTTTACATATCTATATAAATGAGAGTGGGCAGGGGCCTAACCAAGGAAATCCATCTTTCCATATGAATGGCCTGCAGATAGATTTTAATATCTGGTAGCTTGTTGTCTTCTATGAATGAGCAAAGGGTATGCTAATTTAGACTTTTTATGGGACCATAGAAATCTAAGAAATGGGGACTTAAATTTAAACACTGAACAGGGATGAAATCGGTAGGAGGAGGTAAGTGGCTAAAAGATTCTTCCTTCCTAACCACAATAAACCAATAAATGGTTATTTAAAAAGGACTGAACCTTAGCAAAAAAGAGAAACTAAACTCTAACAGAATACTGTCGGATCTACCAGCCGGAATCATGATTCCAAGACATTTGATAGCTGTGGGGGGTTGCAAAAGTAGCTGGTGATTAAATGTGACACAGCTAGGTTTCAGGTGTAGACACATTCAAAGCCTCTGATTTATCATGGTTTATTTTGAAATTGGAAACCTTACCAAAAACCTGGTATGTGTCTAAAACACAAGGGAAGGCCTCAGATAGACTGGATATGAGTAAAAGTAAATCATCTGTGAAGGCAGCCATCTTATGTGTATAATATCTCAGAGTAAGGCCCTTGATGTGTTGGGACTGTCAAAATGTAAGCAGCAAGGTTTACAGGGCGAGCATCCTTTCCTGGCGCCAATATTGATAACAAAGGGGTCGGAAAATGTCCCATTGACCTGTATTTCGGCAGAAAGCAACGAGTATAAGTAGGAAATAGTTGAAACAGATGGTGCCGGAAAGCCAAAGGATTCGAGCACCATGCACTTGAACTTCCTTAAATTTGCCTGATATAGAGCTTGTAAAAGTCTGCTAATATTATGTCTGCCCTCCCGTCCTGGGATGAAATCCAACTGTTTCTCCCCACCAATCCCAGCAGAAACACTGAGATATGCTAGCCAAGAATCATAGCCCAACATTTCAGATCCGTATTTAGCAGGGAACGTTCTGTATTTCTGTATCCTTCACACCTTTTGGGAAGAACAGTGTTGTGTGCTGCTTGGGATTGTGGTGGAAGAGCCCTATAGGAGACAATTACAGTGAGGTAAAAGTGAGGCAATAAGATGTTGCTAAACTTTATGTAGTAAGAGACGGGAACAAAGCTCCTACCATAGAAACATCGAATGTGTCGGCAGATAAGAACCATTTGGCCCATCTAGTCTGCCCAATATACTGAATACTATGTATAGCCCCTTGCCCTATCTTATATGAAGGATGGCCTTATGCCTATCCCATGCATGCTTAAACTCCTTCACTGTATTTGCAGCTACCACTTCTGCAGGAAGGCTATTCCATGCTTCCACTACTCTCTCAGTAAAGTAATACTTTCTGATATTACTTTTAAGCCTTTGCCCCTCTAATTTAAAATGATGTCCTCTTGTAGCAGTTTTTCTTCTTTTTAATGTTCTCTCCTCTTTTACCTTGTTGATTCCCTTTATGTATTTAAAAGTTTCTATCATATCCCCTCTGTCTCGTCTTTCTTCCAAGCTATACATGTTAAGGTCCTTTAATCTTTCCTGGTACGTTTTATCTTGCAATCCATGTACTAGTTTAGTAGCTCTTCTCTGAACTCTCTCCAAAGTATCAATATCCTTCTGGAGATATGGTCTCCAGTACTGAACACAATACTTCAAATGAGGTCTCACTAGTGCTCTGTAGAGCGGCATGAGCACTTCCCTCTTACTACTGGTAAAGCCTCTCCCTATACACACAAGCATTCTCCTAGCATTTCCTGCTGCTCTATGACACTGTCTGCCTACCTTTAAGTCTTCTGAAATAATGACCCATAAATCCCTTTCCTCAGATACTGAGGTTAGAACTGTATCACTGATTTTATATTCTGCTCTTGGGTTTTTACACCCCAGGTGCATTATCTTGCACTTATCAACATTACATTTTAGTTGCCAGATTTTTGACCATTCCCTAGTTTTCCTAAATCCTTTTCCATTTGGTGTATCCCTCCAGGAACATCAACCCTTTTACAAATCTTTGTTTCACCAGCAAAAAGACACACCTTACCATCGAGTCATTCTGCAATTTTGCTGATAAAGATATTAAACAATATGGGTCCCAGAACAGATCCCTGAGGTACCCCACTGGTAACAAGACCATGGTCTGAATATACTCCATTGACTACAACCCTCTGTTGTCTGTCCCTCAGCCACTGCCTAATCTATTCAGCAATATGGGAGTCCAAGCACAAATACTGCAATTTATTGATAAGCCTTCTATGTGGGACAATATCAAAAGCCTTACTAAAGTCTTGATAAGCACCTCAGCCATCTATTATTTTGGTCACCAGAGCATCTACAGGGCTCCTACCAGACAAGATTGTAGCCAATACCTTTTTAACCTCTTCACTAGTTAAGGGGGCCAGAAGTTGCGTCTTATTCGACTATGTCAAGGAGGGCATCTGAATAGAACTCAAAAAGGAATCAAAAAGGGTTCCTAATGACTGTGTGGGTGAGTCTGGTGAAAAGCCAGAACTATCTAAGTTGTAAAGAGCGGAGTAAAGCTTTTGAAATTCCTTAGCTATCAAAAGAGTAGTGATTAATCTAACTCCTGATTCAGACTTTATTGCTGAGATGAAGGTTTTGCTCCTCTTTGACAGCATGCAGTGGTATTCCCCACAGTATGGGGAGGAGTGATTACTAATGTCGTTGCTTGTCCCCATAAAGAATCATTGTTTGCCGGCAGCAGAGGGCTGTTTAGCTGAATTTGAGTAACATTGTAGAATGTGCTTTGCTTTGGTGGTGCCTTAAATTACTGAAGAACAACTGTATCTTAACTCAGTGTTGGATTTATTTACAAATAGGGAGATATCTACATTCTAAATGCAATTAAGGGAATGGGAGAGGGGATTGGAGGGGGTCAGGATCCTTGAGCTAGCTACACCATTCTCTCTCTCAGTCGCACATGCCATGGGCTTTTCTCTGTACTCAGAACACTCCTCTCCAGCAGGTCTCAGCGAATCACATTCTTGATTGTAGAGTCAAGGAAGACTTGTCTTGTCCCAGAGTTCACTAAGGTCACCATTGCTCCTACTTGTGAGCTAGGTTAGTGCAGATAATTGCACAGGAAGAAAGTTATAATATCATATACTCCTGCCCCCATACCAGAATGTATGTCCTTGCTGACACAGGTGTGGGCAGGAAATACCAGCAGGGGTCGGGCTTTCCCCAGCATGTGACAGTCCTGGCAGATCTTCCTTTCATCAGTGTCCTGCCCCAAGAACCCTTTGATGGTCCTCATTTGCATATCAAGCAGACCCGGGCTGATTCAGTTAGTTCAGATGTCAAGGAACATCTTTGCATCAAAGCTGTATCATAGATGTCAATTGTATCAGTTCCAACAAACAAGAAGTCAAATATCTGTATAATTTTATATTTAGAGGTAATTTTATAGTCATGCTTGGATTATGGATGATATTTTCTAACTTTCTGTTTAGTGGTAGAAGGTATGTTTGGATGCAAGGTAATAGCTGGACATGCTCTCATAGCACAAAGCATCAAAACATAAACCAGAAATAACTTTGGTACTTAAAGCTGTTGTATCTAAAGACACAGGGGGTCATTTATCACATGAGATCCGTCAGTTTTGTGGTCTAAAAAAGTCACAAGTCATGGCAACTGCAACATTTCCATGGTAATTGTGATATTTTGTGACATTTCATGATCCTTGCCACTTTTCACAGTGGTCTATGTTTAAGAGCTAAAAGTGACATTAGACCTGGATTATAGTTCTTTTACTATGTGCATCTTTTGCAAATTTCGCTAAAAAGTCACAACCCACGCCAGGCAGGCTCCTGGTCTACTTTTACACCTACTGGTATAACTCAGGGCTGGCCAACCTTATAGACACAAAGAGCCAGAAAAAAATGTATGACTGCCAGGAGCCACAAGCTATACATTTACAAAAATATGCGTGCACACGACAGTATTACTGCAATTGAGGTTTCAAACATTAAAACGTGTATTTAAGCCACCTTTCCTACCTGTAATGTAGACAGCTTTAGTGAGACTTCTGGCAATTTTTGTTTTTCACAATGTGTTTCAAATCTGGCTTGTATTCAGTCCGCCTCATGCTTAGATGACCGCCCCATGCACAGATGACTGCCCCATGCACAGATGACACAATCATGCTTGAATGACCCTCTCACCCCCATTCTGAGATCATGTGTGTGGGGGTGACATAGCGGAGATGTGAGCATGGGGTGTCAGATTTTACGTGTCTTATGGGGGCACTGGGGGGATTATTTTGTGGGTCTGATGATGATTTGGGGGTCTTATCTGAGCTGGCACACCCCCCCCCCCCCCAATACTTAAAAAAAAAATATATGGTACCCCCTCACAGTAGTATTGCCCTTATTATACAACCTTCAGAGTAGTTTTGTACAGATGTGTGCCCCCTCACAGTAATTATGCCCACATTGTGCCCTCTCACAGTAGTTATGCCCTCTGTGCCTCTTTCACAGTTGTAATGCCCTCTTTGTGCCCCCTTCATAGTAATCATTTCCATTGTGCCCCCTTACAGTAATGCCCATTGTGCCCCCTCAATAGTTGCAATGCCCACTGTGCTAGTAATGCCCTCTGTGCCCCCTCCATAGTAGAAATCCCCATTGTGCCCCCTTCACAGTAATAATGCCCACTGTGCTGCCTTTACAGTAACAATGCCCCACTGTGCCCCCTCCATAGTAGAAATGCCAATTGTGCCCCCTTCACATTAGTAATGCCCTCTGTGCCCCTCCATAGTAGTAATGCCCTCTGTGCCCCTCCATAGTAGTAATGCCCTCAGTGCCCCCTCCATAGTAATAAAGTCCTCTGTGCCTCCTCCATAGTAATAAAGAACTCTGTGCCCCCTCCATAGTAATAAAGAACTCTGTGCCCCCTCCATTGTAATAAATTCCTCTGTGCCCCCTCTGTATTAAAAACAAAAAACACAGTAACTACTCACCTTGTCCCACTCCTGAAGCTCACAGTCCTCTCTCCCCTGCAGGCACAGATCGCTCTGCAGCAATGTGTGGGTGAGCTTATGCAGATTATTGGGCTACAGGCTCCGCCCACACATTTCGGCAGGGTGATCCGTATCTGCAGGCTGAATGGTGGCGCGGGGAGAAGTCTTCCTGCTCCACCATTCACAGCGCCGCTGGCCTGAAGGAGGGTAGGAGCGCAGGGAGCAGAGCGGTGAGTGACAGGACCACGCCCCCTCTCCCCCCTCCAGCACGCCACTGGAGAACGCTGCTGAGACAAACGCAAAGTGGAGGAATAGCTGGCCCGCTCCCCTGCGAGCCGCATATGTAGACAGAGGAGAGTAAGGCCTCGTTCACACTTCAGTGTTTGGTCAGTGATTTCCATCAGTGATTTGTGAGCCAAAACCAGAAGTGGAGCCTCCACAGACATGAGGTAGAAGGGAAAGATCTGCTCCTGTTCTGTGTTTAGAGCTGCACCTGGTTTTGGCTCACAAATCACTGATGGAAATCACTGACCGAACACTGACGTGTGAATGAGGCCTAAGAGCTGGCCGGACCACTCCCATGTGAGCCGCATATAAAGATGCAAGGAGCCGCAGGTTGGTCACCCCTGGTATAACTAAATTGCACTTACACCAGATATAGTATATTATTAAAGTGCACCAGTTCATAAATTTGGTGTCAGCACACAAAGCAAAGCCAGACTTAAAACTGACATAAAACTGCTTTAGGGAACCTGTCACCGAGATTTTGTGTATAGAGCTGAGGACATGGGTTTCTAGATGACCGCTAGCATGTCCGCAATACCCAGTCCCCATAGCTCTGTGTGCTTTTATTGTGTAAAAAAAACCGATTTGATATATATGCAAATTAACCTGAGATGAGTCCTGTCCCTGACTCATACACAAAATCCCGTTGACAGGTTCCCTTTAAATGATAAATGAACCCCATTCTTTAGATTATGTATATAATGATTATGAATAAAATCCTATGGTTTTTGAACTGGCCACTTGGTCTAACATGGCTGATAGGAAGTAGTTTCTTTTTGTGTCAGAATCTAGTGGCAAGAAGTCTGGAGCACACATAGCTAGGCTTACATGCTCAGTTCCATCTTTCAACTTCCACCAGCCTTGTCTTGTGTTAGAAGCTGTTTGTGACAGTTAAAAGGAGAGCGTTGCAGCTTAAGGGCTCATGCACACAAAGTATTTTCTTTCCATGTCCGTTACTTTTTTTTTGCGGACCACACGCAGAACCATTAATTCCAATGAGTCCCCCCCAAAAAAAGGAAGTTACTCTGTGTGCATTCCGTTTCCTTATGTCCGTTCTGCAAAAAGATAGAACATGTCCTATTTTTGTCCGCATAATGGACAAGGATAGTACTGTTCTGTTCCGCAAAATACGGAATGCACATGGACGTCTTCTGTATTTTTTGCAGATCCGTTTTTTGCAGACCGCAAAATACATGCGGTCATGTGCATGAAACCTAAGATACATGCCCCCTGAAATGAAGCTAGTAGAGCAATTGGCGCAATAAATGGCAGAGCTCTGGATCCACGTGAGATATAGGGTTGGTTCTATCTTTGTTAGGGCTCATGCACACAACCGTATGCCCTCCGAGACACACGGGTCCGTGAGCAGGCCATATCTCCCGAAGCGGCATACACCGTGCGCACGGGAGTGCACAGCATCATACTTTATAATATGAGTTTAGGACAATAGTCCGGCGATGTCACAGATGTAGTAGGGGAGAACACCAAAAGACAACAAGAAGGAAGGAGAAAGAAACTAGGCCTCATCGCTAGGGAAGGAAAATAGTCACCACCCCAAAAAAAACTGCTCATGGCCCTAACTCCTATCTGTATGGGCACCTCTCGATCGTAGAGATGCCCATACACCGGAACCTAGAAAACCCTGTTGACCCTCGATGTCCGAAAGCTAATTACAGGGCAGAGACAACCCGCTCCTTCCCTGGTGAAGGAATCAGCACCTAGTAAACAACCGGGGGGTGAAACAAAACACAACAAGCGTAACACTTAACTTCTGAGGATGATGGATGATTTCTGAGGATGATGAATGAACAGGACATCAACAAGAACCACACTCCAGCTCTTCCAAAACCAAATTAAGCTATCCAGAGTAAGCAGCGATGGGTAAAGTCAAACTAAATAGGGAGAGGTAAAGGACACATTATCCACACCTGAACAGAAGGTGTGAACATACCAGCAACACACAGAGCAACTGAAACCAAAAGGGGCTGTCAGATCACTAATGTGCAGTCAGTCTTTCAGACCTTCTAACACCTGTCACAGTAAACTATGATGCTGTGTATTCCCGTGCGCACGATGTATGCCGCTCCGGGACAGATATCTCGGAGGGCATACGGTCGTGTGCATGAGCCGTTAGAAAGAGTTTGTCACATACTCAATGATATCTAATTCTCACTTTTTACCTTAATCTTTTTAAATGGCACACATCATGTAGATACCAAATCACAGCACATCTCATATACTGTGTTATATTTGCACATTTAATTAGGTACATCTGCAGCACGCCATCCTGCAGCGTATTGCGATTGTGAGGTCACGGTTTATGGGCAAGCGAGGGTTACTCACAGTTCTATAGGAAAACCCTGGGCAGGCGTACAGCAGTGAAGGAGAGGCTGGCACAGGGGTCCTCTGGGGCACACTCTGTATATAGGGACCAGGCCTGATGGTGGATGAGGTGCCCTGGATGTTGCAGGTGTTTAAATGTGCCTAGGGCAAGGTCCCTTTAAGGTTCGTGATGCCAGTGCCTGTAACGGTGGCACACCGATTTATAGTTGTAATAAGTGAGGAACACAGGTCGAGATGAACCAAACTTTTCTTTACTAGTAACAGTTTAACTTTGTACAGTTAGTTGTCAATACAGTTCCATATAGCAGGTTCCCTTCACAAGCAGGCTTTCACAATAATGGCAGGTATACTGTTCCTTGCAAGATACTCAGAGGGTAAACAACAATACAAGCAGATCAGGCTGTACCTTCTCCTCAGAAATAGTGTACACTGTTCCTTAGAACTCCTGTCTGTTCTTATCCCAAGGCCCGGATGCCCCAATACTGGCTTTATTCTTGACGAAAGGGAAAGAAAGAAGCTCAAAGTACCAAAAAAGTGATGGTTACAAAAATATTTTATTGTATCAAAGACATGATTAAAAACACACATACATATGATGCCATGGAACAGGGTAGAGGGAGCACATAAGCACTTCTACACCTGTATCTATAGTTATATTTAGGGTGCATTATCTATGATGTATCATAGTATACATATCATGTGGTCTGTCACTTTATGGACTTTTTTTCTTTGTATATAACTATCGACCTGTTGATTGTCATGATCATGATACACTATGCTGGTACCTATGATTACCTGTAACTATGATTCGTCTATACTTCATATCATGCCTCTATTTTAACTATGGACTTCGTTGATATCTTGATTTTTATCACCACTGCCTCCTAATCATGTTTTACCCCTATTTCGTACTTTAATTATGGCTCTATTCTAATCATGTATCTATTGCTTATATGCATCCCTCTTCCCCCTTTTGAATGCTCTTATTTATATGTTAAAGTCACTATGAGAATGTCACATTGTATGACAAGTTGACGTTTCCCTCTTTGATATAGATGCAATTGTTAGGGCACTGCATATATTATTCTGTTTCCGCCAGATACTATTCACCATGTTCATTGCGTATTACTCCTTGCTATACTGACGTCCTGACTCTCCTCCCCTCGTGTGATGTGTGCATGTGTCATTCGGCACCGCCTCCGGCGCCCGAGCGTCCTCACGTCACTGCCGCCCGATCAGGTGACTTTGTCACGTGATGTGGGCGTGCTGACGGGACGCCAGCTGCGGGGCTGCCAGATGTGCTAGTGCTCAACTTGCGCGCGCCAATCAGCCAACACACCTGGGGACGAGTAAGTGCTGTTCCGCTCATTGGTCTGAGAAGGCTTTAAATACCTGGTCCACAGTGATGGCGTTACCCCCTGATGAAGGAACGCCGAAACGCGCATTGGGGTAACGCCATCCTGGTCTCCTTGTCCACATTTGGTTCGCCCTTGGTAAGTTTGAGGTCTTAACCGTCCCTCCACGGATATGTGCTGCCGATGTTGAGACTTCTCACTTGGCTTCCTTTACTCCTTTGCTGGTCTCATACAACTTATTGTATCTATTATTTGGTCAGCATACCATGCACTATGGCTGTTGTCGGCTCTCTCACTGACTTTCACTTACCTCATATTACCTTATATACAATTTTTATTACATTTGGTCTATGAGCTGGTATTATACTTTATATATTGTTTCTCATGACCTTATTCATTTTCATATTATGTACTGTGCGACCTGTGTGTCCATCCAGGGTGGCGTTTTTCTTCCTTCCCCTGCTCCCTCTACCCTGTTCCATGGCATCATATGTATGTGTGTTTTTAATCATGTCTTTGATACAATAACATATTTATGTAACCATCACTTTTTTGGTACTCTGAGCTTCTTTCTTTCCCTTTCGTCATTATACTCTGAGCTTGTACCAAGTCATTTCCTTTCGGGTACCTCATTAATCTACATTGTGCAGGCATTGTCCTTCATTTGTTTTAGAGATACCCAGGGTCTATTCTCTTTTCTTCTGGCTTTATCCTTGGTAGAAATCTTCCTCCCGTATTTATCCTTGCTTTACATTAATAATCCCTCTGCCCTTCAGCTTACTTGTTTTAGCTGGAAACACTGGCTCTGCTTGGCTTGTGGGAACTGCAGGTTTCTACCAGGAGGCAAACTCTTCTCATGGGGAGACTCTTCTGAGCTAACTCTGGCTCTTTATCCTCAGGCACGCTAGGATCCTTCCAATAGCCTCCTGGTAGCAACTAGAAGATTGGATTGTCTAGCTGCATGTCAGGAGGAGGCCCTCAGCTTGTCTCTGGCTGGTGCCTTCTCACTTCTGTCTCCACAGACTCCTGACTACAGACTAACTCCTCCCTGTCTGGGCCTGAACATTTATACTAGGGGCTCCCTATCTCCCTCTAGTGTCTAGGATGCTACACTACACCCCAATAGGCCTGCTATACATATCACAGGGGAACAATACATATAAAAGCATATGGAAAATACCTTAAAATGGACGGTTAAATATACTGCCACTGTCCCTTAGGAGTGGGAGGACAACGTGGCCCAATTGACCCTTGTGTAGTGCCCACTTTTACCTAGTGGGACACTACACATGCAAATAAACATATTACTTAGGTAAATTGCAAGGTGTTTGGCTGGCAAAGTGATTAAGTTAACAGGATTCTCTTTACAGAAGGAGAGAAACTGAATTTTTAAGTGAAGGATGAAAATATATAAATCAAGGTCAGGAAATGCATAACCTATGTTCCTGGTTGTCAGTGTGACACGTGAACGCCAGATTTGGGTGGGAGTTGTTTGACACTTTTCCTGGCTGAGGCAAGAGTGTGTTAGGGCCGTGAGCTGAGCTGCTGAGGGGTAGCGGATTTGTCAGAGGGACCATTGATATAATATATTGGATCATGTTGGCTTCTGATGGAAAGCAGTGTTGATGCAAGAGATGTGCATAAATAAACTGGTTGACTGTAGCCATTCCATTGATTTAGGGAGTGTTTTTAAGTTCTACTCGTCCATGAATACAGAAAATAAAGCTAAGTCTCTTCTCTTGGAATCGAAGACAGGACTGTGTATCTTGGCCTAAAGCTCAGGAAAGATATATGTTGAGAATATTGTAGACAGTTCTGCATTCATCTGGTTATTTACAATGATAGAATGGAGTAGCAGAGAGTTATGAACAGAGGGAGAGAATATACCAAAGAAAAGAAAGACAAAGTCAGTTTATCTCAAAGGAGATGGTGGAGAAAAAGTGAAAAAAAACTTAAAAACTAAACAAAACACCTGACCATTATAAGAGACCATTCAGCTTTTCACCCAAATGCGAAGTGGGAGGGCTGGGAACTAGTACAGAGAAGAGTGAAAACATGATAAGGGAGGGAAGACTACCGGTATTTGCTTATAATCAGCTTTTTCATGTCTGCATCGTAAAGCACAGGAGCTGAACTTGCTTAGTTATTTTATAGGTATTTGGCAACGTGAAGGTTAATATTTACATATATTTGATGACTCCTACACCCTTGAGCAGCTTTTGCCTTGAACTTTAAATTTTACTCCTATTGTTATGTCTGCAGTCTTGTCTGACTGGACTGTCCCTTGGTGGAGGTTGTCTTTGTACACATCCCCTCAGTTTATATAACTATATATATATATATATATATATATATATATATTGGTAAGGCTTAGTCAACCTGCATTTGTGGGAGGGGCGGAGGCTCTTCATATATGATCCACACCCTCACTCACAGGCGTGTGTTCTCAGGTGCACAGCTGCCGCTGGGTGTCATTAGCTTCTCTGGTGGTAGGAGTCTTTCTTTGCAGCATGGAGCTTGTTATTTTGCTCTCTGCTACCGTAGCATGCACGTGCCATACGACGTAAGTAGGTTGGGAAGAGGCCGTCTCTCCTGGCCAGTCGGAACAGACTTTGCTAGCGAATGGGAGGCTTCGCCTCAGAATCTGCTACCTCAGGTTTGCTCGTTGGGGCTAAATACTTCTATTTTCTTTTCAACTTTGTTTGTTGGTAATAGGAGTTAGTTCCTATAAATCTTACAAGTTTCACTTTGCTTCATTCGTCTCGTATGAAAAGTTACTTCAGCCGGTTGCTGTAAAGGAAGAGTTACCCGGGCTGCACGTGACGTCATGTTTGGAGATCGGACGCAGATGTTATTGTTTAGGCCTCTTGCTGTAGCTGTTCCTTGCCATGTGTCTCCCCCCGCTACCACCATCTTTAGACTTCACGTATTTCACTGCTCCATGTACCTAAAAACCCTGCCGCACTTTTAATCTCTGCTGTTATCCTGAGCGGCATTTACACTTTCGGCTTTTATTTCATGTCTTATGCTGCATCCGCACGTCTTTACTGTCCTGCACTTTTCTACTCTTGGTTTGTATTCACTCAGATTGGTCTCACAATCAAGCTGTGTTCACCTGTTGCTGTTACATCTCATTCCGCACCTAGTCGACAGCCGGATCCATATTACACGCCTGTTATTACATGTTGTATACTCGGCTTACAGCCATAGCTGCTACTGTTACTCCGTTTTCATGCTCTGGACGCACCACCCTGGTGTTCCCACCTTGCTCAACTCACAACCAGAACTGCCTATATACCAAATTTCATGCTCTGCTTATACCCAAAGTTGTGTTCACACTTCTACTGTTACACCAGGTCGTATACCCCACTCACCAAAGCCGCTTTCCATGCTGCTGTCACATCAAGTTAATATTCCGTTCACATCCAAAGCTGCGTCCGCATGTCAGCTTTCATATCTTGTCCTATACTCCTTTCACTACTAGAGCTGCGTCTACGTGTCTGCTTTTGCATCACATCAATACTCTGCTCACTTTCAGGTTGCATTTATACGTCTGCTTTATACCATGCTTTTTATGCGCTACCCATACTCAGAGCTGCGCCTATACCATGTTTTTAAGGTACCACTCACATCCAAAGCTGCATTCACCCATTTCTTGTTACATCATGTGTTGTACTCTGCTCCCACTCAAAGCTGCATTCTCCTGTTCATTGCTACGTCATGGTTTTGCTCAATCTCACCGGGGAAGTCTGCACCCACCGCTCTGGTACCTCTCTCCCGACAAACATAACTGCGTTCTTTTCAGGCTTACGTTCCCTTCCTCGGTGGTCTGTTACATTCCATGTAACTACTTTCTGTTTAATCCTGGTTCATAATCACTCAGACTGGTCTCTTTTTACTTCTGGTTCGTATTCACTCATATTGGTCTCCTGCCCCAGTTCACCAAACAGCTCCTCAGCGAGGTCAGTGGGCCAGTAAGTCTCCTGCTATGTTTTCACAAGCTGTTCATTTGTTTGTCACGATAAGAGACTTCTCTTAGCAAACTTGCAATGCCTCAGGCTCTTGTTTTTTCTCCCATCTCTGTTTCAATTTCATGTTTACGTTTATGCTTCGCTGTGGTTAGTGTTTCATGTATGCACGTGCTTCGGATTACTAATGTCTATATTTTTAACGCCCGTTGGCAGTCATGTTCCTTACGCCACCTTCTAGCCAATCCAATCATTCAAGTCGTTTCATATGCCATCAGGTCCGGCTTACGTTTTAATCACTTATCGTCACCGCAATGTCATCCCTCTGGCTTCGGGGGCCCTATGACTGATCCGGCCTCTTGGCTCCCGCCATAAAGGACCCTCACGCATGGCTCCCGCCATAAGGGACCCTCACACATGGCTCCCGCCATAAGGGACCCTCACGCATGGCTCCCGCCATAAGGGACCCTCACGCATGGCTCCCGCCATAAGGGACCCTCACGCATGGCTCCCGCCATAAGGGACCCTCACGCATGGCTCCCGCCATAAGGGACCCTCACGCATGGCTCCCGCCATAAGGGACCTTCACGCATGGCTCCCACCATAAGAGGCTCGCTGGAGTGGCTCTTGGCTTAGAGGATTTCACAATTGTCATCGACATTGGTAGGTCATACAGCCATCTGATGCTATTTTCCATGGCACACCTTTCAGAAGTTTTCTTTTGTTCATTTATATTTTACAGATTATTACTTGCGGTTCATTTCAGCCTTATTTTATTAAGAAGCTTTTCCCCATGTCTTTGTCTTTCTAGGTTATCGAGTCCCGGTTGATTACTAAACCCGTTGGGTTAAGCCCCAATCTTTTTCCCCAGCCATCCTTAATTCTAAGGTTCGCATCCCAGGGGCTGCCTGGCCCCATGGGCCCCTGGTGGTTGCTTCGGCCCCATGGCTTTAGGGGTCCGACCAATAGTTGTCTGTCCACCTGTGCAGCTATGCTTTTGAATGACTCATATCTTTACCTGCTTGCCAGCTTATGTTGTTCAGGTTTCATTTTAGTTAATGTCCGTTATTATCTCCATTTTCTGTCACGTTTCCCTTCGTCTTTTCAGGTCATGCAGTTGAACTCATATTGGGGTCACCTTCCACGTTGGTCAGGTCTCGTTCCTAACAATATTTCGCCTTGCATGTTTTTCAGGCCACGTAGTTTATCTTAGGTATCGCCTGCCACATCGGTCAGGCTCATGGTTTAATTTCACCTGCACCTTATTCAGGTCACTTTTTATAGTTATAATAAAAAAATAAAAAAAATCAGCCCCATGGCTTTGGGGGCCGGATAACTGCTTTGGCCCCATGGCTTCGGGGGCCCGATGACGGCTTCGGCCCCATGGCTTCGGGCGGGGGCCCGATGATGGCTTTGGCCTCATGGCTTCGAGGGCCCGATGACTGTTTACAGTCCTGCTGGGCTGATTGCCTGGTTGGTTGTCCATCTGTGCATCTGGGCTGATTTGGCCCCTATGTATTGCATACATACCTGTTTCCCTAATTTCCTAAATAATCCATGTTGATTGCTCACTTTATGTGTTGATCGCAAACTGGTCCGGTTCACCCTACAGCATTATTGTCTTGTCTTACACAGATATTTCGTCTTTCTTTAATTGTTCATGCTTTCGTTCAGGTCCTGCGAGAGGAAGAACAAGTAGGACAGTTCCCTCTAGCATTTCAGGTAGAAGAAACAAGACGGTGAACTTTACGTCCAATGTATGGACCTTAGAGGGCGCACTGACACAACCGGTCGTAGATAGTATTTGGGTTTCAGCTTTTTTTTGCTCTATTCATAGACCACGCGTTTCGGGGTACTAGGGACCCCTTTATCAAGTCTTGATAAAGTACTTGATAAAGGGGTCCCTAGTACCCCGACACGCATTGTCTATGAATAAAGCAAAAAATAGCTGAAACCCAAATACTGTCTAAGACCGGTTGTGTCAGTGCGCCCTCTAAGGTTCATACGTTGGCTGTAAAGTTCACCGTCTCGTTTCTTCTACCGTTACCCGAGTGGCAGGGTGGCTCCTGCCCAAGGCGACCGGACGAATCTAGGCTGCACCAACCCGTTGAAATCCTCTGTCGTTCAGTCTTCATTGCGGTTGCGCCCAAACTGGTGCAACCCCAATAGGTGAGCAAACTACCTCCTATAGTAGATTTTATCTTCTATTGAACATACTCACCCTATGAGCACCTTTCTTTATTCTAATCGCCATTACTTGCTCTAGCATTTCAGTCTCTGATCGTAGTCGATCATATCTTGTCAACCAGGTCCCCGCGCAAAGTCTTTGCCTTTTTACTACGACCAGGAATTCATTTTCGCCAGTAGCTTCATTGTATTGCACTCCCTCACTCATGGGATGGCATAGACAGAATCTTGTATATTATGGCTTTGTATCTTCTTTCCGCACTAACCTCAGACTCCCTACAACCACGTTGAATCGGATTTTGGACAAGGTCCAGCATTTCCTAACGGTAGAAGATTCAGATAGTAGGTTGGTCTTCGCGTCTCAAGCGTAAAAACTATTCTCGGGCACACAGTAGAGCAACGTGCGGACCACGGCTAGCAGATAGCTGTTGTCTGGGGAACTATTCAAGGATTCTCTTCCTATCTACCATACGCGTTTTGGGGTTCTCTGGATGACCCCACTGAGGAAGGGGTCATCCAGAGAACCCCGAAACGCGTATGGTTTAATACCTTGTACCGGCATGCTGGAACAGTAGCTTCCCTGGACCCGTTGAAATTGAACAGCTGAGAGCGACGAACACCGGAGGAATCCCTGCAAACAAGGCCACAAACATAGTTTTCGTGAGTGGATATCCAGGTGACGTCGTGCCGACAGCATACCCTTTTCAGGTCCGGACGCAGGATAAGAAGACACACGCAAGGTAAAGCAACATAGTTGCTCAACTAGGTGGGACGCCACCGTTGTGCACAAATTGCACTTTGCTATTACCGACTTGAGACTGAGGAGTGCCCATAAGACTTTGTTACAAAGTACGGAATTGCGTTTTTCATAGATTGGATCAATGACTATAGTATTTTACTCTTTATCTGCGATCTCAGAATATATGCCCACCAGTGCTGCTATAAGTGATTTTAGAGTGATTTTAGAATTTATGTCTACTATTGCCGCTATTTGTTTAATGTACTGAAGTGATTTTATTGTATTTTATAGGTATATATTTTACTATTGTGGGAATAAATAATATTGATCAATTTACTTCATAGTTGAGTGTCTGGTTTATCCTTTATATTTTGTAACTCTTTTCTGTGACTGGGTGGGTCACATAAACCAAGAGCACCTGAATCCATTACCCAGCTGCAGTGATCCACAGATACTGCTTTCTTATAAAAAAAAAAAAAAAGCCAGCACTGTCAGGTGGTGTGGAATACCTCCCTCTGACAGTGGAGGTCTGGAGATCTCTGTGCTGAGGTCTGAAGACCGTGTGTCAGGCGAGCTGGCCACCTTAAAGCCTGCAAGTAGACTTTCTGAGGCTGAGCATTCAGCCGTGTGTGAGCTGACACCTAGGATACCAGGTTTACTTTATTTAGTTTTTCTGTTGGTGAACAAGCACCAAGCCTTAAAAGTGACTGTTGTGTCATGTTATAAGTGTGAATAAACAATGAAGAGTGATTTACAACCTGGTCCTTTGCCTCTATACTACGTCCGCTAGCCTGCCTACTAGAGCGAATCCCCACAATATATATATATATATATATATATATATATATACAGTACAGACAAAGTTTGGACACACCTTCTCATTCAAAGAGTTTTCTTTATTTCCATGACTATGAAAATTGTAGATTCACACTGAAGGCATCAAAACTATGAATTAACACATGTGGAATTATATACTTATCAAAAAAGTATAAAACAACTGAAAATATGTCATATTCTAGGTTCTTCAAAATAGCCACCTTTTGCTTTGATTACTGCTTTGCACACTCTTGGCATTCTCTTGATGAGCTTCAAGAGGTAGTCACCTGAAATGGTTTTCACTTCACAGGTGTGCCCTGTCAGGTTTAATAAGTGGGATTTCTTGCCTTATAAATTGGGTTGGGACCATCAGTTGCCTTGTGGAGAAGTCAGGTGGATACACAGCTGATAGTCCTACTGAATAGACTGTTAGAATTTGTATTATGGCAAGAAAAAAAGCAGCTAAGTAAAGAGAAACGAGTGGCCATCATTACTTTAAGAAATGAAGGTCAGTCAGTCTGAAAAATTGGGAAAACTTTGAAAGTGTCCCCAAGTGCAGTCACAAAAACCATCAAGCACTAAAAAGAAACTGGCTCACATGCGGACTGCCCCAGGAAAGGAAGACCAAGAGTCACCTCTGCTGCGGAGGATAAGTTCATCCGACTCAGCTGAGAAATCGCAGGTTAACAGCAGCTCAGATTAGAGACCAGGTCAATGCCACACAGAGTTCTAGCAGCAGACACATCTCTAGAACAACTGTTAAGAGGAGACTGTGTGAATCAGGCCTTTATGGTAGAATCTCTGCTAGGAAACCACTGCTAAGGACAGGCAACAAGCAGAAGAGACTTGTGTGGGCTAAAGAACACAAGGAATGGACATTAGACCAGTGGAAATCTGTGCTTTGGTCTGATGAGTCCAAATTTGAGATCTTTGGTTCCAACCACTGTGTCTTTGTGCGACGAAGAAAAGGTGAACGGATGGACTCTACATGCCTGGTTCCCACCGTGAAGCATGGAGGAGGAGGAGGTGTGATGGTGTGGGGGTGCTTTGCTGGTGACACTGTTGGGGATTTATTCAAAATTGAAGGCATACTGAACCAGCATGGCTACCACAGCATCTTGCAGCGGCATGCTATTCCATCCGGTTTGTGTTTTTTTTTTTTGTTTTTTTTTTTTACTTTTAACTCTTTTATTGAGCAAAATTGTAGGTACAGACTTTTAGCAATGTAGAAATATAGACGGCAACAAGTCGCCTTTAAAATAGATCTGTCAAGTATAATACAATACTATCATCAGCAAGTTTTACATCAATAAAGGGGGGGAGGTGGGGGGGGGGGAACAACTGGTCATAAATTAATAGCTATATGAGGCAAAGACACAAATACTATTCAATCTTTATCAATAAAGTCAGCATCTATGGTACTGAGGCTAAGAGCCGACTCCGAGGCGGGTAAGGCAAGCTTTTCCAGCTTCTACGAGTCAGAGATTCCACTGGCTACCCAAAAGGGGGAAAACCATAAAAGACTCAAGGGTTATATCCCCTGAAGTATTTCCAGTCCTTCCACACTTTTACAAACTTATGGTGGGAGCGCTCTTCCCAGGAGGATATTTCCTCAAATCTATAGATCTGATCAATCCTGAGGAGCCATTGATCCCAGGATGAGAGTTCCTGAGAGAGCCACATAGTTGGGATAAGAAGCTTGGCCGCACTCAATAGGTATCTGAAAAGCTTTATCTGGGGAGTGTTAAGGGCCTTGGGAAAGAGGTTTAGAAGGGCAATTTCAGGAGAAGTAGGGTATTTGGTTCCACAAATCTGGTTGCTTTGCTTGAAAATATATTCCCACCAGGAAAGAACTTAAGGGCAACTCCACCAAATATGGAGGTATGTACCCCTATCTGACGAGCACCTCCAGCACAAGTCCAGAGCAGAAGCAGAGTACACGTTTTATCAGGGGTTTTGTACCACCTGGAGATTATTTTGAAACTATTCTCTTGGATCCTCACGCATCTGGATACAGTATGAGGAGAGATATAGATTTTCTGGATTTCATCCTCCTTAAAGGTTCTATGTAGATCCTTCTCCCACATCCGAATATAGGCAGGGACCCATGAGGCAGGGGGGTCTCTTAATTTTTTATAAAGTTGGGAGATGATGTTAAGTGGGGGTGTTGTCTGGGAAATGATGCTCTCGAACCATGTAAGGGGTCTAAGGAGGTTTTGTAATCCCCCATGTAGGGTCATGTAAGATCTAAGATAATATATTACATTAAATCGTGAGGGGCTGACATCAAGTAACTTGTGCATCTCGTTTGTGGATATTAGGGAGCCTTCATGGTATAAATCAATGATTTTTACGTTAGAAAATCTAATCCTGGGTGGAAAACTGTCTCTAAGTTCATGAGGGGCTAAATTAAATACATCTCCCACAGTCAGAGTAGGAGAGGGAAGAGGTGTACTAATAGGGGAACTCTGCAAAGCGTTCCAAGCCTGGAAAGTAGCTTTAATAACCGGAGATATGCCAGAACAAAGAGGTGCAGGGGGTATTTTGCCCAAAAGAAAGGCTGAAAAAGTTGAGCCGAGGAGGGATTGCTCCATTGCGACCCACGGTTTGTGCGGAGGGCATCGCACCCAGTCCACGACTCTCGCCAAAAGGACAGCTCTACCATATATTTCTGGATCCGGTAGTGAGATTCCCCCTTTCTCTTTTGAGTATGTTAAAGCTTTATATGCAATCCTAGCCCTCTTACCGGACCAAATGAAAGTTATAAATAGAGAACGGAGAGAGGCATAATAGGTAGAGGGTATAGGTATTGGGAGTACCTGTTGGAGGTATGTCAGTTTTGGTACGATGAGGGACATTAGTATATTTTTTCTCCCAAACCAGGAGAGGATAGGGATATCTAAGGCTCCTAAATCAGATTTAATTTTCTGAAGCAGAGGAGGATAATTCAGGTTAAAAAATTGGCCGGGGTCTGTACCGAGTTTGACACCTAAAAATGTTAAGTGAGGGGAGGACCAATTAAAAGGCGAAGTTCGGATTAACTCCTTTTTTAAAGTACTGGAAATACCAGTAGAGATTATAAATGATTTGTTATGGTTGATCTTCAGGTTAGACATAGAGCCAAAGATTTCTAAGTGTTTATATATCTTAGGGAGGGCCTTGGAAGGATTATGGATCATAATTAGCATGTCATCCGCGAATGCGGCTATTTTATGTTGCTGATCTCCTAGGGCTATACCTTGGATATCATCATCTAACCTAATAGATTGCAATAAGGGCTCTAGGGTTAAGACGAATAGGAGGGGTGACAAGGGGCAGCCTTGGCGCGTGACGTTGCCTATCCGGAAGGGAGCTGACATGGTGTCGTTAACTGTTATGGAGGCCGACGCGTTAAAATACATGGCATGTACGGCTTTAATGAAGTGAGGAGGGAAGTTAATAGAGTGGAGAACCGAGAACATGAATGGCCAACTAACTCTATCAAAGGCCTTCTCAGCGTCTGTGCTGAGAAGGACCAGGGGCAGAGCCCGTTTCTTGACGAAATGAAGGATGTTGAGCACCCTAGCTGTGTTGTCCTTCCCTTCTCTGTATTTGATGAAACCTACTTGATCTCTATGGATCAAGTTTGGGAGGAATTTAGCTAGTCTGTTGGCAAGGAGTTTAGCCAACAGCTTCAAGTCTATATTGAGTAAGGAGATGGGCCTGAAATTAGGACAAAGAGTGTGGTCCTTACCCTCTTTAGGAATCACTGTGATAGTCGCTCTGGTCATATCTCCGGTTAAAGGGACACCCTGCAGAGATGCATTGAAAATAGGTAATAAGTGAGGGATTAATATATCGTGGAAAGTATTATAGTAGGGGATGGGTAGCCCGTCCGGGCCAGGGCATTTTCCTTTTGGGGATTCTCTGATGGCCTTTAACAGTTCTTCTGGGGTAAAAGGAGCAGAAAGATTAAGCCTATCTGGGACCGATAGCTGTGGGAGGCCAAGGCCTTTTAGGAAGGACAAATGATCTGGAACAGCTTCCGGGACACTATTAATCTGAGACAAGGGGTGTAGGTTATAGAGAGATTCATAGAAGTTCCTAAAAAGAAAGGCTATTCTGTCTGGGTCAAAGGTAACTGGGCCCTCTGGGGTTTTCATTTTGTGAACAAAGTTGTTAAGTTTCCTACGTTTGAGTCTTTGCATCATAAACCTAGAAGCTTTATTGCCATGTGCGAAGATCTTTTGTTGTGAGTGCAAAAAATATTTTGCAGACGAGTCATTCAGGAGATTTTTAAGAGAGGCTCTACAAGTTGAGAGCTCGTTTAAGTGAGCTTGAAGTAATGAATTCTTATGGGTACTTTCAAGAGCTCTAATTTTTTCAAGCAGGTCATCTATCTGTTTTGATCTGACTTTTTTAATATGAGCTCCCATGCTTATGCAGTGCCCCCTGATGAAAGCCTTGTGGGCATCCCAAATTGTATGTGGTGTGATGTCAGAGGTGCAGTTAGTGTCAAAATAGTTCTCTAGTAGGGTTTTCAAACGAGCTTTGGTGTCCGGGAGGCCTAGAAGTTTTTCATTGAGGCGCCAGTTCCTAAAAGGACGTCTATCCGGCGGGGACAGAAAGGTAAATGAGATAGGGGCGTGGTCTGAGATGGTGATTGAACCAATTTCCGCCTCTGAACAGTGCTGGAGGTGTTCTCTAGAAACAAATAGATGATCTAAACGCTGATAAGAACCGTGAACCTGGGAGAAAAAGGTGTAGTCTCTTACATCCGGATGAAGAGTACGCCAAACATCTATAAGGTGATTTCTAGCTAAATTTTTTAAGATGGATCTAAGGGCTTTTCGAGATTGAGCTGTTTTATTTGAGGAGGAGTCCAAAAACGGGTTAAAAACTAGATTGAAGTCCCCCCCCGAGGAAAGTGATACCTTCTCTGAAATCTTCTGATCTCTTCAAGATATCAGTTAGCCAGTGAATGTGATTAGAGTTAGGTGCATATATATTTATAAGAGTAAATAGGTGTTGACCTATTGTGCCTTTTATCATGATAAATCTACCCTCCGGGTCACAAATTTGCTCCTTTAAAAGGAAAGGGACTTTTTTGTGGAACCCTATGCTAACGCCCTTTGAGTTGGATGAGGGGGATCCACTGTGGAACCATAAGGGGAACATAGAAAAGGAAAGGTTGGGGAAGTGATTCAATTTAAAGTGGGTCTCCTGGAGAAAAACAATATTAGCATGTATCCTCTTCAGAATCCCAAAGATGTGGCTCCTCTTAGAGGGAGAGTTACACCCCTTTACATTAAATGGAGCTAGTTTGAAGGCCATCGTTATAGGATGTGTAAAGGAACTGGGGAGCTGAATTCGCACCTGTATGACAAAAGCGTGTAAGGAAAAAATTAGCTGGAACTTATCTTTTTCCACGAGCCAATGTAAGGAAGAGAGCCTCTGCCTCAGATGGATCTCAGAAAATCTGTTGAATGACCATAAAAAATAAAACATGAGAAAAACAGAAGTAACAATTGTAACTTCAAAACAGGGATGAAAAGGCAGTATGTTGATGCCAGAGAGGGTCTGGTGGGGGGAATAGGTTAATTACCACTAAGTGACAACCACTTTACTTATTGAAGATGTTTAGACCCGTAGCTAAAGAGATAGGATGGAAGGTATTAAAATTAAGGGTAATGGACCTAAAAAATGGGTCAATGGATACATACTTAGAAGGAAGGGCAGTAAGACAAAAAGCACAAGATGGGGGGGAGGGGGGGAAAATAGGGGGGGTATAGGAGAGGAGAAAAGGGTAGCAAATGAAGAGAGTAATGACAAAAAAAACAGGGGAGATAAGGGTTAATAAATCTGTGAATAGATTCCTTCTAGAGTAAAATCTAAATAGGGGCAAAGGAGGGATATTACAAAGCACTGAATTCGCACTGCCGGAACAGAGGGGACAGCTGTGAACTGCATGGGCAATTATTGAGGGAGAGATGTATAGTCCTCTGGTATGATGTCCTGGGAGCAGGAGTAGAACCGAAGTAAAGGTAAGGTCATTGCAGAAGATAGCCGGTTATTTCGTGGGAGCTTTGCATAGGAGCGGGATCGTTCTGCTGAGAGCAGATGCTGTAGAGGGTTCCAGGTGCTTTAGAGTAAGTTCAACGATCTTCTGAAGCGATGCGCCTGGTGGTAAGAGATTGATTCCTTTTCTTTTGGCGACACGATTTGGGAGTGTCTTTGGGTTCAAAGGAGGTGTATTTGGGCAGCTCCGGCAGAAGAGTTAAATCCCGAACCAAGTCCCAGTCATCTATATCCAATGGGGAAATGTCCAGGAGATCATATAACGGGCCCAAGTCCGCGTGGGTTCTGATAGTGATTCTTCTGCCATTGAACGCAAAGGAAAGGCTGAACGGAAAGTTCCACCTATATAGTATTTTACGGTTTCTAAGCCATTCCGTTAATGGTTTTAGAGCTTTTCTTTTCTGAAGGGTAATAGGTGCAAGGTCTTGAAAGACTGATATGACCGCTCCGTTGTACTTCACCCCTTCAGGTCTACGGGCTTTGCTTAAGACAGCTTCTTTGTCTGGAAAATGCAAGAAGCGACATATGATGTCTCTCGGAGGGTTGTTTGCGTCTGGTTTTGGACGAAGGGCACGGTGAGCCCTCTCAATAATTAGAGGGTCTGGGCAGTCCGGGCCTAATAAGTCCACGCAAATAGATCTTACAATGTCCGGGACTTCACATGCAGAGTCTCACCTCTGAACCTGAGGTTATTCCTCCTGCCGCGGTTTTCCTGATCCTCTAAAGCATTATATACCGCATTAAGATGTAACTGGCATTTCTGCAGGCTAGAGGACAAGGCGGCCTGGAAGTCTAGCATAGCAGCTTGCGTCTCTTCAAGCGCTTCTACTCTGTCGCCCACGTGTTTAAAGTCTTCCCTCAGTGATGAAATTTCACCTACCAGAGGACTCATAGCTTTCTGGAGGGCCAGATCCAGGTACTTCCTAGAGATCAGTAGGAGCTTGCGGCTTTTGGCACCATCGGTGTCGCTTGTGTCCTCTTGTGCGTCCGGGTCTAACTCAGCAGAGTCTCTGCAGGGAGCCGGCGCCATCTTAGGCTCCTTGGCCACGTATGCAGCGGCAGCTTTTTTAATGAAGCGGTCCATATCTCCGCTATTTGCTGGGTTCTTCTGGTGCTGGGACGAATCCCCGGTCCTTTGCTGACCGATCTTACCCATAGTTTAGTCCAGGGGCTTAAGTGAGCTGTAGGAAAGTGGCGTCTTTCTCGGAGAGCTCACACACAGATGTCCATGTCGGTCTGGCGCTAGCTCCGCCTCCCATCCGGTTTGTGTTTAGTTGGACCATAATTTATTTTTCTACAGGACAATGACCCCAAACACACCTCCAGGCTGTGTAAGGGCTATTTGACCATGAAGGAGAGTGATGGGGTGCTGCGCCAGATGACCTGGCCTCCAAAGTCACCGGACCTGAACCCAATCGAGATGGTTTGTGGTGAGCTGGACCGCAGAGTGAAGGCAAAAGGGCCAACAAGTGCTAAGCATCTCTGGGAACTCCTTCAAGACTGTTTGAAGACCATTTCAGATGACTACCTCTTGAAGCTCATCAAGAGAATGCCAAGAGTGTGCAAAGCAGTAATCAAAGCAAAAGGTGACTACTTTGAAGAACATAGAATATGACATATTTTCAGTTGTTTCACACTTTTTTGTTATGTATATAATTCCACATGTGTTAATTCATAGTTTTGATGCCTTCAGTGTGAATCTACAATTTTCATAGTCATGCAAATAAAGAAAACTCTTTGAATGAGAAGGTGTTGTTATAGAAATATTAATAGTTGTAATCAGCTCGCATCAAAGTTTGTGTAAGGAAAAAGGTAAATCCCCCTTCCATCAGCTGCAGTTAGAGAAAGACCCAGGTGTTACCATCTTGCTTGAAGTTCTGAGCAACTCCTCCTCCTCCTTGCCCAGTCTGCGTCCTTTATTTTTCTAACAAAAGGTGTAAAAGGGGCTGGCCCTAGACAAGGATACAGGAAATAGAAACATAGAAACATAGAATGTGTCGGCAGATAAGAACCATTTGGCCCATCTAGTCTGCCCAATATATCTGAATCCTATGAATAGTCCCTGGCCCTATCTTATATGAAGGATAGCCTTAGGCCTATCCCATGCATGCTTAAACTCCTTCACTGTATTTGCCGCTACCACTTCTGCAGGAAGGCTATTCCATGCATCCACTACTCTCTCAGAAAAAGTAATACTTCCTTATATTACTTTTAAACCTTTGCCCCTCTAATTTAAAACTGTGTCCTCTTGTGGTAGTTTTTCTTCTTTTAAATATGCTCTCCTCCTTTACCGAGTTGATTCCCTTTATGTATTTAAAAGTTTCTATCATATCCCCTCGGTCTCTTCTTTCTTCCAAGCTATACATATTAAGGTCTTTTAACCTTTCCTGGTAAGTTTTATCCTGCAATCCATGGACCAGTTTAGTAGCTCTTCTCTGAACTCTCTCTAGAGTATCTATATCCTTCTGGAGATATGGCCTCCAGTACTGCGCACAATACTCCAAGTGAGGTTTCACCAGTGTTCTGTACAGCGGCATAAGCACTTCACTCTTTCTACTGCTTATACCTCTCCCTATACATCCAAGCATTCTGCTTGCATTTCGTGCTGCTTTATTACATTGTCTTCTCACCTTTAAGTCTTCTGAAATAATTACTCCTAAATCCCTTTCCTCAGATACTGAGGTCAGGACTGTGTCAAATATTCTATATTCTGCCCTTGGGTTTTTACGCCCCAGGTGCATTATCTTGCACTTATCCACATTAAATTTCAGTTGCCAGAGTTCTGACCATTCTTCTAGTTTTCCTAAATCCTTTTCCATTTGGCGTTTCCCTCCAGGAACATCAACCCTGTTACATATCTTTGTGTCATCAGCAAAAAGACAAACCTTACCATCGAGGCCTTTTGCAATATCACTTATGAAGATATTAAACAAAATTGGTCCCAGTACAGATCCCTGTGGAATCCCACTGGTAACATGACCTTGTTTTGAATGTTCTCCATTGACTACAACCCTCTGTTGTCTGTCACTCAGCCACTGCCTAATCCACTCAACAATATGGGAGTCCATGCTCAATGACTGCAGTTTATTGATAAGTCTTCTATGTGGGACAGTGTCAAAAGCAAATGAAATGATGACATATCAAAGGACAGGGAGGGGCAATCAATGTGGCTGGGCAGACAATGGACACACCCCATCCCTGTATAAGGAAGGATGAGTCATGCCCATTACCCGACCAGCCAGGTGGCCTCCCACCCCCCATCACAGTCAGCATGGACCTCATTCAATACTGCTCTAAAGTGATCAGTATCTAATAAAAATAATTCTAATACTGACGGTTTTACCACTGGTGCCGATCCAGCCAAAGTACCCTCTGCTAGAGTGCTCTCTGGCTAAATCTGACACAGGGAGACAGATGACAATCTATAAAAACTCACACACATACATAAAGTAAAATATCCGCATAATAAAATTTCCACAGCAGTGTGTCCAAACTTTTGGTCTGTACTGTGTGTGTATGTATGTATATATATATATATATATATATATATATATATATATACACACGCACACAAGTGGCTTACTACTAACCGCTTAAAAATAAATAAAAAATTAATGTGTTACCTCACACCAGGAGTAAATGTGCATTTGAGGCCAGCAATCACAATAACAGGACAGTGTTCATGTGGAGAGTGCGCCCTTCTTCTACCCTCTTCATATTTGATTGACAGCAGGTATTGTACAGCTACTGACTTAAAGTTTTAATCCAAATCAACATAACTTATCCACAGGATATGCAATAAGCCTCTGATCAGTAGAGCCTGACCCTATTAGCTATGAAAATGGGATCCACTGTCTCCCATTTAATGCACTGCCTCTGCTTCAAAGTCTATGGGACTTTCAAAGATAAGCGCTGTACTGTAGTCAGTTACATACTTTGTATAAAGCTTGCTAGGGCGGAGCTGAAGTCTTTGTAGTAAGGCAAGGCAAGCCTGGCAGGAAGGAAGTAACCCCTCCCCTTGTCTGTGCGTGCTCTGCTACCGAGGCTGTCAGAGGAGATTCAGCCTCAGGGAGAGCTGCAGAGTAGAGATGGGAAGTTCAGATCTTTTTCATGAATCGGTTCATTTGAATCAGTTCATTCAAAAGAACCGATTCATGAATCGGATCTTCGGTTCACTTCCTGAGCTGGCAGAAGCAAGTGAATTGAAGATCAATGCGCATGCTCAGCTCATCGAATCTTCGGTTCACTTGCTGAGTCGGCTCTTAAGTGAACCGAAGGTCGGGAGAGACTTGCTCCTGGCAAACACAGCTCTGCTGTCGTGAGACAGGGAGCCGGAAAGAGCATTAAGCCTTGCAGGTGACATGATTCTTTTAACTCAAAGAATCAAATGAGTCTCTGTCTCTGACTCATTAGATTCTTTTAACTAATAAACTCTCAGACAATTCTATGACTCCCTGCATGACTCTCCCTGTGCTGTGAGCAGTGGTGTATCTTGGTTTTGTGCTGCCCTAGGCGAGACTAAACTCGGGCAGCCCCCTAATATAAATTTGACCCACCCCTTCCTCTGTAAACCCCATCCCTTCCTCTTTAGGCTCCACTCTTTCCTGTTAGAGCTAGCGATAGTACAGTATTAACCCCTCCCTAATTCTCCCTCCTCTAACCACCCAACGGGTCCCAACCCCCCTTACCCCATAAAACAACTAAGTAATTAATGTTTTGTGAATTACTGTAATTTAAGTACTTACAGTTTTTGAAGACAGCAGGCTCAGGGATCAGTGCATTGGTGGCCGGGGCCTGGCCTCAGTTTTCACGGTGACCGTGTGCAGGATCCGTTCTGCACTTGGAGGAGATAAGGCTCACCCTAGCGTTGCCAGCCCGTGACTCCACCTCCGTGTGACGTCACAACGCCAACGTGCGGACGCAAAAGGCAGGGGAGCTCAGTCAGAGGAATCGACTCTTCCGGTTCAGTGAACTGAATCGGTTCAAAAGAACGATTCGTTCATGATCCAGACATCACTACTGCAGAGCAGCTTGTCACAATCTGTTCTCTGTGATGTGTAAAAGTTCCCCCTCCTGTCATCAACACACAGTTTACTCTGCCTATTTTCTATTTTCCCTCTCACTGCCTCCCTGCAATGTAGTTTTATGTCCTTTCTGCTCAGATGTATTCACCCTCTCATCCATTATTCATGTCTCTATTATGCTCTCCCCCTTTTCCCCACTGATCATGTCATTATTATGCTCTCCCATCCCCCTCCATTATTCATGTCTCTATTATGCTCTCCCTCTTTTCCCCACTGATCATGTCATTATTATGCTCTCCCATCCCCCTCCATTATTCATGTCTGTATTATGCTCCCCCTTCCCCCACTGATCATGTCATTATTATGCTCTCCCACCCCCCTCCATTATTCAGTCTGTATTATGGTCGGTTAACCGGTTAACCTACTCCTGCAGACAGCACCCTGGGTCTTGCCTGTGTTTGGGTCCACAGTCATATGCTGACCGCAGCCACCAAAAAGCTCAGCCACATACTGACTGAAGCGTCTGTACAGGTCATTCCCCAGCTATCAGGCTATAGGCCGGCGGGGGTAACCATCATTGTGTCCCCTGAAGAATCCTGGGGCCTCTATCGAAGAAACGCATCGGGACACTTGAGTATTCCTCATCTTTTCCTTTTTTAGTGGGGTATATCTCCAATAATCTGCATCTTTGTGCTGCTCCAATGTACGGAAGGTCCTTTTTTGTTACTGGTTAGGGCCTCATTAGGGCTTCCAATAAAGGATCAGAGTTCCAGGCTTGGCCACCCCTTGTGGGACTTTTTTGGACTCTGTCCTTTGGACACACGTATTAGGGTGGACTAGGACAAGTAGGGAGGCATTAGGGCTAGCGGGTAGTATACACCAACATACCCTCCCCTGACCTTCTACGTTTACATTAGTCCAGCCCACCACTAATATTTATGTTGTTTTTGTAGCCGTTAGTATTCTCTCCTTACACCACATTGAGGGTAAGCACGTCTTACTCGTTGTTTGTCTGTAGGGGCCTTTTTATCTCCTATATATCATTAAAAGTAAAGTTTTAATTTAGTATACTCCCCCTTATAGTTTTCCATGTCTGTATTATGCCCTCCCCCACACTGATCATGTCATTATTATGCTCTCCCATCCGTAGCAAATGCCCTGTAACTGTGATAATCATCCCTGCGAGGTGGCTGGGAGTGAATGCGCATGCGCCATTGTCTGTGCGCGCATGCACCTCGGCAGCCAGAGAGGGGCAGAAGACTCGGCAGTAACAGCGCTACTAACATGTAAAATTGGGGTATAAATATGTCAATAGCAGGCTTTACATCCTGCATTTTTCATTTTTCCTCCCCATATTCCAATAGCCATACTTTATTTTTCCATTCACGTAGCCATATGAGGGCTTTTTTTTTTTTTTTTTTTTTTTTTTTTTTGCAGAACAAGATGCATTTTTTAATGGCACTTTTTAATTTACCATGTTTTGTATTGGGAAATGGGAAAAATAATTATTTGTGGGATAAAATATTTATAAAAAGCTTGTTTTTTATGGGACAAACTTTAGCTTTTATTGGTACCATTTTTGGGATACGTATAACTTTTTGATTACTGTTATTCAACTTTTTGGGGGGGACAATGTGACAAAAAAATCCTGATATGTTGCTTTTTTTTTCCATTATGGTATTCATTGCGCAGGAACATTTTTCAAAATATTTTAGTAGTTAATTATTTTTTTATTTTTTTATTGCTTATATATTTTTATATGTAAAACTGGGAAAGGGGGGGAGTAATTTGAACTTTCATATTTATTTTTATTTTTTTACATTTTGCTTAATAACTTTTAGCTCCCATAGGAGGCTCTAACCTAGGATCTTTTGATCCCTTGCCTCTTTAACCATAATGCAAATGCTCCCTGTTGAGCTGTGTCTTGGGTACGGCTTAGCAGGCAGCTTATCATGACAGGCCTGCTAAGCTGTTTTGGTATCCAATGAAGCCCTGCGATTTCACTGCAGGAGCTCAGATCGGAAGGCAGGAGGAGCCACATCCCTCTGCCTAACCTAACAGATGCCATGATCGCTGTTGAAAGCTGCATCCGAGGGGTTAAATGACTGGTTTTGGCGTTATCATCATATATGGATCTCCACACAATTCCCTGTGCATAAGGAGTTAAAAAGGATGTGTCAGCTCTCCTGTTTGTTTTAGTAAATAAAGTAAAAATGTTTTCAGATAGTAACCCTAAATTACATTGAAGGAGTGATTCTCTCAAGAAGGCAATATACTTGACATGTAGGAGGGTTAAAAATATGTCACAGAAAATCTGACCTTCGTAATCGAGATGTCTTACCAAATATGTGGTCATTTGGAAAAATTTCGCTGAATTTCTGTTCCTCATGAAATAACAATTCTGGAGCACTTGTCTTAAAAGTATGTGTCATTCCTCTTATATTCCTCCTGCAACTGTATAAATACATTCATAAATGGCTATAACAATTCCACTTGGAAACATTGTGGACCCCTACAAAGTCTAACACTGTCAGCATTAGGCTCCTTTCACACCTGCGTTCAGGTGTCCGCTCGTGAGCTCCGTTTGAAGGGGCTCACAAGCGGCCCTGAACGCAGCCGTCTGGCCCTAATGCATTCTCAGTTGAGGCGGATCCACTGAGAATGCATCCGCCTGCCAGCGCTCAGCCTCCGCTCCGCTCAGTGAGCGGACACCTGAACGCTGCAAGCAGCGTTCGGGTGTCCGCCTGGCCGTGCGGAGGCGAGCGGATCTGTTCCGACTTACAATGTAAGTCAATGGGGACGGATCCGCTTGAAGATTACATCATATGGCTCAATCTTCAAGCGGATCCGTCCCCCATTGACTTTCAATGTAAAGTCTGAACGGATCCGTTCAGGCTACTTTCACACTTAGAACATGCATAGATCATCCAAGTATTTTGTAATTATGAACTGAGTATTGAAGTTACTTTTGGATCACAGTGGGATCTGACAACTTTTTTATGAATCACATTCTACACATTTTGGCGATATTAACACTGACCTTACAGTCGTGGCAAAAAGTTTTGAGAATTACATAAATATTGGAAATTGGAAAATTTGCTGCTTAAGTTTTTATAATAGCAATTTGCATATACTCCAGAATGTTATGAAGAGTGATCAGATGAATTGCATAGTCCTTCTTTGCCATGAAAATTAACTTAATCCCAAAAAAACCTTTCCACTGCATTTCATTGCTGTCATTAAAGGACCTGCTGAGATCATTTCAGTAATCGTCTTGCTAACTCAGGTGAGAATGTTGACAAGCACAAGGCTGGAGATCATTATGTCAGGCTGATTGGGTTAAAATGGCAGACTTGACCTGTTAAAAGGAGGGTGATGCTTGAAATCATTGTTCTTCCATTGTTAACCATGGTGACCTGCAAAGAAACGCGTGCAGCCATCATTGCATTGCATAAAAATGGCTTGACAGGCAAGGATATTGTGGCTACTAAGATTGCACCTCAATCAACAATTTATAGGATCATCAAGAACTTCAAGGAAAGAGGTTCAATTCTTGTTAAGAAGGCTTCAGGGCGTCCAAGAAAGTCCAGCAAGCGCCAGGATCGTCTCCTAAAGAGGATTTAGCTGCGGGATCGGAGTGCCACCAGTGCAGAGCTTGCTCAGGAATGGCAGCAGACAACTGTGAGCGCATCTGAACGCACAGTGAGGTGAAGACTTTTGGAAGATGGCCTGGTGTCAAGAAGGACAGCAAAGAAGCCACTTCTCTCCAAAAAAACATCAGGGACGGATTGATCTTCTACAGAAAATATGGTGAATGGACTGCTGAGGACTGGGGCAAAGTCATATTCTCAGATGAAGCCTCTTTCGGATTGTTTGGGGCATCACCAAAATGGCTTGTCCGGAGAAGAAAAGGTGAGCGCTACCATCAGTCCTGTGTCATGCCAACAGTAAAGCATCCTGAGACCATTCATGTGTGGGGTTGCTTCTCATCCAAGGGGGTGGGCTCACTCACAAGTTTGCCCAAAAACACAGCCATGGATAAAGAATGATACCAACAATCCAACAACAGTTTGGTGAAGAACAATGCATTTTCCAGTACGATGGAGCACCGTGCCATAAGGCAAAAGTGATAACTAAGTGGCTCGGGGACCAAAACGTTGACATTTTGGGTCCATGGCCTGGAAACTCCCCAGATCTTAATCCCATTGAGAACTTGTGGTCAATCCTCAAGAGGCGGGTAGACAGACAAAAACCCACTAATTCTGACAAACTCCAAGAAGTGATTATGAAAGAATGGGTTGCTATCAGTCAGGAATTGGCCCAGAAGTTGATTGAGAGCATGCCCAGTCGAATTGCAGAGGTCCTGAAAAAGAAGGGCCAAAACTGCAAATACTGACTCTTTGCATAAATGTAATGTAATTGTCAATAAAAGCCTTTGAAACGTATGAAGTGCGTTTAATTATATTTCAATACATCACAGAAACAACTGAAACAAAGATCTAAAAGCAGTTTAGCAGCAAACTTTGTGAAAACTCATTCTCAAAACTTTTGGCCATGACTGTAGATGACAGGCAACAGTTTTAGCATATTCTCCTCTGATGGTTTGTGATTTGTTAGATGATTCATTGCTTGGACCAGGGTTGGCCAAGCAACTCTCACTGTTGGTTAATGGCATCCACAAAATGGATTTGTAGCCAAATGTAGATAAATTATTATTTATTAATTCATTCATTTATTAATTCCATGGCGCTGTACATCCAGACGGGGTTACACAAATATAAAAATACAATAAACAAACTATTAACAGACTGGTACAAAGATTAGAGGATATTGAACCCTTTAGATTACTAGGTTTTGTTCAGCTGAATTGCAGGAGGTTAAGGCCTCTTGGACACAAACGTGTGCCCCGTGGTCGTGCTGCAATGCGGGCCGCAATGTATGAGCATAGTCCGTGGGGCAGCCACAGCGGATCGCGGAACCATTCACTTTATTGGGTCCGCGATCCGGCCGTTCCGCAAAAAGATAGGACATGTTCTATCTTTTTGCGGAACGGAAGTATGGGGCGAAACCCCACGGAAGCACTCCGTAGTGCTTCCGTAGGGTTCCGTTCCGCACCATTCCCCATCTCCAGATCTGCGGACCCATTGAAGTGAATGGGTCCGCATCCGTGATGAGGAATGCCCACGAAACGGCACCCGTGTATTGCGGATCCGCAAATGCGGTCTGCAATATGGCAACAGGGCGCACATGTTTGTGTGCAAGAGGCCTCAAGCTAAGGCTACATGATGACATTTTTTGTAATGGTAGTATAGAGTGTTGCACTGCAACATGCTGCGACTGCGACACGACAGTCACACAAAAATTCATCCAAGTTGGATAATTGTGTGGTTGTGGTGTCACAGTCACATAAGAGACAAAAAGAACAGGTGGGTTGGATCTAGCGGGTTGAAGGAATTAACCCACTGAGTACTACCTGTTCAGATCCCATTATAAAGCGTCAAATCACTTATTTATAGTTATTAATCAGGGTGATAGGACCACTAGTTTATAGTCCCAATATAAGCCCAAATACATATGTCACCTCGTGGGTGTATTGTGTAGTGGTCATACATAGATAGATCAAATCAGGGAGGACCGGTCAATAAAATATGCCAATAGAATTGTGTAAAAATCATCCAAGTTGTATAATATAAGATTAAAATCAAACTAAAATAACAAATGTAGGCTCTTTGACTTACTTCACAAAGGGGGTGGTTATCTGGATAAACTCAAGACACCAGGGATCCATAACCCCCCCCACCCCCCCCCACCCCCCCCCCCCCCACCCCCCACAGCCCGGATCGCCTGTAGAATGTCAGAAGATGAAAGCAGCCAACATCAATCTGGGCTTATTTTCAAATTCTTTATTGAGAGTCAAGTATCCGGCTCAATGCGTGACACCATAAGTTATTATTACAAAAAATGTTGTGCGACATTACTGTGACATAAATGTCGCACAGCTAATATAGTCATGTAACCGCACCCTGCAAAAATTCCCCTGGATTAAGGCTGGGTGAAAGCAGTCTTTAGTCTTGTTCACACCATGTAGTTTTTCCATGTTGTGGATCCAAACAATAATAGAAAAGTAGGCACACAGTAATCTACAACATGACCACAAGAACACTGCTAATAATATTCCAAAATTGTCATTGCTTAGAGATGAGGGAATAAAAAAAAAAATTGATTTGGGTGCTTTGCCGAATTTAACCCAAAAATACGGCATACATATTAGGACATCGTCAGACATCATCCACAACTCCATCCTCCGTCAGGCAAAACTCAATCAGCCCTCAGACATCAGACAAAACTCCGTCCTCCGTCAGGCAAAACTCCATCAGACATAAGACAAAACTCCGTCCTCCGTCACCCAAAACTCCATCAGACCTCAGACATCAGACAAAACTCCGTCCTCCGTCACCCAAAACTCCATCAGACCTCAGACATCACACAAAACTCCGTCCTCCATCAGGCAAAACTCCATCAGACCTCAGACAAAACTCTGTCCTCCATCAGGCAAAACTCCATCAGACCTCAGACATCAGACAAAACTCCCTCCTCCATCAGGCAAAACTCCATCAGACCTCAGACATCAGACAAAACTCCGTCCTCCGTCACCCAAAACTCCATCAGACCTCAGACATCAGACAAAACTCCGTCCTCCGTCACCCAAAACTCCATCAGACCTCAGACATCAGACAAAACTCCGTCCTCTGTCACCCAAAACTCCATCAGACCTCAGACATCAGACAAAACTCTGTCCTCCGTCACCCAAAACTCCATCAGACCTCAGACAAAACTCCGTCCTCCGTCACCCAAAACTCCATCAGACATCAGACAAAACTCCGTCCTCCGTCAGGCAAAACTCCATCAGACCTCAGACATCAGACAAAACTCTGTCCTCCCTCAGACATCAGCCAAAACTCCGTCCTCCCTAACTCAAAATACGCCCTACTACACACACTCTTCACCTGACGGAGCTGCTAGCTGCTGGAGAGGCAAAGGACCTGTGATGACATCATGACCATGTGACGAGTCACATGTGTGGGAGGGGTCAGATGTGCACAGCAGCTGGTAGAGTGTACAGAACAGTAGCCATCAAATAGAGCTCTGTACTAGAGATGTGTGTGTAACCTGTATGTAGCAGAGCCGTGTACTGTGTAGAAGATCTGTATGTGTAACCTGCAGGTAGCAGAGCTGTGTACTGTGTTACAGAGATGTATGTGTAACCTGCAGGTAGCAGATCTGTATGTGTAACCTGCAGGCAGCAGAGCTGTGTACTGTGTAGCAGATCTGTGTGTGTAACCTGCAGGTAGCAGAGCTGTGTACTGTGTTACAGAGATGTACGTGTAACCTGCATGTAGCAGAGCTGTGTACTGTGTTACAGAGATGTATGTGTAACCTGCAGGTGGCAGAGCTGTGTACTGTGTTACAGAGATGTATGTGTAACCTGCAGGTAGCAGATCTGTGTACTGTGTTACAGAGATGTATGTGTAACCTGCAGGTAGCAGATCTGTATGTGTAACCTGCAGGCAGCAGAGCTGTGTACTGTGTAGCAGATCTGTGTGTGTAACCTGCAGGTAGCAGAGCTGTGTACTGTGTTACAGAGATGTACGTGTAACCTGCATGTAGCAGAGCTGTGTACTGTGTTACAGAGATGTATGTGTAACCTGCAGGTGGCAGAGCTGTGTACTGTGTTACAGAGATGTATGTGTAACCTGCAGGTAGCAGATCTGTATGTGTAACCTGCAGGTAGCAGAGCTGTGTACTGTGTAGCAGATCTGTATGTGTAACCTGCAGGTAGCAGAGCTGTGTACTGTGTTACAGAGATGTATGTGTAACCTGCATGTAGCAGAGCTGTGTACTGTGTTACAGAGATGTATGTGTAACCTGCAGGTAGCAGATCTGTATGTGTAACCTGCAGGTAGCAGAGCTGTGTACTGTGTTACAGAGATGTATGTGTAACCTGCATGTAGCAGAGCTGTGTACTGTGTTACAGAGATGTATGTGTAACCTGCAGGTAGCAGATCTGTATGTGTAACCTGCAGGCAGCAGAGCTGTGTACTGTGTAGCAGATCTGTGTGTGTAACCTGCAGGTAGCAGAGCTATGTACTGTGTTACAGAGATGTACGTGTAACCTGCATGTAGCAGAGCTGTGTACTGTGTTACAGAGATGTATGTGTAACCTGCAGGTGGCAGAGCTGTGTACTGTGTTACAGAGATGTATGTGTAACCTGCAGGTAGCAGATCTGTATGTGTAACCTGCAGGTAGCAGAGCTGTGTACTGTGTAGCAGAACTGTATGTGTAACCTGCAGGTAGCAGAGCTGTGTACTGTGTTACAGAGATGTATGTGTAACCTGCATGTAGCAGAGCTGTGTACTGTGTTACAGAGATGTATGTGTAACCTGCAGGTAGCAGATCTGTATGTGTAACCTGCAGGTAGCAGAGCTGTGTACTGTGTAGCAGATCTGCATGTGTAACCTGCAGGTAGCAGAGCTGTGTACTGTGTAGTAGATCTGTATGCATAACCTGCATGTAGCAGAGCTGTGTACTGTGTTACAGAGATGTATGTGTAACCTGCATGTAGCAGAGCTGTGTACTGTGTAGCAGTGCTGTATGTGTAACCTGCATGTAGCAGTGCTGTGTACTGTGTAGCAGAGCTGTATGTGTAACCTGCATGTAGCAGTGCTGTGTACTGTGTAGCAGAGCTGTATGTGTAACCTGCATGTAGCAGAGCTGTGTACTGTGTTACAGAGATGTATGTGTAACCTGCAGGTAGCAGAGCTGTGTACTGTGTAGCAGATCTGTATGTGTAACCTGCATGTAGCAGTGCTGTGTACTGTGTAGCAAAGCTGTATGTGTAACCTGCATGTAGCAGAGCTGTGTACTGTGTAGCAGTGCTGTATGTGTAACCTGCATGTAGCAGAGCTGTGTACTGTGTAGCAAAGCTGTATGTGTAACCTGCATGTAGCAGAGCTGTGTACTGTGTAGCAGAGCTGTATGTGTAACCTGCATGTAGCAGAGCTGTGTACTGTGTAGCAGAGCTGTATTTGTAACCTGAATGTAGCAGAGCTGTGTACTGTGTAGCAGACCTGTATGTGTAATCTGCATGTATCAGAGCTGTGTGCTGTGTAGCGGAGCTGTATGTGTAACCTGCATGTTGCAGTGCTGTGTACTGTGTTACAGGGATGTATGTGCAACCTGCATGTAGCAGAGCTGTGTACTGTGTTACAGAGATGTGTGTGTAACCGCATGTAACAGAGCTTTTTACTGTGTAACAGAGATGTGTTTGTAACCTGGGAACTATAAAAAAGTGTAAAATAAAACATAAAAATTCAGATCACCCCCCTTTTCCCAAAATGAAAATAAAAGAACTAAAAAAATACACATCATGGGTGTCGCAATGTGTAAAAACACCCATTGTATAAAAATATATTCCCCATACAGTCCAAATGTCCGATTCGCCGTTTTTGGTCGCTTCATTTGCTACAAAAATGTAAATAAAAAGTGATCAAAAAGTCTTAAACACCCCAGAATGGTATCAGTGAAAAGTTCAGATTGCCCCGCAAAAAATGAGCCCCCATCCAGCTCTGTACACATAATTCCCAAAAAGTTATAGAGCTCAAAATATGACGACAAAAAAAAAAAATCTGATTCTGTAAATCTCCTGTCACTCCGAGTTACTCAGAATTGGTCGCCCTATTAATAAATACATGCAACATGAATGCATATATGCCGCTTCACGCAGATCACAAGTGTTAGGCCTCTTGCACATGAACGTTGTTGGTCCATTCCGTTCATTGGGGACAGCAATTTGCAGTCCCCAATGCACGGGCAACGTGCGTGCAGCGGCCGGGACAGATCCAGACCCATTCAACTTGAATAGGTCCGTGAATATGTTCTACTTTTTTGCTGTGCAGAGGCATGGCCAGAAACACCACAGAAGCACTCTGTAGTGCTTCTGTGGGGATCCGATCCGTGTTTCTGTTCCGTTCAAGTGAATGGGTCCACATCACGGATGTGGGATGCACACGGCTGGTGCCCTGTGTATTGCGGAACCGCCGTATGTGGTCCACAATACGACCACAGGCACACACCGGCCATATGCAAGAGGCCTTACAAAGATGGGATTTATGGTGCACATCCTCTTGTGCTTCCCATATTCCACAGATTTATATCACAGAGCTACTTACAGTTGTGCTGATAAGTTTACATACCCTTGCAGAATTTATGATTTCTTAAAGGGGTATTCTCATCTTCCCTTTTTCATACTTACCTTCCTTGAGCGTGACGTTCACTTCCTGTATTCTTCTCCCGGCCGGGCCGCGCTTGCGCAGAAGACTGAAGATTCTCTCCCGGCCGGGCCGCGCAATGTCCTGAACGCGCACAGCGCCGCGCATGTGCCATGGTAACTTATTCCTGGCCTGTATAGTACAGAGTCGGCGTGCGCATTTGCGGCTCTGTACTATACTGGCCAGGAACAAGTCATGGCGCATGCGCGGCTGCATGCGCGTTCAGGACATTGCGCGGCCCAGCCGGGAGAGAATTTTCCGTCTTCTGCGCAAGCGTGGCCCGGCTGGATTCGACAGGAGAGGTGGCCGTGACCAGGGGAGACCAAAGACAACATCAGGTAAGAGGGGACTTATTTTCTAAAAAAGGATGGGAATTGGGTAATAAAATGTATTTAGAAAAATTATCACTGTCAAATCATTAACAGATGTAACAGTGATAATTAAGATGAGAATACCCCTTTAACCATTGTTCAGAGAATATGAATGATACCACAGACACTTTTCTCTCGCTCACGGTTAGTGGTCGGCTGAAGCCATTTATGTCAAACAACGGTGTTTACTCTTTATAAATCATAATCACAACACAAACTCCCCAAATGACCCTGATCAGAAGTTTACACACCCCAGTTATTAATACCATGTATTGCCCCCTTTAACATCAATGACAGCTTGAAGTCTTTTGTGGTAGTTATGGATGAGGGTCTTTATTTTCTCAGATGGTAAAACTGCCCATTCTTCCTGTTGAAAAAAAAAAGCAATTCCACCACAGTTTTACGTAATTTTTATTTACGACATTCGATGTGCGATACAACTGACTGGTTACTTTATTCTACAGGTCAGATCGAATCCGGCAATACCTTATATGTATAGTTTTTCTTGCGTTTTAATAGTGATAAAAAATTTAAAATATCCGATTTTTTTTTTCGCCATATTTTGAGCCCCATAACTTTTTTGTAATTATGTGTACGGAGCTGGGTGGGGGCTCATTTTTTGCGGGGCAATCTAAACTTTTTACTGATACCATTCTGGGGTGTTTAAGACTTTTTTATCACTTTTTATTTACATTTTTGTAGCAAATGAAGTGACCAAAAACGGCGAATCGGACATTTGGACTTTTTTTTTTCTGTTTTGCTGTTTGCCGTATGGGGAATATATTTTTATACAATGGGCGTTTTTACACATTGCGAAACCCATGATGTGTCTTTTATTTTAATTTTGGGAAAAGGGGGGTGATGTGAATATTTATGGTTTTTTTTTACACTTTTTTATAGTTCCCAGGTTACACACACATCTCTGTAACACAGTACTCAGCTCTGCTACCTGCAGGTTGCACATACATCCCTGTAACACAGTACACAGCTCTGCTACATGCAGGTTACACATACAGCTCTGCTACACAGTACACAGCACTTCTACATGCAGGTTACACACACATCTCTGTAACACAGTACACATCTCTGCTACACAGTACACAGCACTGCCTCCTGCAGGTTGCACATACATCCCTGTAACACAGTACACAGCTCTGCTACATGCAGGTTACACATACAGCTCTGCTACACAGTTCACAGCTCTGCTACATGCAGGTTACACATACAGCTCTGCTACACAGTACACAGCTCTGCTACATGCAGGTTACACATACAGATCTGCTACACAGTACACAGCTCTGCTACCTGCAGGTTACACGTACATCTCTGTAACACAGTACACAGCTCTGCTACATGCAGGTTACACATACAGATCTGCTACACAGTACACAGCTCTGCTACCTGCAGGTTACACATACAGATCTGCTACCTGCAGGTTACACATACATCTCTGTAACACAGTACACAGCTCTGCTACATGCAGGTTACACACACATCTCTAGTACAGAGCTCTATTTGATGGCTACTGTTCTGTACACTCTACCAGCTGCTGTGCACATCTGACCCCTCCCACACACGTGACTCGTCACATGGTCATGGCGTCATCACAGGTCCTTTGCTTCTCCAGCAGCTAGCATCTCCGTCAGGTGAAGAGTGTGTGTAGTAGGGCGTATTTTGAGTTAGGGAGGACGGAGTTTTGGCTGATGTCTGAGGGAGGACAGAGTTTTAGCTGATGTCTGAGGTCTGATGGAGTTTTGCCTGACGGAGGACGGAGTTTTGTCTGATGTCTGATGGAGTTTTGGGTGACGGAGGACGGAGTTTTGTCTGAGGTCTGATGGAGTTTTGGGTGACGGAGGACAGAGTTTTGTCTGATGTCTGAGGTCTGATGGAGTTTTGGGTGACAGAGGACGGAGTTTTGTCTGATGTCTGAGGTCTGATGGAGTTTTGCCTGATGGAGGACGGAGTTTTGTCTGATGTCTGAGGTCTGATGGAGTTTTGGGTGACGGAGGACGGAGTTTTGTCTGATGTCTGAGGTCTGATGGAGTTTTGCCTGATGGAGGACAGAGTTTTGTCTGATGTCTGAGGTCTGATGGAGTTTTGCCTGATGGAGGATGGAGTTTTGTCTGATGTCTGAGGTCTGATGGAGTTTTGCCTGATGGAGGACAGAGTTTTGTCTGAGGTCTGAGGTCTGATGGAGTTTTGGGTGACGGAGGACGGAGTTTAGTCTGATGTCTGAGGGCTGATGGAGTTTTGTCTGACGTCTGATGGAGTTTTGCCTGACGGAGGACGGAGTTTTGTCTGATGTCTGAGGGCTGATGGAGTTTTGCCTGACGGAGGATGGAGTTGTGGATGATGTCTGACGATGTCCTAATATGTATGCCGTACAAAAATTTGCTTTGTATCAAATTACTTCATCACGAAGCACATTTCTTTGTAAATAGTGAGTAATCCCCTTAGATGCTGTGTTCATCTGAAATCAATATTATGGCCTTTCAAGGGTTGATCAACAAAAAAAAAAAAACTTTTTTTTAATCATGCTTACCTCATTTATTTGAGCGCTCCACGACCATCTTGCTTGAAGAGCCATCGCAAAATCTCATGCGGTGCATGATGATGATCACATCGGCTGGCTGGCGTGGTGACGTCATAAGTCACCGGGATCGAGATTTCGCGCAAGATCTTCAAATAAGATGGCTGCGACGGCCTCTTTGTGCTCAAATGGATGAGATAATCATGATTTTGTTTTTATTTGTACTGCCATTTTAGGGAAAACAGTTTCATTACTATTACTATTATTACTACTAAACGAGATACACAATGCGGCAGATCATAATAAGGTGGTTATTATGGGGGACTTCAACTACCCAGCTATAGACTGGGAAACTGAAACTTGTATATCTCATAAAGGAAATAGGATCTTGGAAATAACCAAAGACAATTACCTCTCCCAACTGGTTCAAGACCTGACTAGAGGGACGGCCATACTGGACTTAGTATTAACCAATAGACCTGACAGAACAACAGATGTGCAGGTTGGGGGACACCTGGGAAATAGTGACCATAAAGTAAAAACCTTCCAAGTATCATTCAAAAGAGTGTTTCTTCAGGGAGTAACAAAAATACCAAACTTTACAAAGGCCAAATTTAGCCAACTAAGAGAGGCCTTAGGCCTAACTAAGGAACAGGAAGAAACCAATGTGGAAAAATAAAACTGTCCATAAAGTAATAAATGACAAAAGGAAAGCATTTAAATCACTAAAAATGGAGAGTAGCGACTAGCGAGGAAGCACTGATAAAACTATAAGGAAAAAATAGAATATATAAAAAACAAATAAAAGCAGCCAAACTAGAGACTAATTGCCAAAGAGAGCAAAACGAACCCTAAAATGTTCTTCAGTTATATAAATGGTAAAAAGTATAAATCCCAGGCCAGGGCCAGATGGCATACACCCACGTATCCTAAGAGAATTAAAGGGCTTCTGTCACCCCACAAAAGTCCTATACTTATAATCCCTATACTGCGATATATCAATCTATAACTCATCTTGTCTGCATTCAAAATCTGGCGCCTGCGCCGTACCTGTCTTCAGGCGCACTGAGATGAGGACGCTCGCTCGGCCGCTCCTTCCTCAGCGCGCCTGCGCCGGGTGTAGATGTGACATCATTGGCGCAGGCGCATTGAGGATGGAGCGGCCGAACAAGCAGCTGAGCGAGCGGCCTCCTCTCAGTGCGCCTGCGCCGACTGAAGGCAGGTACGGCACAGGCGCCAGATTTTGAATGCAGACAGGGCCAGCAGAGGATGAGTGCGTTCGCTGGCCCTGTCAATCAACATGAGGAGGGGCCGTCTTTATGAAAGGAGGATGCGGCTGCTACCAGCAAGTAGCCGCGCTACTTGCTGGTAGACAGGTAATTTGCATATTTTAAAAGTCCATTTTGAATTAACTACTAAACCAAAATGAGTAATAGCATTATAGATTGATATATCGCAGTATAGGGATTATAAGTAGCCAAAAGAAAAAAAAAGACTTTAGTGGGGTGACAGAAGCCCTTTAACCACCTCAGCTCCCCTAGCTTAAACCCCCTTAATGACCAGAGCACTTTTTACAATTCTGCACTACACTACTTTCACCGTTTATTGCTCGGTCATACAACTTACCACCCAAATGAATTTTACCTCCTTTTCTTCTCACTAATAGAGCTTTCATTTGGTGGTATTTCACTGCTGCTGACATTTTAACTTTTTTTTGTTATTAATCGAAATTTACAGTTTTTTGCAAAAAAATGACATTTTTCACTTTCAGTTGTAAAATCAAATTCAAATAAAACTACATTTCTATATATAGTTTCTCTAAATTTATTGTTCTACATGTCTTTGATAAAAAAAATGCAATAAGTGTATATTTATTGGTTTGCCCAAAAGTTATAGCGTTTACAAAAATGTGAATTTCCGCATTTTCAAGCAGCTCTGACTTTCTCAGCACCTGTCATGTTTCCTGAGGTTCTACAATGCCCAGACAGTAGAAAAACCACACAAATGACCCCATTTCGGAAAGTAGACACCCTAAGGTATTTGCTGATGGGCATAGTGAGTTCATGGAAGTTTTTATTTTTTGTCACAAGTTATCGGATAATGATGATTTTTTTTTTATTTATTTTTTCCTTACAATGTCTCATATTTCACTAACTTGTGACAAAAAATAAAAACTTCCATGAACTCAATATGCTCATCACGAAATACCTTGGGGTGTCTTCTTTTCAAAATGGGGTCACTTGTGGGGTAGTTATACTGCCTTGGCATTTTAGGGGCCCTAATGCGTGAGAAGTAGTTTGAAATCCAAATGTGTAAAAAATGCCCTGTGAAATCCTAAAGGTGCTCTTTAGAATTTGTGCCCCTTTGCCCACCTAGGCTGCAAAAAAGTGTCACACATGTAGGGCAACGTGTTTTGGGGTGTATTTTTACATATACCCATGCTGGGTGAGATAAATATCTCTCTAAAAGTCAACTTTTCCCATTTTTTTATACAAAGTTGTCATTTTACAGAGATATTTCTCTTACCCAGCATGGGTATATGTAAAAAGAGACCCCAAAACACATTGCCCAACTTCTCCTGAGTACGGCGATACCACATGTGTGACACTTTTTGCAGCCTAGGGCCGCAAAGGGGCACAAATTCCTTTTAGGAGGGCATTTTTAGACATTTGGATTCCAGACTTCTTCTCACGCTTTAGGGCCCCTAAAATGCCAGGGTAGTATAAATACCCCACATGTGACCCCATTTTGGAAAGAAGACACCCTAAGGTATTTTGTGATGGGCATAGTGAGTTCATCGAAGTTTTTATTTTTTGTCACAAGTTAGTGGAATATGAGACTTTGTAAGAAAAAAACAACATCTAACTTGTGACAAAAAATAAAAACTTCGATGAACTCACTATGCGCATCAGCGAATACCTTAGAGTGTCTTCTTTCCAAAATGGGGTCATTTGTGGGGTGTTTGTACTGCCCTGGCATTTGAGGGTCTCTGCAATCATTACATGTATGGCCAGCATTAGTAGTTTCTGCTATTCTCCTTTTTTTGAGTAAACGGGTGATGAGCTGTCTCCACGTGAAATCCAGACTGGGCGGTGAAAGGAGGCAATACGGGTGCAGCGGAAGCACGGGAGTGCCAATTTGGGTTTTCCAGCACCTCTGGGAGACTAAGGGCTCTACAGGCCTGTGAACGTGGTGGCTGCGACAGGGGAGTTACTGCACGTGCCACCGTACCAGCTTGAACTGCCCTTCTGGTGCTCGCCACTTCACCAGGGAATATGGCAGTGCTGGTAGAAGGTCCAGGATGTGCTGCGCTGCTGGTGTATGTCGCACCATAAAAAAGATCAGTGCTAGCACCACTCTGCTGCAAATGAGGCTCATCACGCGGAGTATGCAGAACACTGATATGGGATCGGGTACGCCTGACTGTAGCAGGGACCTCAACCTTGTCATCTTCGCTAGCGGTTAGAGTGCCACTGCTGTCAACAGGTTCATATTCTGAACCACTGGATTCAGTGGGTGAGGCGTCCCCATCATTTTCATCCATCACAGCCAGAATCCTGTAGGCCTCTTCAGCGGAATACCCCTTATTTGACATTTTGGGCTCACTAAATTTAGGAGGTATTCCTCTGAGACTACCCAGGAAAAAGAGCAAACCTGCCTAGTAAAAAAGAGTGCTTGCGAAGTAAAGCTGTGATCGCTAATAATGATCCAAAAAGCTCAAAAGTGATCTTTATAGCGCCGCAGCGATTTTACAGTGTTTCTGCAGTGATCAGAAAAAATAAAATTTTGTCACTGCGGTGGGGCGGACTGAACGCAAGTGTGCGCACAAGATCAGGCCTGATCGGGGAACACTGCATTTTTTGTAGAGCCTAAGGTGACCCTAATGTACTTATATTGATCTGATTGCTATCAGTCTTGATCACTTACAGATACTATGTAGTACTAGTGCTGATTAGCGACAGCGATGACGCTAATTAGCGACTAATCAGTGACTGTGGTGCGGTGGGCTGGGCGCTAACTACCTAACAAGTAGCTAAGTAACTGGCTGTGATAATGGACCCTTACAGGGGGGTGATCAATGACAGGGGAGTGATCAGGGAGTCTAATTTGGGTGATCAGGGGTTAATACGGGGTTTATAATTGACAGGGGGGTGTAATGTGTGTGTGGTGATTGGTGCTACTTACAGAGTTGCCTGTGTCCTCTGGTGGTCGATCCAAGCAAAAGGGACCACCAGAGGACCAGGTAGCAGGTATATCAGACACTATTTACAAAATAGCGTCTGACATACCTCTTTGATTGGATCTTTTAAAAATCTACAGCCTGCCAGCCAATGATCGCTGCCAGCAAGCTGTAGATGAACTTCTGAAGTGCGCGATCCTGTGAACGCGGGTTCACAGGAAATCTCGGCTCACACGAAATGATGCCGATAAGCGTCACTGAGCCTGAGACTGCCGACGCCGATCGGCGTTAGGTGTGCGGCAAGCGGTTAAATTACTATTACCTGTAAAGTTATTATCCAGGATTGGTTACCATGGTTAATTTTTGTATGTAACAGGTTCTTGTTGCTAGCAGTTTTATTTTTTCTAAATGTATAGTTATGCCCAGTCAACTCCCTATTTTCCTTGCTAACCCCAGCCCCCACTAAATTCCCACTGTCCCCTTCTATAACCCACTCACTATCTACCCCCTTATTAGTATGCCCTCTTTCCCCCCCCCCAGATCCTAGTTTAACCCCTTAAGGACACATGACGTACCGGTACGGCATGTTTCCCGAGTCCTTAAGGACACATGACGTACCGGTATGTCATGGCTTTAAATAGCGATGCCGGCGCCGCGGGGGTTAATCGGAACGGGATGCCGGCTGAAATCATTCAGCCGGCATCCTGTAACAATGCAGGGGGGGGTCATTTGACCCCCCCGCATCGACGATCGCAGAAAACCGCAGGTCAATTCAGACCTGCGGTTTTCTGCGTTTCCGGTCCATTCGGGTGTCCTGTGACACGATGAATCGGAAAAAGACTGCGATCGGTGGCGTAATTATACACCACCTATCGCAGTCCGAGGATTTGCAGAGGCGGAGCTGGCTCTGGTGCTGAATGCCGCTGTCCAGGGTGCTGATTGGTGCAGGGGAGAGAGGCGCAAGATTCAAACTTCCTGCGCTCCTCTCTCCCCTCCTCTTCCTGTCCAGCACCCTGACCGTGCAGCATCGTCCAGCACCAGCTCCCATGTCCCCCTAATCGGCATCCATCACCCTCCTGCACCCATCGCCACCCAGGTAGGTTAGGGTCAGTGAGGGAGAGGCACCTTTATTCAGGGATAGAAGGGAAAAGTTAGAAAAAAAAAAAAAAAGCACATTTATTCTAAACTTTTTTGTTTCAGCTTTCAGACCCCAGACCCCCCCTGCCACTTGCCCCCCCCGCATCCCCCCCACCACCAGCCCCCCCCACCACCACCAGCCCCCCCCCCACCAGACCCTTCCCCCACCACCACTTTTTTTTTTTCTGCGTGCGCTGACTGGCCGGAACTTTTTAGCGTCCGTCCACTGTTAGCGCATCGCCCGCCCCACCACCCCACCGACCGCTGATCAGCGTTGAACCGCTGATCAGCAAGTTTGAACTTTTTTTTTTTTTTTTTTCTCTAACACTTGCCCATTTTTTTTGCCTGGACTTTTTAGTACGTGAACACCCGTGCCCCCACACACACGCACATAGAATAAAGGTTTACACGCACGCACATACACACGCACACACACACACCCATGGCCCGCCGGGTGTTCTCGGCCGAGGAGGCATATGCCCAGCTTGCCTCCGACTCTGAGAGCCCCAGTGAGGATGAGGATGACCCCACGTTCCTTTTGTCATCCGCATCCTCCTCCTCATCATCGGATGACGATGAGCCACCAAGGCAGCGGAGACGCCGCCAGGCGGAGCCAGGGGCCCCCCATGCTAGGTATCCTGTGGCCCACCCTAGTACGAGCTGCCCTGGGGTTCGTACTGGTTTCCCGGCCCACCAAATAAGTTCACCGGAGCCCCCTGCCGATGAACTTAGCTGGTGTCCCCCAGTGGACTTTGAGCTGGCAATCCTGGAATCCAGATTCCCACAGTGGGGTTTACTGAAATTGACTTTTTTAGTTTTTTTTTCAGTAACCCACTGGTGAATCTGATGGTGGAGCAGACGAATCTGTACGCCCAACAGTTCGTCGCTCAAAACCCGGGCTCATTTTTGGCTAGACCCGGTGGCTGGACGCCGGTCAGTGCAGCCGAGATGAGGACATTTTGGGGCCTCGTGCTGCATATGGGTCTAGTCCAAAAACCCAGTGTCAGGCAATACTGGAGTGGGGACATCCTGTACCAGACCCCACTGTACAGTACGGCCATGACACGCTCCCGGTTTGAGGCCATCCGGAAATGTCTGCATTATTCCGATAATGCAGCATGTCCCCCCCGAAGTGATCCTGCCTATGACCGGCTGTACAAGATACGGCCGGTCATCGATCACTTTGGGGCCACATTGCAGCAGGCCTACGTACCTGGAAGGGAGGTCGCGGTTGATGAGTCTCTCGTTGCGTTCAAGGGGAGACTCAGTTTCCGCCAATACATTCCCACAAAGCGGGCGAGGTATGGCGTGAAGCTATACAAAATTTGTGAGAGTACCTCAGGGTACACTTACAAATTTCGTGTGTACGAGGGGCGAGATTCTCGGATTCAACCACCAGAATGTCCCCCCACTCTGGGTGTTACCGGGAAACTCGTGTGGGACCTTATGTACCCACTGCTGGATAAGGGTTACCACTTGTACGTGGACAACTTTTATACCAGCATTCCCTTGTTCAGGTCCCTTGCCGCCAGATCCACGTTCGCTTGTGGGACCGTGCGGAAAAATCAACGCGGCCTCCCTGCCCACCCCCTCCAGGTACCTATCCCCAGGGGTGAGACCCGTGCCCTTACCAGTGGAAGCCTGTTGCTGGTCAGGTATAAGGACAAGAGGGATGTCCTTATGCTGTCCACAATCCACGGTAACAGCACCACCCCCGTCTCTGTGCGAGGTACCGTGGCAACGGTCCTCAAGCCCGATTGTATCGTCGCCTACAATCGGTATATGGGAGGAGTTGATCTCTCTGATCAAGTCCTCAAGCCATATAATGCCATGCGCAAAACCCGGGCATGGTACAAAAAAGTTGCGGTCTACTTGGTACAGGTTACCATGTACAACTCTTTTGTACTATCCTGAAGCGCTGGCAGCACAGGGACATTCCTCCAGTTCTATGAGGCAGTCCTCAAAGACCTGATCTTTTCGGACCGGGAAAGAGCAGGCCGGAGTACCTCGGGAACTGGAGGCGCCCGGATCGTCCCTGGCCAACACTTTCCAGGTGTGGTCCCCCATACTGGAAAGAAGGGACGAACCCAAAAAAGATGCAGAGTGTGTCACAAGAGGGGGATACGGAAGGACACCACTACTCAGTGTGACACTTGCCCCGATCATCCGGGCCTCTGCGTTATCGATTGCTTCAGGGAGTATCACACTTCCATGGAGTACTAAATTTTTATAATCTCCAACAGTCCCCTAGAGAACATAAAACACTATGTCTCTCAGACTTTGGAGACACAGAAACAATTTTTTTCCCCAAAAAAATATTAGTTTTAGTGCAGGCATCCTCAAACTGCGGCCCTCCAGATGTTGTAAAACTATAACTCCCAGCTTGCCCAGACAACCTACAGCCATCAGCAGGGCATGGTGGGAATTGTAGTTTTACAACATCTGGAGGGCCGCAGTTTTAGGATGCCTGCTTAGTGTCTCCAAAGTCTGAGAGCCATACATATTGGGCATCGTCGCGTGCGTAAAAGTCGTCGCTATAAAAATAACATTTGACCAAACCCCTCGGATGAACGGTGTTAAAAATATAAAATAAAAACGGTGCCAAAACACCCATTTTTGGGCAAAATTTCCATTTGAATCCTTTTTTTCCAGTAATAAAGCAAGGGTTAACAGCCCAAAAAACTCAATATTTATGGCCCTGATTCTGTAGTTTGCAGAAACACCCCATATGTGGTCGTAAATGGCTATATAGCCGCACGGCAGGGCATAGAACGAAGGGAACTCCATATGGTTTCTGGAAGGCAGATTTTGATGGACAGTTTTTTTTTTTTTACACCATGTCCCATTAGAAGCCCCCCCTGATGTAGCCTAGACTAGAAACTCCAAAAAAGTGACCCCATCTAAGAAACTACACCCCTCAAGGTATTCAAAAGTTACTTTATAAACTTTGTTAACCCTTTAGGTGTTCCACAAAACTAAATAGCAAATGTAGAAAAAATTTTGAATTTTATTTTTTTGTTACCTTGCCTCAAAAAAGTGTAATATAGAGCAACCAAAAATCATATTTACCCCTAAAATAGTACCAAAACAACAACCACCTTATCCCATAGTTTCCTAGATGGGGTCACTTTTATGGAGTTTCTACTCTAGGGGTGCATCAGGGGGCTTGAAAGGGTACATGGTGTAAATAAACCAGTCCAGCAAAATCTGCCTTCCAAAAACCGTATGGCGTTCCCCTTCTTCTATGTCCTGCCGTTTAGCCAAATAGTAGTTTACGACCACATTTGCGGTGTTTCTGCAAACTACAGAATCAGGGCAACCCATTTTGAGTTTTGTTTGGCTGTTAACCCATTTTTTTCAGTATTAAAGTAAGGGTTAAAATGGAAAATTTTCCAAAAAATAGAAATTTCTAAATTGTTTCTCCATCTGCCATTAACTCTTGTGGAACACCTAAAGGGTTAACAAAGTTTGTAAACCCAGTTTTGAATACCTTGAGGGGTGTACTTTCTTAGATGGAGTCACTTTTTTGAAATTTTTATTCTAGGGGTACAACAGGGGGCTTCAAATGGGACATGGTATAAACAAAACCAGTCCTGCCAAATCTGCCATCCAAAACCCATATGGTGTTCCCCTCCTTCTATGTCCTCCCGTTCGGCCAAACAGTAGTTTACGACCACATATGGGGTGTTTTTGCAAACTACAGAATCAGGGCAACCCATTTTGAGTTTTGTTTGGCAGTTAACCCTTGTTTTGCTCCTGGAAAAAATTGATTATATTGGAAAATTTTCCAAAAAATAGAAATTTCTAAATTGTTTCTCCATCTGCCAATAACTCTTGTGGAACACCTAAAGGGTTAACAAAGTTTGTAAACCCAGTTTTGAATACCTTGAGGGGTGTACTTTCTTAGATGGAGTCACTTTTTTGAAATTTCTATTCTAGGGGTGCAACAGGGGGCTTCAAATGGGACATGGTATAAACAAAACCAGTCCTGCAAAATCTGCCATCCAAAACCCATATGGTGTTCCCCTCCTTCTATGTCCTCCCGTTCGGCCAAACAGTAGTTTAGGACCACATATGGGGTGTTTTTGCAAACTACAGAATCAGGGCAACCCATATTGAGTTTTGTTTGGCAGTTAACCCTTACTTTATTGCTGGAAAAAATGGGTTAAAATGGAAAATTTTCCAAAAAATAGAAATTTCTAAATTGTTTCTCCATCTGCCAATAACTCTTGTGGAACACCTAAAGGGTTAACAAAGTTTGTAAACCCAGTTTTGAATACCTTGAGGGGTGTACTTTCTTAGATGGAGTCACTTTTTTGAAATTTCTATTCTAGGGGTGCAACAGGGGGCTTCAAATGGGACATGGTATAAACAAAACCAGTCCTGCAAAATCTGCCTTCCAAAACCCATATGGCGTGCCCCTCTTTCTATGTCCTCCCGTTTGGCCAAACAGTAGTTTACGACCACATATGGGGTGTTTTTGCAAACTACAGAATCAGGGCAACCCATATTGAGTTTTGTTTGGCTGTTAACCCTTACTTTATTGCTGGAAAAAATGGGTTAAAATGGAAAATTTTCCAAAAAATAGAAATTTCTAAATTGTTTCTCCATCTGCCATTAACTCTTGTGGAACACCTAAAGGGTTAACAAAGTTTGTAAACCCAGTTTTGAATACCTTGAGGGGTGTACTTTCTTAGATGGAGTCAATTTTTTGAAATTTCTATTCTAGGGGTGCAACAGGGGGCTTCAAATGGGACATGGTATAAACAAAACCAGTCCTGCAAAATCTGCCTTCCAAAACCCATATGGCGTGCCCCTCTTTCTATGTCCTCCCGTTTGGCCAAACAGTAGTTTACGACCACATATGGGGTGTTTTTGCAAACTACAGAATCAGGGCAACCCATATTGAGTTTTGTTTGGCTGTTAACCCTTACTTTATTGCTGGAAAAAATGGGTTAAAATGGAAAATTTTCCAAAAAATAGAAATTTCTAAATTGTTTCTCCATCTGCCATTAACTCTTGTGGAACACCTAAAGGGTTAACAAAGTTTGTAAACCCAGTTTTGAATACCTTGAGGGGTGTACTTTCTTAGATGGAGTCACTTTTTTGAAATTTCTATTCTAGGGGTGCAACAGGGGGCTTCAAATGGGACATGGTATAAACAAAACCAGTCCTGCAAAATCTGCCTTCCAAAACCCATATGGCGTGCCTCTCTTTCTATGTCCTCCCGTTTGGCCAAACAGTAGTTTACGACCACATATGGGGTGTTTTTGCAAACTACAGAATCAGGGCAACCCATATTGAGTTTTGTTTGGCTGTTAACCCTTACTTTATTGCTGAAAAAAATGGGTTAAAATGGAAAATTTTCCAAAAAATAGAAATTTCTAAATTGTTTCTCCATCTGCCATTAACTCTTGTGGAACACCTAAAGGGTTAACAAAGTTTGTAAACCCAGTTTTGAATACCTTGAGGGGTGTACTTTCTTAGATGGAGTCACTTTTTTGAAATTTCTATTCTAGGGGTGCAACAGGGGGCTTCAAATGGGACATGGTATAAACAAAACCAGTCCTGCAAAATCTGCCTTCCAAAACCCATATGGCGTGCCCCTCTTTCTATGTCCTCCCGTTTGGCCAAACAGTAGTTTACGACCACATATGGGGTGTTTTTGCAAACTACAGAATCAGGGCAACCCATATTGAGTTTTGTTTGGCTGTTAACCCTTACTTTATTGCTGAAAAAAATGGGTTAAAATGGAAAATTTTCCAAAAAATAGAAATTTCTAAATTGTTTCTCCATCTGCCATTAACTCTTGTGGAACACCTAAAGGGTTAACAAAGTTTGTAAACCCAGTTTTGAATACCTTGAGGGGTGTACTTTCTTAGATGGAGTCACTTTTTTGAAATTTCTATTCTAGGGGTGCAACAGGGGGCTTGAAATGGGACATGGTATAAACAAAACCAGTCCTGCAAAATCTGCCTTCCAAAACCTATATGGCGTTCCCCTCCTTCTATGTCCTCCCGTTTGGCCAAACAGTAGTTTACGACCACATATGGGGTGTTTCTCTAAACTACAGAATCAGGGCAACCCATTTTGAGTTTTGTTTGGCAGTTAACCCTTGTTTTTTTCCTGGAAAAAATTGATTATATTGGGAAATTTTCCAAAAAATCTAAATTCTAAAAATGTATGTCCATTTGCCATGAAGTGTTGTGGAAGACCTAAAGGGTTAACAAAGTTTGTAAAAACAGTTTTGAATACCTTGAGGGGTGTAGTTTCTAGAATGGGGTCATTTGTGGGTGGTTTCTATTATGTAAGCCTCACAAAGTGACTTCAAACCTGAACTGGTCCATAAAAAGTGGGATTTTGAAGATTTCTGAAAATTTCTAAATTTTCTTCTAAACATGAAGTAGACATATGGGGAATGTAAAGTCATCACAATTTTTGGGGGTATTACTATGTATTACAGAAGTAGAGAAACTGAAACTTTGAAATTTGCTAATTTTTCAAAATTTTTGGTAAATATGGTATTTTTTTATGCAAAAAAATTAACTTTTTTGACCCAATTTTAGTAGTGTCATGAAGTACAATATGTGACGAAAAAACAATCTCAGAACGGCCTGGGTAAGTCAAAGCGTTTTAAAGTTATCAGCACTTAAAGTGACAGTGGTCAGATTTGCAAAAAATGGCCTGGTCCTTAAGGTGAAATAGGGCTGTGTCCTTAAGGGGTTAAAAGCTCCTCCAGCCGTCTAACCATTTTTCCCCCCAGGGCAGTTGCACCCTCCCCATTGAGGTGCAGCCCGTTCCTACTGTAGAGCCTGTAACCAACTGCGAAGTCGGCCCAGTTCTCCATGAATCCAAACCCTTCCTTCCTGCACCAACTCCTGAGCCACTTATTTAACTTCCTAAGCTCCCGTTGTCTCTCTAGTGACGCTCCATGTTGCGGTTTGCTCTCCAGTACGGGAATGCAACTAAATGGAACTGAATGCATTTTGGAGTATCGACAATGAATGGGGACAAAACTGAAGCGTTTTTTTCCGGTATTGAGCCCCTAAGACGGATCTCATTACCGGAAAACTAAAATGTTAGTGTGAAAGTAGCATTACTTGACTACTGTTAGCATGGCCTTTTCTCATCATGTATTGAGGCGAGTTTACTCATGGTCTGTGGAAAAACAAGTTGCTATCGTTAGGATAGTTGCTATCCTAGCTACCTAGCTCATACAAAATATGAGAAGAAATTTCGGTATGCTGTTTGAGATTTTGATATCTTGTTGATAGTATGTGATATAATTTTAATTTATTTAGTATTGTTTATGTTCCGCAAACTTGATAATCAACTTCTGTATCTTTAAAGTATTAATCTTCAGTTGTCTTACATGACAGGTACACTCCCAAAGCTGGCAACACTTTATACATTTGTAATTGGCTTCTAATTTGACCAAATTATCAGGAATAATAACCTAGTTCAGCCCTAACCAAATAGATTTTCCAAGAATATAGCCGTCAAGAATGATCTTGTTTATGACTACACCTTAGGCCTCTTTCACACGGCCGTGTGCTGGCTGGGCCCATGCTGCAGACCGCAAATTGCGGTCTTTAATGCACGGGCACCGACCGTGGGGTAGCCGCATGCAGATCATGGACCTATTCACTTGAACGAGTTCTATATTTTTGCACAACGGAAGCATGGAACGGAACCCTACGGAAGCACTCCGTAGTGCTTCCGTGAGGTTCCGCTCCGTGCTTCCGTTCCGCATCTCAGGATTTTTTGACCCATTAAAGGGAATGGGTCCGCATCCGTGATGCGTAATGCACACGGCTGGTGACCCGTGTATTGCGGAACCACCGTATGTGGCCTGCAATACGGCCACGGGAGCACTACGGCCGTGTGAAAGATGCCTTATACTTGGTGCAGGTTTTGAGGACTGCAGTGTTGACAGGTTTACCATTTCTGCAGTATTTGTTGAATACCTGCCCTATCAATAAAGATAAAGGTAGACATGATTTCTTAGGTAAAGATGTACAGGTCCTTTTCAAAAAATTAGCATATTGTGATAAAGTTCATTATTTTCTGTAATGTACTGATAAACATTAGACTTTCATATATTTTAGATTCATTACACACCAACTGAAGTAGTTCAAGCCTTTTATTGTTTTAATATTGATGATTTTGGCATACAGCTCATGAAAACCCAAATTTCCTATCTCAAAAAATTAGCATATTTCATCCGACCAATAAAATAAAAGTATTTTTAATACAAAAAAAAGTCAACCTTCAAATAATTATGTTCAGCTATGCACTCAATACTTGGTCGGGAATCCTTTTGCAGAAATGACTGCTTCAATGCGGCGTGGCATGGAGGCAATCAGCCTGTGGCACTGCTGAGGTGTTATGGAGGCCCAGGATGCTTCGATAGCGGCCTTAAGCTCATCCAGAGTGTTGGGTCTTGCGTCTCTCAACTTTCTCTTCCCAATATCCCACAGATTCTCTATGGGGTTCAGGTCAGAAGAGTTGGCAGGCCAATTGAGCACAGTAATACCATGGTCAGTAAACCATTTACCAGTGGTTTTTGCACTGTGAGCAAGTGCCAGGTCGTGCTGAAAAATATAATCTTCATCTCCATAAAGCTTTTCAGCAGATGGAAGCATGAAGTGCTCCAAAATCTCCTGATAGCTAGCTGCATTGACCCTGCCCTTGATAAAACACAGTGGACCAACACCAGCAGCTGACATGGCACCCCAGACCATCATTGACTGTGGAGACTTGACACTGGACTTCAGGCATTTTGGCATTTCCCTCTCCCCAGTCTTCCTCCAGACTCTGGCACCTTGATTTCCGAATGACATGCAACAGTCCAGTGCTGCTTCTCTGTAGCCCAGGTCAGGCGCTTATGCCGCTGTTTCTGGTTCAAAAGTGGCTTGACCTGGGGAATGTGGCACCTGTAGCCCATTTCCTTCACACGCCTGTACACGGTGGCTCTGGATGTTTCTACTCCAGACTCAGTCCACTGCTTCCGCAGGTCCCCGAAGGTCTGGAATCGGTCCTTCTCCACAATCTTCCTCAGGGTCCGGTCACCTCTTCTCGTTGTGCAGCGTTTTCTGCCACACTTTTTCTTTCCCACAGACTTCCCACTGAGGTGCCTTGATACATCACTCTGGGAACAGCCTATTCGTTCAGAAATGTCTTTCTGTGTCTTACCCTCTTGTTCGAGGGTGTCAATGATGGCCTTCTGGACAGCAGTCAGGTCGGCAGTCTTACCCATGATTGCCGTTTGGAGTAATGAACCAGGCTGGGAGTTTTTAAAAGCCTCAGGAATCTTTTGCAGGTGTTTAGAGTTAATTAGTTGATTCAGATGATTAGGTTAATAGCTCGTTTAGAGAACCTTTTCATGATATGCTAATTTTTTGAGATAGGAATTTTGGGTTTTCATGAACTGTATGCCAAAATCATCAATATTAAAACAATAAAAGGCTTGAACTACTTCAGTTGGTGTGTAATGAATCTAAAATATATGAAAGTCTAATGTTTATGAGTACATTTCAGAAAATAATGAACTTTATCACAATATGCTAATTTTTTTAGAAGGACCTGTATATGTGCATTAGAGATGAGCAAAGTTTTAAAAAATGCTTAGCCAAATTTTTCCCCAAAATTTTATTTGAATTAATTTGTCAAGAAGCAAGTTATAAATCAGCTATTTCCCGGCCTGCAGGGAGAGTGTATCTCGGTGTATATCACTGTGCAATGCAGAAACATGCATAGCTGGTCCGTTTTTGTAGTGAAACTGTTACTGTGTATCAGTATGTCAGGTAGCAGGTGTCACTCTAAGGCCTCATGCACTCAACCGTGGTGTGTTTTGCTGTCCGCAAATCGCAGAACCGCAAAACACGGATGGCATCCATGCGCGTTCCGCAATTTGCGGAACGGCATGGACAGCCTTTAATAGAAATGCCTATTATCCGCAAAGCGCGGACAAGAATAGGACATGTTATTATTTTTAGCGGGGCCATGAACGGAGTAACGGATGCGGACAGCACATTGCGATGAATAAGTCCGCATCCGAGCCGCCAAAACGGCGGCTCGATGCAGACCAAAGCAACGGCCGTGTGCATGAGGCCTTAGTCTCAGTTCACACTTCACTTATTTGATTTTGACGGGTCAAAAACTGACCAAATAACTGAAATGTGAACTCATCCTTACAGGTCAATGTTAGCATCAGGTATCATTTACTTAACTGTGCAGTGGGCGAAGAGTCTACTACAGAGTGAAAGAGCACTCTCCTTTTACATCATCTGCTGATTCCACATGGATTGGCAGAGAACCTGTTCTGTTACACGCTGATACAAGTAGCAGGCCCATGACAGAGTGGTGAGGGTGGCAACAGCATGAGTAGTCAACATAGTGGCCTAGTCATAGAGTGGTAAGGGTGTCAACAGCATGAGGAGTTAATATAGTGGCACAGCCACAGAGTGGTGAGCGTGGCAACAGCATTATGAGTCAACTCAGTGGCCCAGTCACATAATAGGGAGGGTGGCAACAGCTTGAGTAGTCAACATATTTTCTCAGTCACAAAGTGGGGTGGTGGTGGGTAACAGCACAAGTTGATCGGTGGCAGTAGGAGAAGATGGCAGCAGAAGCAGCAGGTGTGTTGAATAGGCAGGTGGCAGCATCAGAATAGTGGCTGAAGCATGTGGCCAGAGGTAACAGGCCATTTTTCACAATGTTCTGGTGTAGCAGCACACTGCATTCATAACATTACTGCCAGAATAATCTAGTCTAATGCATGAGGCACCGGTTTGTGGAAATCCTGGCAGATCCATGTCTGATTCATCTTTAGAATGGTTACTCTCTCAACATTTTCTGTTGAAAGGCAAATTATCTTTCGGGTAACTATGCCCTCCACCACACTAAACACCTTATCTGATGCCACACTACTGACTAGGCAGGAAAGCTTTCCCACGACAAATTCGGCCAGTTGCAGCCACAAATCAAGCTTGGCTGCCTAGTAGTCCAGAGGATATTGTATCTGTGGTGGCATGTTGCATTCCAAGTATGCTACCACCTGCTGGTTCAGGTTCTGCTCCATGTCCCGCTGCTTCTGGGTTGTTTCCTCAGTAGGCGGGTGAAAAAAAGACTCATTATAGACTCCAGACTTAAGTTGCTGCTGATGGAGCTGGAGCTACTCTCACTCCCACACCCCCCTCCAGCATTCATGGCAGTGGAGTGTGAGCGCAGAGGGTTCCCCCAGCCAGACCTTCCTGAGGATGGGCGATGGTGTACATAGGCCGCGACCAACTGACTACATAGGATGTCTCAATAGTAGTTGAGTTTTTTATACTTCTCAGCAGGTGTAAGAAAAGGCCCCCATTTTGGCCCAGTAGTGAGGGTCTAAAATCGGGGAAAGCCAGTAGTCATGCCTCTGCCGAATGGTGATAATGCGCCTGTCACTATGCATGCAACTCAGTATGCATCTGGCCATTTGCACAAGGAAACTCCCTGCCTCCATCTTCACTGCATACTGCCACAGTGTGTCAGGGCCATCTGCCTGGTCTTCCTCATTGTCCTCCAGCTCCTCATTCTCCTATTGTTCCTCTCCTGCCACTTGGGCAGATTGACCACCTGTATTTCTGTATACAATTTCTGGGTGTTAATGTCCTCCTTCCCTAGTTCAGCCCCACAGGGCTCAGGTAGCCATGAAATGTAGGCGCCACGTCTCCTGTCCCATGACCAGCCAGATTTATCAGCATCTGCTTCAGGACGTGAAGGAGTGGAATGAAATCATTTATCCCGTAATCTTGGCAACTGACAAATAAAGTGGCCTCCTGAAAGGGTCTGGGCAAGTATCACGCAGGAGTTGCCATTGGCTAACGTCGAAGTTACACAGTGGAGTACCCTTTTTCCTGCATCATCAAAAAATTGTTCACGGCCTTCCCCTGCTAATATATGTAGTCAGTCCATTATGTGGAGGTTGGAGTTCCAACGTGTGGAAATGTTGCATATGAGGCGATGTTAGAGAACACCAATCTGCCTTTGCAGATCAAGGAGGGTGGGATTTGCAGAGTAAGAGTAGCTGAAGTATATGCACAGTTTCCTGGCCATTTTCAAGACGTCTTGCATTTGGGTGGAAGACTTGAGGAATCGGTTTACAGCCGTAGGGCGCATGGGTCAGCTCTTCTTGACGTAGCACTGACACAAAGTTCTTCCTGTTTCAGCAACCATGTGTTAGCCCATCAGTTTGAGCTGGCTGCTGCCCCAAACAGCGGCTATGGGCTCCCTCTTTTTCCTCCTGTCGCCATGCATACAAACGCGGTCAGCGGGTAGCTTAACTATGCTATCTCTGTTTCATGACAGAGTTTCCTTCCTGCTGGAGACTTGCACTGGTGTTTGAGCTTGCGTGCTTGTGTCTCTCTTCACCTATGAGGCAACACATACATGCCCTCTGTCTCACCAGCCTATGGCTGGATTGCAGCAGGTATTTGAAGGCTCTTCCTACTACAGAAAGATGCCTGAGCAACTTCATGGTTTTAGCTTGTCTATCTCCAAATGCTAAGGTGTCTCTCTTGTTTGCTTTGCTGTGTACCAGACCTTGCTTATTGAACTCCTGAACTTTGCCTGTTGCCGCCTGCCTCTGACCTCGGACTTCATTTATGAACTCTGCCAGTTTTTATCGCCTGCCCCTGACTTCGGATCTCGTTTATGGACTTCGATCGATTGCCACCTGGCCAGACCCGGAACCTCCTGGCCATGCAAGTTTCCTCTGTGCTTACATCGACTACTCTGACACCCTGGTCAGTTGCCACTGACTCGGGGGTTGATAGCCCCTGGCAACTACCTTTACATTTCCAGCCATGCCTATACTCACCATCACCATCAAGACCAGGTAGTGGCTTAGTTACGCCCCTCCAGAGTATACCCAGTCTCAGTGGCGCAGTGGATCCACACCTGCTTGATGAGTCGATTTGATTTCTTGTTGAAGGACGTGGAGGAGTTCCTCCCCAGTGTGACATTATTCACCCAGGCTGGCCAGGTGCATAACAGCGTGACACCGCCATGTTCATCATAGGTCTTATGCTGGAGGACCACTGTGAACTGTGCCTACAGTGGAGGCTGAAAACAAGGTGGAGGATGAGAAGGCAGAGGAGGACATTGGCATCGCAATCACAACAACAGAGCGCAGAGGCGGCATTGCCATTACCTGGCCAGGTTGCTGGTGTGCCTGCTCCGTAACCATATTTACCCAGTCGGCCGTAATGGACATATATTGTCCTTGAGCATAGTTACAGCTCCACACTGGTGAGTATGGCATTTTACCCCCACAACTCTGTGCTAACTGCCTTCCGCTGCCTCTATGAAGCCGTGCACCACTTTTTCCGGACAGGTAGACTCATGAGTAGCAGAGAGTGTACGCTGGGCATAAAGGTCTAATGGAATTACTTATATATCAAATCAGGTATATTACCCCCTATATCAGAATCAAAGCCTAATGGAATTGCTTATCTATTAAATCTTGTGGACACCACACTAACAGTTAGATTACACAGTTTATTCATCCCAATTTGAAAATTAAGGCATAATAGAATTGCTTATCTAATAATCAAGCTGGGCACCCAAATAATGGTTATATTGCACAGCTTAATAATCCAATTTTGAAAATAAAAGCGTAGTAGAATTGCTTATCTATTAAACAAGGTGGGTTATGTTCATTTAGCTCTGTGTCCTACACAGGGCTTTGATGCAAACTGCACTCTCCTAAGGATCCATTCAGCTTACAGAGCCTGCGCTGTGCTTCAGTCTCCCTTTGCCCGCCCTACAGTGTCTGAAAACTCTACCTACGATCTTACTACACTACCCCAGACCCCAGATTATACTATTAGAAGGTATGTAAAACCCTTTCCCTAGTACTTACTTTCACTTTGTAACATGTCAGGACTCAAACCTGGTACTCCTATGTCCCAGGCTGCAGTTCTTCCAGCTGAGCTATTCAGTCTTCTGGACAGCTCCTGTGCTGAACCGAAGATTATAGCTCCCTGCGCCTCTAGATTCAGTTTCCCGCCTCCCTGTTTGCTCCACCCTGTTCCTTGATTGGACTTCCTATTTAAATCCAGCCTTGCACTTCCTTCCTTGTGAGATTATTGTGCTCCTCAGCCTGTAATTAAGCTAGTCTCTCCATGCCCCTCTGCCAAATACTGATGCTTAGTTGTGCACTGGCTTTCTCCTGACTACGATATCAGCCTTGCAAGTAGTTGCAATAAAATACCCTGAACCAGACCCGGACCGTTACAGTAACATGTGTAGCAGCCGTTTTCATAAAAATCAGATTCCTTGCCACAAAGCGCAAAGAAATTTGAATTTGTGGAGGATCGAATTTGACTTTGTTAACTTGGATTCGCTCAACACTAGTACTTATACATAGTTAAATTGACTCCTAAAAGAGTTCCTAAGTTGTACAGCATTGTATATGTCCCTCAAACCACTGAACCATGTCATGAAATTCAATGGACTAAAGTCCCATATCTGACTTCTATAAGTACTGTACCTTATAATGTGCATCACAGATTTCAGGTGTTGAATGAAAATCAGTTAGGTCAATGGCTACCAAATAATCTAAGCTCCCAGACCCCAACTGATCAAAAGTTCTTAGTACACGATGACATACTGTAGGTGTAACCTTAGTACTTAAAGAGGACCTTTCATGGGTTTGTAGTAAGCAAGATAAATATCTGTACCTGTGGGGTACCCCCTGCTGTGCTGCCAACCTGCCAGTTTTTTTTTAACGCTTCTGCGCCCCGTTATGGCCCCCCGTAAATTTTGCACTCAGTATGCTAATACTGATCATCGGAGCAATGAGGATGAGACACAGTCTTTCTCTGAGGGCGTCTCCTTCTTCTTTGGCTGTAGCGCTGTCCAATCGCAGCACATAGCGTCACAGCCAGGCAGGAGAGCTATTTTAAAAAAAAACAGGCAGGGTGGCAGCATCAGCGGGGGCTACCCCGCAGGTACAGATAATGATCTCACTTACTAGGTCCTCTTTAATTTTTGGTTGTGGTAGACACACTTTATCAGTTTGTTATTATATAGTGCTATTAATGTGGTGTATACACTGCAGATTTAGACCCAAAGTATATACAGTAGTAACATAATAGATGAGAATTGACAAAATCTCACTCACATGCTGCAGAAAATGTCTGCAATAAAATTTGCACATAACATGTTGTGGTGCGAATGTTAAATCCACAGTGTGCCAATGTTGCAGATTCTTGCCCTCCAGCATTTCCTGAATGAAGTGTGTAATAATCCATACCAGTTAGTATAGGTGAAGTATAATTACAAAATATTGACCAAGACTTACAGCAAAGTAATATTTATCATACTATAAAGCAAACAAAAGAGTGTTATGCAATTGCACTCCCAGTGAAATGGAGAAAAAATGCATAACATTATGGTCCTGTAGATGTAGGCGATGGAAGGCAATTGTTATGTTATAAGAACTAGGGGGGTCATTTGTTAAGACCGGCGCCGGCCTCTACATAACTTCGGTGCATCCAGCGGCACTTCTCGCTGGCTTACTTTTACACCATTTTGTACTTCTTTCTTTTCAATTTTCTTTTTATTGATTTTTCAAAGGTATAAGATATAACAATAGAAGTACATTGTATATATGGAGAAGAGTAAAATCAGTTTTACAATAGAAGTTATGACAATGCACAGCCAAAAGACAAATATTACAATCGGTCAGTTCTAGTCTTATAAGGATGAAGCATAAATCATGAACAAAGTGAGGAGGAGGTGGTGTTAATGTGATATTTCAAAAATGAATTAATCCTTATTCCGTCAATGATGGAAAAGTGGGAAAGACTGAAAAAGCAAGATATAACAAAAGGGAGGGGGGGGGGAGGATATAAGGGGGGGGGGGGTGGAATAGGGAGGACCTCAATTAATGGTGTGGATTGTGAGCACCTATGGTGTTGTTTAAATTGAGTCTGATAATAATTGTAACACCGGAGTGGAAGCGCGGCATTTAACCCAGCCATCCCATATCTTAAGAAATCTGGTGTGAGCTCTCAGTTCCCACGCTGATAGCTCCTCCATATGGAAAATATGGTTAACTTTGTGTAGCCACTGTGAAAGGGTGGGAGAACTCGGTTGATTCCAATGTTGAGGGATCAATAGCTTGGCTGCAGCTGTGAGGTGCTGGAAAAGTGTCCTGTTGTCCGGTGGTACATCACCCAGTCGAATGTTGAGGAATATAGAGGCTAGAGTTGGGTCTTGTGTTAGGGTGCATATCTTTTTTATGTAGCTGAGTACCTGTGTCCAAAATGGTTTGATTACTGGACAATCCCACCACATGTGAATATATGTGCCTCTCGATCCTTTACATTTCCAGCATGTGTCTGAATTTAGGCATGTCATCTGCTTGAGTCTCACGGGCGTTCGGTACCATCTAGTGACTATCTTATATGAGTTTTCTTGGAGTCGGGTACATCTAGAGATACCATGCGATTTGATATATATTTGTTTGGTCTCTGCAGTGGACCAGGTGGTATCTAGATCTTTTTCCCAGTCACCCAGGTAGCCTCTGGCGCATGGATATTTAATTTGTTGTAAGATGTTATAAATCTGTGATAGCAAGTGTTTAGGAGGATTGGAGGAGGCCGCTATTTTGTACTTCTAAACCAGGGAAGAAAATGATGAATGAGACAGGCCTGCCTGCCCTATTCCCCATCCACGTCACACTCACTTTTTTAGACCTGGCTTGAGCGGGAAAAAGTCACAGATTGCGGGACAACTAACCATTCTGCCGCAATCTGTACCTGAAATACACCTAATATAGATGTATTTCAGGTTAATAAATGACCCCATAGGTTTTTGAAACATGTTAGGGTGAGTTTAAATCACCGTTTTGGATTCCATTATTGTTTTCCATTATAATATGGTTATAACAGAAAATAACGAAATCCATAAGACGGAAGTCAAAACGGAAGCCTTTAAGATGCATTCTGTTTTGCTTTCCGTCATAATAGAAGTCTACGGGCAAGCATAAAAGATCCGTCTGCTTTCCGTTATGCAGAACAGAAAAAAAGTCCTGTCGGAAAACAGACGTTATGATTGTCCATAGACTTCTATTGTGATGGATCAAAACGGAATGCCTCTTAAAGGTTACTGTTTTGACTTCTGTCTTATGGATTCAGTCATTTTCCAAAATAATCATGTTATAATGGAAAACAATAACAGAATCCATAACGGTTATTTGAACTCGCCTTATTTGTGCCCCAGGGCATACATACCATATCTTCAAGGGGTACTTGTTCTGCCCTATTGCTGTGATCAATGTATGATCATAGTCTTGGGAGTATTATGATTAGTGAAGAGCGAAGTTTACAAAAAGTTATAAAAAAATTAATTTAACAGCTTCACTGAACTTCGACAAGAAATTTGATTTGTTACTAAGTGCTTTGTCTCGAATACCATTCCATTTTATGTGGCGGGTCGCATTTAACCCCTCCGATGCTGCATTCAACACTGATAATGGCATCTGAGAGTCACACTGAGGCCTTTCAGGGTTTAAAAAAAGAAAGGTATATACTCACCTCATCTATTTGATGACAGAGAGGCTGTCAAGGCCATCTTGATTGCAGAAAATGCACCAAATCTCGCACACACTGACATGATGATGTCATCACGTTGATTCATCGCAAATTTCCTCGCATTTCAAGGTAACTAATCCGTTTTTGCTGAAATGGTGTTAAAAAAACAAACAATCTTATCTCATCCATTTGATGGCAGAGAGGCTGTTGTGTCCATCTTGATCAAAGAAAACACTCCAAATCTCGCACAGATGTGTGTTGTCACCACGTCATCAAGCTGGCCAGGCGCAGTGATGTCATGAGTGATGGAATTATTGTACTTTATTTAGTTTGCAGAGTGCTGTTGCATTGCATTTTTTTCCTTCTTCATGAGTGAAGTCACGACATCCGCCCAGCGTGATGACGTCATCACATCAGTGCGTGCTAGATTTGACACGTTTTCTTCAGTCAATATGGCCACAACAGCCTCTCGCCATCAAATGGATTCAGTGAGATGTTTTTGTTTTTCTGCCCCCAATTCAGCAAAAATTGATTAGTTACCATGAAATGCGAGGAAATTTGCATTTGTGAAGAATCTAATTTTTCCTGAAATTTGGATCGAAGTCCACTTTGTTAACTTCAGTTCACTCTACACTAATTATGGTAGTTTACTAGGGAACAGGAATATCGCTTATGACCAGCACATGCTGCTGTTCGCGTTCTTCAGTTAATTTGTCAGGGTGCTGCCACATGTTCAATTTTTTTTTATGCAGTTTTCGAAGCCAAAACTAGGAGAGGATTAAAAAAAGAGGAGTAGTTGTATTTGTCTTTAACCCTTTCAAGACCGGGTCATTTTCTTTAGTTCCATATTAATTTTTTATTACCAGCCCTCCTCTCAAAGCCATAACCTTTTTATTTTTCCATTCACATAACCATATGAGGGCTTGTTGTTTGTGGGACAAGATGTACTTTATAATGGCACCAAATGGGGTGGAATTGTAAAAGAAACACCATTCCTCCACAGTTTTATGTTGTTGTTTTTTTTTACACTGTTTCCTATGCGTTAAAACAGACCTTTTACTTTTATTCTCAAGGTCATTACGATTACAACAGTACCCCACATGTGATATGTTTGGGACCACGCGCCTCTCCACTAACCAATCTTCTTTATGTTCGACTCCTCCGACTGCACAGGTATCAGTGCTCCAGACAAAAAAAAAATCTCAAGGAGCCATTGGTTCCTAATCTGAAAAATTTAGGAGCCAAATTAATTTTTTTGTCGCCAAGTGTAAAATACATATAATTATAATAAAAAATAAAAGACTTGTCTGGCTACAGTGTGGGGAAAGTGGACTGGGGTGACGTTACGCAGTCCGGCATGCTGCCCAGGTGTGGCATGGCACAGTAGGGCCCATCCCTTGCGGTTCTTCAGCATACGGGGCCCCAGTGAACACTGAACAGACGTGTCCACTCTGGGGTTCACCTGAACTCCTACTTCTTTGGTGTAAGAGCGGCTCAGTCAGCCCCAACTCCGGCCGCAGCTGGCTGAGCAAGGCCTACAGCTGAGCCCATAACTGGTAGTTATCCAGGCAGTTAAAGGGAAGGGCAAACTTCATGGGCCCCCTTGTAGGGAGGCTTCCAGTAGGGCCCCTTGGGTTTGTAGTAGGGGACTGTAGCCGGTAAGTGGGCCCATAGTTTGGGAAGGGCAGATAGGGATTGATCAGAGTCCTGCAAGGAGCAGGTGGGCTGCGTGGCTGCACCTTATATCAGCCTAATGTTACATTTTTTTTATTTTTTATTTTTTTATTGAGAAATGTAGTACATACAAATGAAGTACATTTTATAGTGTGAACAGTTTGAGTGACAGGTTGTATACGATGTTTTACATTGCATTGAGTGGATACAGAAAGACAGTGAATCTTGCGTTAAGTACTTCTCTATCAGTCAGTTATATGCCAATACAAGAAACAAGTATCCCAGCAAAGATTTGATATTGCTCTATATATTTGTACATGAAGATTTTCATGGGTAGTGCTATCTATCAGGTGTGTCTAGGCAAAGTTTCTAAACCTGATCCATGCCTTCCAGGTAGCTTTAAAGGAGGCAAAACTTCGGTCTTCACAGGCAGAGATCTCCTCAAATCTATAGATCTGGTCCATTTTATCTTTCCATCGAGAAATGGAAGGGACCTCAGATATCAACCAGAATTTTGGAATAAGGGTGCGCGCTGCACTTAGCATACAATAAAAAAGTCGAGTGGGTGTCCCTTTAGCGGAGGGAGGGCTGGAACCCAAAAGCGCCAACTGGGGAGAAACTGGAATTACCAGATTGCAAATTTTATTTGCCAAGCTAACGATCTCCATCCACCATCTCTGTATAAGTGGGCATGACCACCAGATATGGTAGAAGGAGCCTCTATGCTCCTTACATCTCCAACATGTCTCCGACCCAGTCAAGCTATATCTACATGTGATATCAGGAGATCTGTACCATCTAGTTAAGACTTTATAGCTGTTTTCCTGAGTACGGACACATCTGGATGTCCTATGGGGTAGTAGTAACAATCGTGAGATCTCATCCTGAGAGAATATCACACCCAAATCTTTCTCCCAATGCCCTATAAAGGCAGGTTTAATTATATTTACAGGCGTATTGAGCTCTTTATATAATTGGAAAATTAGTTTGGTATGTCTAGAGTGGTCTTCTAGTAAGCTTTCAAACCACATTAGTGGTCGTAGAAGAGATCCCATAGGTACATTTTTAGAAATGAAGGAGCGTAGAAAAGAAAGCAAGTGTGGCAAGGATTTGCAGACTAGAAAATTATGTAAAATTTATTTGTTGCTCAAGACTTTGCCCTCTTCCCCAAATAAGGAGAGAACTTTAATAGTGGAGTTCTTAACTGAGAGCGGTAGACAGTCTCTTAAGTCAGGGGAGGCATGTGCGCTATGATGTCCTTTATCTGGAGTAGAGGTGACGGGAGTGGTATTGCATATTGTGAATTTTGGAACCATTTCCACGTCGACAATGTCGACTTAACTATTGGGTTTAGGGATATATTCTGAGCCGGGAACTGCCCCGTTCCCACCAAGAGGCCAGAGAGGTTCGAGCCAAAGTCACACTGTTCCATTAAGACCTAGGACTTTTCTATAGGGTTTGTCAGCCAGTCAACTACCCTCGATAGTGACACAGCTTTCCCATAAATCTCAGGATCCGGAAATCCAATCCCTCCTCTAGCCTTTGATCTACAGAGAACAGAGCGAGCTAGTCAAGCCCTCTTCCCATCCCCAACAAACTTGCTAATTTCACTTTTAAGACTGACATAGTGTGCCTTGGGTATTGGTATAGGTAAGACCTGTTGTAGGTAAGTCAGTCTAGGTAAGACTAGGGAAGTGATAATGTTTTTTCTACCGAACCATGAAAGCGGGGAATTCTTTAATACCAACAATTGGTCGGTTATCGATTTCATGAGGGGGGTATAGTTCAGATGAAATAATGATGTAGGGTCCGGTCCGATCTTAACTCCCAAGTAGGTAATATAGGGGGTATCCCAGTTAAAAGGGGAACTATCTTTTAATTCCTTCTGGAGTGTGGGTGGGGGGGGGGGGGGGGAGATCTATGCTCAGAATATGAGATTTACTCAAATTAATTTTAAAATTGGAGTAAAGAGTAAACTGCTCCAGGATGTTGTATATCAACGGGAGGGCTTTAGTTGGGTTGGTATTCAGTATGAGGAGGTCATCTGCAAACGCAGCTACTTTATTGTTATGCCGATCCATTTTTATGCCCTCAATCCCTTCCTCTTTCCTAAGTGACTGCAGTAGTGTTTCCATGACCAGCACAAAAATTAGTGGTGAGAGGGGGCAACCCTGTCTGGTGCCATTACGGATACTGAAGGGCGGGGACAAAGTATAATTTACGATAATAGAAGCTGATGCATGGGTATATAGTGATAAAATGGCTTTTATATATGGTTCGGGAAAATTAAAAGCTCAAAGGACTTCAAAGGACTGTAATCCCAGCTAACCCTATCGAAGGCTTTCTTTGCGTCCGTGCTAAAGAGGACCAGAGGGCGGCCCAATCTTTTAGCAAAGTATATTGCGTTCAGGACCTTGGCAGTATTATCTCTGCCCTCCCTACCATGGACGAAGCCTACCTGGTCTCCTTTAATTAGGGATTGGAGAAAGCCGGAGAGACGTGTCGCTAATATTTTTGCAAGTATTTTTAGATCTAAATTTAATAAGGAAATAGGACGGTAATTGGCACACAGGGAACTGTCTTTCCCTACCTTTGGAATAATCGTGATATTTGCCCTAGTCATATCAGTAGAAAGGGGGACACCAGACAGGGAGCAGTTATAAACAGATAGTAAGTATAGGCCTAGTATGTTTCCGGGCCTGGGCTTTTCCCGTTTGGAAGCTGCTTAATAGCTGTCATGACCTCGTCTATTGTGAATGGTGCTTGAAGGCTTTGGGACTCGGTAGAGATAACGAAGCGAGAAAGGTCTCGACCGATTTTTCTGGGGGAAGTAAAGGGGGGTTGTTAGTATTCTCCTCAGCTTCCTTTATGTTGTATAAGGAGTAGAAACATTTTTTAAACTGTTTGGCTATTTCCGGGGTAATAAATACTTCTCCTTTATCTGGGGTTTTAATCTTATGGATATAATTATGGGATCTCCTTTGTTTTATGCGTTGCATCATAAATTTAGATGCTTTATCCCCATGTGCATAATATTTGAGCCTAATGTTACTTTAATGACCGGCAGCCCTGCAGCCTTAACCTGAGCCTCCCCAGCGTGGTGGCATCTCCGCAGCGTAGAGTGTACAAATGGCTGAGTGCTCCCTCATACCACTGCACGTGCGCCAACTGATGGAACCGGTCACAATCGCACTTATCAGGCTCACACCAGAAAAGGTTCCCCCCCACTTCAGCATAAAATAGGAGATGCGCAGAGAAAGTTAGGTAGTTAGGCAGGGGATACTGGGCAGCAGCAGCCATTAGCAAGTGGCGTGGTGATCATAAGTCATCTCACCACTTGCTAATGTTAAGTATGTAAAGGGTTAATAGAAGCCCCGCGCTGGTCAAGACACTAAAAAGCCAGTGAACCATATCTCTTTCAAAAGTCCATGCTTAGTAGGAGGGGAGGTTATCTCCTGGAGGTTATCTCCTCCTACTAAGCACGGACTATTAAAAGATATATGGTTCACTGGCTTTTTAGTGTCTTGACCAGCGGGGGGCTCCTATTAACCCTTTTATTCCCTTATTAAGGCTACTTTCACACTAGCGTTCGGGCGGATCCGTTCTGAACGGATCCGCTCATAATAATGCAGACGGAGGCTCCGTTCAGAACGGATCCGTCTGCATTATTTTTAGCATAGAACAGCTAAGTGTGAAAATAGCCTAGTACGGATCCGTCCAGACTTTCAATGTAAAGTCAATGGGGGACGGATCCGCTTGAAGATTGAGCCACATTGTGGCATCTTCAAACGGATCCGTCCCCATTGACTTACATTGTAAGTCTGGACGGATCCGCACGGATCCGCACGCCTCCGCACGGCCAGGCGGACACCCGAACGGAGGCGAGCGGAGCGGAGGCTGAACGCCGCCAGACTGATGCAGTCTGAGCGGATCCGCCTCCATTCAGACTGCATCAGGGCTGGACGGCTGCGTTCGGGTCCGCTCGTGAGCTCCTTCAAACGGAGATCACGAGCGGAAACCCGAACGCTAGTGTGAAAGTAGCCTAAGAATGTTTGTGAGCCCAGGCAGGGAGCTCACACGGAGCACCAGCAGCAGCCCCTGAGTGTTATCAGGGTTGTAAAGACGATAAGGATTAGCCTTTATCAGCGCAGGGGTGACTGTGACAGTCTGTTTGTGGATTGTTAAGTATTCTCTTCTCAAGCTAACCTCTGTTCTATGGAGCAGTCGGCATGGAGTGGCTCCCTGTCTTCATGACTCTGACTGAAGATCAAGCTACTGCTGTGTTCAGCAGGAGAATGGGGGGGGGGGGTGAGAGGAGCAGCCAATGGCAGGGCAGCCCGGGGGATACTATCACCAATCAGCAGCCTCCTCTCTAATAACAGAGCTCTGTACTGTGCGGAGCTCTGTTATTGGATTGCCGTCTGCCTGCTGTATGAAATCCCGTTCTTCTTAAAGCGGCAGAGCAGCGGAGGGTCTAGGCGCAAATGGCGACAAGACTACAAAGTCTTGTCGCCATTTTGCAATTCTAAGTCGCATTGGCGACCATTTTGGTCGCCATCTGGAGCCCTGGGTATGCGGATCCGCAAATGTGGATGCGGAAAGCACATTCCGGCCCCATTGAAAATGAATGGGTCTGCACCGGTTCCACAAAATTGCGGAACGGATGCAGACCCATTTTGCGGACGTGTGAATGGACCCTAATAGTGAAGTACTGTAATAGCTCTTCACACGCGCTTTCAGCTGTTATACTCACAGGGGCAGGTAGGAATTAGGCACATCAAATCTGTATATTCAACTGTATATTCAACTGTATATTTCTTATTTCTTCTGTGAGCATAAAATTTCCAATAGTACAACACCGCTATTCAGTTTTATATAAAACTCTTTTAATATACTCACAAAAATAGGTTGACAAACAGCATAAAAACAACTCTCAACCCGATATTCCTGCCCACCTTCGGAGCCAGATGATTCAAGATTAAGAAGATTGGTTAGTGGAGATTCTCGCGGTCCCGAACATATCGCATACTGACATTGTGAATTTAACCCACTTCACTGTTGGGACCTGCAGTGGTAAAACCGTTGGGGTCACTTATTGGAACTCTTTTATTATTGTAGTACCCCACATGTGAATTGCCATTTTCTGATCCCCATACCTTTTTTTTTTAAATATGTGTACGCTGCTGAGGGCTTTTTTGCAGGACGATCTGTACTTTTGTATACATTGATACCATTTTGGGATATGAATGACTTTTTGATCACTCTTCAGTTTTTTCTAGGAGGTGAAGCAACCCAAAAAACGGCAAATTGTCTATTTTGACTTCTTTTCTGTTTCACCATTTGCAGTATGGGATAAATATTTTTATATTTTAATAGTACAAGGGTTTTCGCATGCAGCAATGCCCAGGATTAGAAATGAGCAAAGTTTTCAAATATTTGATTCGGTCACTATTTAACAAGGTGGACACCCCAATAACAGTAAAAATTGACAGCTTATTCACCCTGATTTGAGAATTAAGGCATAATAGAATTGCTTATCTAATAAGCCCTTAGTGATCAACCTGTTTTGGGTCTTCCAGACCAAGCGTTTTTCTTCCTTTTTTCATTGTCGCGTTCCAAGAGCTATAGCTTTTTTATTTTTCCGTCTATATAGCTGTATGAGTGCTTGTTTTTTTTACAGGACAAGTTGTAGATTTTAATGGCGCCATTTTGGGGTATATATAACTTTCTGAGAAACTTTCTTAACTCTTTATGAGAGGGAGATGGGAAAAACAACAATACAACAAAACTTTTGACGTTATAATCTTTACGGCATTCATTTTTCGGTATAAATAATATAATATCTTTATTCTCTGGGTCAGTGTGATTACAGTAGACATAGTGCATTGCATTTTAAAATCAATCAAAAAGCTGTCTGTTATATTAACTGATAAAAAAAAGTTAAAAAACAAACATTTATTCAACAAAAAAATTCCCATTAAAAATCACGCTTTTTTCCATTGAAAATACACTTTTCAATTAAAAAAATGGAAAAAAAATCTCCCCCATATGTAACGACCCACACTACATAATTATCATAGAAATTAACACCTACGCATTATTTTATTTTTTTTAAAGAGACAGAATCGCTAAATTATTCTTAGTTGCCACCGAAAAAAAATTAATAACAAGCGATCAAAAAACATCATTTACTCTAAAATTATAACAATGAAAATACAAGTCGTCCCACAAAAATCTCTATAGAAAGAAAAATAAAAGCGACATGCAAAACCATTTTTTTCTTAAAAAAAAAAAGGGTTTTATTGCAAAAAAAGTGCCACTGCGCTTCCTGGTAGTGGTGTATGAACAGATCTACATTGCTTTCAGAAGCAGAGCCCTTGCACTTGTGCTGCATCTCGAACCAGCGGTTCAAGATTGTCCGGGCCTGTCAATCAGGCGGCTTCAAGCACTGCAAAATGGAAAGACATAACTGCCTGCCATGAACTGTATTGCTTTTTCGTCAATAGTGTCAGTGCTTTTTACTGGCTATAGTTGTAGTTTCGCTCCCCAAGAAATGGAACAGTTTTATAAATTGGAATCTGGCAGAGACTTTTATAAAGTAGCTGCCGTGGAGACTTTATTAAACAGAGACATGTTCCTATCATGAACATATCTACAACCATCTAGTAAATTTAAATAGGCTATATAAAAGAGTAAAGTATAGTTTTCCTGTTCTTGTATATGGCAGGGAACAGGCTCTCTCAACTAGAAAGGCCAAAAAAAGCACACAACCTAATGGCCTTTTCAGTGTTTTGCGGTCCACAAAAAACAGATCTGCAAAAAATACGGATGGCGTCCGTGTACATTCAGTTTTTTCAGAAATGGAACAGCTGGCCCCTGATAGAACAGTACTATCCTTGTCCATTATGCGGACAATAATAGGACATGTTCTATCTTTGAACGGAATTTCATTGAAATGGATGGTTCTGTACATGGAACGCAAAAAACAGAAAGTAAAGGCTTTCAAACTGCATCTCCGGATTTGCAGACCCATTCAAGTGAATAGATCTGCATCCGTGATGCGGAATGCACACAGCCGGTATCTCGTGTATTGCGGACCCGCCGTATGCCGCCGTATGCTGGCCACAATATGGCCACGGGGACACACGGTTGATGCCACACTTTGCAGCCATGCTGTGTTTTTGATGCAGCTTAAAAAAACAAAAAAGTACATGCCTTTCTCTCAAATGCAGCACCTCAGCCATGTGGCAGCATCCTTGAACAGTTAGAATTAGTTAAATTTCCAGAACACCAGTGGTTAACTAGACTAAACTGGCAACTTTTTTACTGCTTTGTAAATGTTTGAGGCATTCACTTCTATAGGATGGCTCCCACCTATTCACTTGAAAGCTTATCAATTGGGGTGCAGGCAGTCGGGCCCCTGCCAATCTTATATTGATGACCTATCCTGAGGATAGGTCAGCAAATTAGCAAAAGTTAGAACCCCTTTAATAGCAGTTTCTATTTTTAAAGATAATACCAAACTACATAATACTGTATAATCTGTGAAAGATGTCCATAAACTACAAGCTGACCTGGACACTGAGTGTTTGGGCTTATGAGATTCAGTGTGGATACGTGTAACGTTATGCTTCTGGGTACTGTGACACAGTGAAGGGTCTGTTAGTAGATGGGAGGTATTTTCCTCCCAGCATATGCTGCAGAGACTGATTACAGCAAGGTGAGGTCAAATACCGGGCCGGATTTCACTTGCCGTTTCGGGCTTTGTGGACGCCCAACTCTCATTAAAGGCATCTAGGCCGTGGGATAGGTCTGTGTTAAAGGGCTTCTGTCACCCCACTAAAGTGTTTTTTTTTTTTTTGGGGCTAGTGAAATTAGTTATATTGCGATATATGACAATATAATTGTGTTACTTACTTTGATCCAGCAGTTTCTGCAAAAAACAAAGTTTTATAATATGTAAATTCGGTCTCTACCAGCAAGTAGGGCGGCTACTTGCTGGTAGTTGCTGCAGAAATCCGCCCCCTCGTCGTGTTGATTGACAGGGCCAGCCGGGATCTTCTCCTCCGGCCAGCCCTGTCGGCATTTCAAAAATCGCGCGCCTGTGTTGATTCGGCGCAGGCGCTCTGAGATGAGGAGGCTCGTCTCCTCAGCACTCCCTCAGTGCGCCTGCGCCGATGACGTCTTCTATTTCGGTGATGTCATCGGCGCAGGCGCACTGAGGGAGTTCTGAGGAGACGAGCCTCCTCATCTCAGAGCGCCTGCGCCAAATCAACACAGGCGCGCGATTTTTGAAATGCCGACAGGGCTGGCCGGAGGAGGAGATCCCGGCTGGCCCTGTCAATCAACACGACGAGGGGGCGGATTTCTGCAGCAGCTACCAGCAAGTAGCCGCCCTACTTGCTGGTAGAGACCGAATTTACATATTATAAAACTTCATTTTTTGCAGAAACTGCTGGATCAAAGTAAGTAACACAATTATATTGTCATATATCGCAATATAACTAATTTCACTAGCCCAAAAAAAAAAAAATCACTTTAGTGGGGTGACAGAAGCCCTTTAAGGTATGAAGTTTTGTGACCTGTTTGGGGAAAACAGGACAACTAAATGCTGGACTTGAACTTTGGTGGGAACCTGTTGGCAAAGTGTGAACACATGCCTGGACTTGTACTCTTTATGCAGAACCTTCAGCGTGGTTTGAATGAACACCAGAACTTTCAACTAAGGTGAAGTTGTTTACTGAACTGTTAAACCTGCTTGTTTGTATAAAACACTGCAGTTTGATCAAGAACTGTTTTGGTGCCTCTGTTCTGTGCCCGTTCACCCTGCCTACCAGAGCGAATCCGCACAGTACTAATCATCTATGTGCATCATATGTCTTAGAGGGAGTAACACTGGCATAGTCAGTCAGTTGTAGAAAATGATTTGGGTGTACTTGTTGATCATATACTAAATATCAGAATACAATGTCAATCAGCTGCTTTCAAGGCAAGCAGGATATCGTCACAAGTGAGGCATGGACTTGCGGGACAAGTATGTAATATTACCATTACGTACAACTAAAATTTAATGCTGATAAGTGCAAGATAATGCACCTGGGGCATAAAAACCCAAGAGCAGAATATAAAATCAGTGATACAGTCCTAACCAAAGACTTAGGCTAGTTTCACACTAGCGTTCTGCTGTCCGCTAGTGAGCTCCGTTTGAAGGAGCTCACGAGCGGACCCGAACGCCTCCGTCCAGCTCTGATGCAGTCTGAATGGAGCGCATCCGCTCAGACTGCATCAGTCTGGCGGCGTTCAGCCTCCGCTCCGCTCGCCTCCGCACGGCCAGGCGGACAGCTGAACGCTGCTTGCAGCGTTCAGCTGTCCGCCTGGCCGTGCGGAGGCGAGCGGATCCGTTCAGACTTACAATGTAAGTCAATGGGAACGGATCCGCTTGAAGATGACACCATATGGCTCAATCTTCAAGCGGATCCGTCCCCCATTGACTTTACATTGAAAGTCTGAACGGATCCGCTCAGGCATCTTGCGCACTTAGAAAATTTTCTAAGTTATTAATGCAGACGGATCCGTACTGAACGGAGTCTCCGTCTGCATTAATATGATCGGATCCGTTCAGAACGGATCCGATCAAGCGCTAGTGTGAAAGTAGCCTTAAAGGTAGGCAGACAATGTAATAGAGCAGCAGGAAATGCTAGCAGAATGCTTGGGTGTATAGGGAGAGGCATTACCAGTAGACAGAGGGAGGTGCTCATGCCGCTCTACAGAACACTAGTGAGACCTCATTTGGAGTATTGTGCACAGTACTGGAGACCATATCTCCAGAAGGATATTGATACTTTGGAGAGAGTTCAGAGAAGAGATACTAAACTAGTACATGGATTGTAGGATAAAACTTACCAGGAAAGATTAAAGGAACTTAACATGTATAGCTTGGAAGAAGGACGAGACAGGGGGGATATAGAAACTTTTAAATACATTAAGGGAATCAACAAGGAAAAAGAGGAGAGAATATTTAAAAGAAGAAAAACTGCTACAAGAGGACACAGTTTTAAATTAGAGGGGCAAAGGTTTAAAAGTAATATCAGGAAGTATTACTTTACTGAGAGAGTAGTGGATGCATGGAATAGCCTTCCTGCAGAAGTGGTAGCTGCAAATACAGTGAAGACATTTAAGCAAGCATGGGATAGGCATAAGGCCATCCTTCATATAAGATAGGGCCAGGGGCTATCCATAGTATTCAGTATATTGGGCAGACTAGATGGGCCAAATGGTTCTTATCTGCCGACACATTGTATGTTTCATTTTGAAAAGCTTTGGTGCAGACTCATTTTCACAGTTCAGTTCTTAATACCATTTTCTAGAAAAGATGCACTGGAGCTGGAAAAATTATACAAAAGAGCGACTAAACTGATAAGGGTCATAAAGGTTCTTAAGGGGGCTATACACATTAGTATAAAGTCAATCTAAATGGACAACTTCAAATAAAATGAATGTTTGTCTGTTGAAATTTAGCAACAAATGATTGTTTTAGCCGACAGATTATAGACCATTATAATTTGAAATGAAGTTGGTCATCTTTAATATTTCCGTACAGTAGGTGGTAGTTTTAGTGCCCACGGTGGCTGGATTGTACTCCACCAATCCTCCATTTCTCCTAGGGCGGGTGCACTGACTAGGGGGAACACTTGGGCTGATGGGACTGATAGTTCCCCATATCACTCCCTGTATAGAGTCGCCTGATTGGTGGAAGGTGGGGTGCCAAGGGTGTTAGTGTGCAAATGATATGCAGGAGAAAGAGTTGAAGTGGAACAAATAACTCACAGTTTTCTTTACTGGTCAGCAATTCACTGAACATATCCAAATATAGTGGAGGTACATAGCCTTACAAAGCAGTTTTCAACAATGGCTTGGGAATGGTGTGGCTGAGCACAGGGCCGGTGTTAGGGGGTGGCCAACTGAGCAATTGCCCAGGGCCCCGTCCTCTAAGTAGCCCCCTGCATCCCTGCTGCTATTTAGCTGGACGTCCGTGGATGTAAGGTCCCCTCCCTGAACATATAAGAGAAGTCATTACAACAGTGCTGCTCTGGGAACTAACCTCTCCAGACACCAGCAGCACTCTTCTACTGGAGCTGTAGGAACTGCGATGATGTCAGGTGCAGGAGGCTGAGCTCAGCAGAGAAGAGGTGATGAAGTACCTACAATGACTTCACCATCATGAACAGGAGTTGGAGCTCAGCAGTAATGAGTAGCGAAGAAGGATCAGCATGTGAAGAAGGATGGTTTTAATGTAAGAGGCAGGGAAATGCTGGGAGTTTTAGTCCTCTCTTCTTATACCTCCTGTAATGTAATATCAGAATACATTACAAGAGAAGGCATGGGGAGAGGACTACAACTCCCATCATTCCCAGGCTGTTACAGCAGGAGGTATAACAGAAGACTATAACTCCCAGCATTTCTAGACCATTATTATGTAATATCAGAGCACATTACGGGAGGGGGTTATAAGAGAGTACTACAACTCCCAGCATGGCCAGGCCATTATTATGTAATGTCAGAGTACATTACAACAGCCTGGACATGCTGGCAGCTGTAGTCCTATCCGCTTATACCTCGGCCTGTACTATTACATAATAACGGTTTGGAAATACTGGGAGTTGTAGTCCTCTCTTATAACCCCCTCTCGTAATGTGCTCTGATATTACATAATAATGGTCTAGACATGCTGGGAGTTATAGTCTTCTCCTGTTATACCTCCTGCTGTAATTTGCTCTGAATTAGTGCCGGGACGATGGATAGGCAAGGGTACTCGTTTGCCTAGCGCGCCACCTCACTACCCATAAAGGGGGGCGCATTCATTCATTGATTCAATCTCACAAGCCTCAGGCCGCTAGGCTAAGCCTGTGAGGCATTAGAACAGTGTAGAAAGCTGCAACGACATCAGTGCAACCTCCTGCGATGGGTCTCGCGTGATCACATCATTGGGATTGCATGCATGGGGATGCAGCAACTCAAGCCACAGATAATACAGCGGTGGGGGAATGGGAGTTTTATTTTTATTTTATAATATATGTCCGCACTGCTGGAGGCACAAGGAAAGGGGGGAAGGAGATCATTATACAGTATATACCTGACACTACTGGGGGGAATGGAAGAGCATTATACACTGGCACTACAGCGGAACAAAATACAGTCATGTGAAAAAATTAGGACACCCTTTGAAAGCATGTGGTTTTTTGTAACATTTTTAATAAAAGGTTATTTCATCTCCGTTTCAACAATACAGAGAGATTAAAGTAATCCAACTAAACAAAGAAAACTGAAGAAAAGTCTTTTCAAGATCTTCTGTAAATGTCATTCTACAAAAATGCCTATTCTAACTGAGGAAAAAGATAGGACACCTCACATGTATTCCCTCTTAAATTGGCTCAGATCTCACACAGGTATATCACACCAGGTGCACATAATTAGTAGATCGTTACTCTGCATGTTGAATGAGGCTTGCCCTATTTAAACCTCAGACATTTAGTTTGGTGTGCTCCTGACTGTTGAAGTGAGAGTGAGCACCATGGTGAGAGCAAAAGAGCTGTCAGAGGACTTCAGAAAAAAGATTGTAGCAGCCTATGAGTCTGGGAAGGGATTTAAAAAGATCTCAAAAGATTTTGAAATCAGCCATTCCACTGTCCGGAAGATAGTCTACAAGTGGAGGGCTTTCAAAACAACTGCCAACATGCCCAGGACTGGTCGCCCCAGCAAGTTCACCCCAAGAGCAGACCGCAAGATGCTAAAAGAGGTCTCCAAAAACCCTAAAGTGTCATCTCGAGAACTACAGCAGGCTCTGGCTACTGTTGATGTAGAAGTACATGCCTCTACAATCAGAAAGAGACTGTACAAGTTTAACTTGCATGGGAGGTGTGCAAGGAGGAAACCTTTGCTTTCCAAGAGAAACATCGAGGCCAGACTGACATTTGCCAGAGATAAAGTTGACAAAGACCAGGACTTCTGGAATAATGTTCTTTGGACAGATGAGTCCAAAATTGAATTATTTGGACACAACAGCAGAGGCGCTGTTTGGCGTAAACCAAACACAGCATTCCAAGAAAAGAACCTCATACCAACTGTGAAGCATGGAGGTGGAAGTGTCATGGTTTGGGGCTGCTTTGCTGCAGCAGGACCTGGTCAGCTCACCATCATAGAATCCACGATGAATTCTACTGTGTATCAGAAGGTACTTGAAGAACATGTGAGACCATCAGTTAGAAAATTAAAGCTGAAGCGGAACTGGACCATGCAACATGACAATGACCCAAAACATACTAGTAAATCAACCAAAGATTGGCTGAAAAAGAAGAAATGGAGAGTCCTGGAATGGCCAAGTCAAAGTCCAGATTTGAATCCCATTGAGATGCTGTGGGGTGACTTGAAAAGGGCTGTACGTGCAAGAAACCCCTCAAACATCTCACAGCTGAAAAAGTTCTGCATTGAGGAGTGGGGTAAAATTTCCTCAGACCGATGTCGAAGACTGGTAGATGGCTACAAGAACCGTCTCACTGCAGTTATTTCAGCCAAAGGAGGTAACACTCGCTATTAGGGGCAAGGGTGTCCTATCTTTTTCCTCAGTTAGAATAGGCATTTTTGTAGAATGACATTTACAGAAGATCTTGAAAAGACTTTTCTTCAGTTTTCTTTGTTTAGTTGGATTACTTTAATCTCTCTGTATTGTTGAAACGGAGATGAAATAACCTTTTATTAAAAATGTTACAAAAAACCACATGCTTTCAAAGGGTGTCCTAATTTTTTCACATGACTGTATATATACACACTGGCACTATGGAGGGGTGGAGGAGCATTATATATTGGCACTATTGGGGGAAGCATTATATATTGGAACTAGTGGAGAACCTTATATATTGGAACTACAGGGGGCACTACAGGGGAGCTATAACTACAGCGAGGCATTAGAGCTACTGGAAGCATTATGGATATATTATTACTACTAGGGGTACTGTAGGGGAGTTATTATTATTTGACACAACATGGAAGGCATTGCTACTAATGCAGGCACTCTTGGGGAATATTATCTCCGTTGGTGGCACATTACTAATGAGGGCAGTCTGGGTGTATAGCACAGTGTTTGTGGGCATGGGGGGAGCGCAGCAGACACAGTATTAGGCTACATTCACACAAACATATTTTGTTTCCGTGTCCATGGCGTTTTTGTTTTTTTTGCGGATAGGATGCAGACCCATTCATTCATTCATGCTATCCCCACCCGTATGTCCATTCCGTACCCATACAAAAAAGATAGAACATGTCTTATGATTGTTACAATGGATTTGCAAAAAAACGGATGCCATACGGAAAGTCATCCGTTTTATTTTTATTTTTTAGAGGATCCGCAATTTGCGGACCGCAAAACACATACGGTCGTGTGAATGTAGCCTTAGGAGTAGCTTCAGGATGCCCTGTATAAATTTGGGGGCTGATCTGCGGTCTCTATAAATTTGGGGTCTGAGTTGCAAAATCTGTAACAGTTTCCCATCTACCATGTGCCATACGGTAATGCTGGTGTCTTCTTATGTGGCAAAGGGGGCTGCACACCCCTGACCAAAGATGTCTACTCGTAATTGTCTGGACCAAATGGAGAAGAAAAGGAAAGTGAGAAACTGAAGTCTGTAGAGACATCACCTGTAAGTCATTGGAAATGTGTTTTAAAGGGATTCTGTAACCAGGAGTTTGCCTCCAGAGCTGTTCCAATATGCACTTTAGGCCTTATGCACACGACCGTTTATTTTTACGGTCTGCAAAAACGGGGTCCGTAGGTCCGTGATCCGTGACCGTTTTTTCGTCCGTGGGTCTTCCTTGATTTTTGGAGGATCCACGGACATGAAAAAAGTCGTTTTGGTGTCCGCCAGGCCGTGTGGAGCCAAACGGATCCGTCCTGAATTACAATGCAAGTCAATGGGGACGGATCCGTTTGACGTTGACACAATATGGTGCAATTGCAAACGGATCCGTCCCCCATTGACTTTCAATGTAAAGTCAGGAGTCCCTTTTATACTATCGGATCTGAGTTTTCTCCAATCCGATGGTATATTTTAATTTGAAGCGTCCCCATCACCATGGGAATGCCTCTATGTTAGAATATACTGTCGGATATGAGTTAGATCGTGATACTCAAATCCGACAGTATTTTCTAACACAGAGGCGTTCCCATGGTGATGGGGACGCTTCAGGTTAGAATATACTAAAAGAGCTGTGTACATGACTGCCCCCTGCAGCCTGGCAGACCCCCCCCCCCCGTTTTTAACTCTTTGGTGGCCAGTGCGGCCGGCCCCCCCTCCCCCTGTAGTTAACCCTTTGTTGTCCAGTGCGTCCGGCCCCCCTCCCTCCCCTGGAGTTAACTCGTTGGTGGCCAGTGGGCAGGCACCCCTCCCCCCCCTCCCCTGTAGTTAACTCTTTGTTGTCCAGTGCGGCCGGCCCCCCCCTCCCTCCCCTGTAGTTAACTCGTTGGTGGCCAGTGGGCCCTCTCTCCCCCTCCTAATTAAAATCTCCCCCCTATCATTGGTGGCAGCGGAGAGTACCGATCGGAGTCGCAGTTTAATTGCTGGGGCTCCGATCGGTAACCATGGCAACCAGGGCGCTACTGCAGTCCCGGTTGCCATGGTTACTTAGCAATTTGTAGAAGTATTATACTTACCTGAGAGCTGCGATGTCTGTGTCTGGCCGGGAGCTCCTCCTACTGGTAAGTGACAGATCATTAAGCAATGTGCCACACAGACCTGTCACTTACCAGTAGGAGGTGCTCCCGGCCGGACACAGACATCGCAGCTTGCAGGTAAGTATAATGCTTCTACAAATTGCTAAGTAACCATGGCAACCAGGACTGCAGTAGCGTCCTGGTTGCCATGGTTACCGATCGGAGCCCCAGCGATTAAACTGGGACTCTGATCGGTACTCTTCGCTGCCACCAATGATGGGGGGAAATTTTAATTAGGAGGGGGAGGGAGGGGGGAGGGACCACTGGCCACCAACGAGTTAACTACAGGGGAGGGAGGGGGGGCCGGCCGCACTGGACAACAAAGAGTTAACTACAGGGGAGGGAGGGCCCACTGGCCACCAACGAGTTAACTATAGGGGAAGGAGGGGGGCCCGGCTGCACTGGACAACAACGTGTTAACTACAAGTGAGGGAGGGGGGGCCGGCCGCACTGGACAACAAAGAGTTAACTACAGGGGAGGGAGGGGTCCCACTGGCGACCAATGAGTTAACTACCGGGGGGGGGGGCGGCCCCACTGGCCACCAATGTGTTAACTACAGGGGGGGGGCCTGCCGCACCTGCCAGGCAGCAGGGGGCAGTCATGTACACAGTTCTTTTAGTATATTCTAACTAGAAGCGTCCCCATCACTATGGGAACGCCTCTGTGTTAGAATATACTGTCTGATCTGAGTTTTCACGAAGTGAAAACTCAGCTCTGAAAAAGCTTTTATGCAGACGGATCTTCGGATCCGTCTGTATGAAAGTAACCTACGGCCACGGATCACGGACATGGATGCCAATCTTGTGTGCATCTGTGTTCTTTCACGGACCCATTGACTTGAATGGGTCCGTGAACCGTTGTCCGTCAAAAAATAGGACAGGTCCTATTTTTTTGACGGACAGGATACACGGATCACGGTCTCGGCTGCAAAACGGTGCATTTTCAGATTTTTCCACGGACCCATTGAAAGTCAGTGGGTCCGCGAAAAAAAAAATGGAAAACGGCACAACGGCCACGGATGCACACAACGGTCGTGTGAGGCCTTAGTCTCTTTGATTACATTTTAAATATACCACTCTTATTGCCATCTATGCTTTAGTTTATCTAAAAAAAATCGCTTTTCTATGCAAATTGCCTTGATAAGGAGCCTAAGGGGCAGTCCCTGTCGCCGTTGGAGCCCAGCTGCACCCCTTCTCGTGGAGCCCAGCACTACCACACATATAAATTTTCACTAATCCCGCGCACGGACATGGCACATCAGCACGTCATTCCCTGTGTTGGCAGCATCCTCAGGGCATGAAGCGCCCATGCACTAGCTGTCTGTGCACTTTGCTCGACTTGGAAAGGAAGACCGCAGTGGCGCAATTTCCTTGCCTGCGGAGGAGAGGAAGCACTCTCTAGAGCCACTGAGGAGGGAACCTCACATTGTAAAAGCCAACGGTACCCGATTCTTCATCTCCAGAGGAGCAATAATTACATGGGGTAATAGAGCATAGTGAAAATGGGGGTCATTCACCTAAATAAATTCTCTGGCCCATTGAAATACATTCAGGGGGGCATCATGTTGACCATAAAAAATTAGGGAGCTGTTTGCTGCATCTAGGGTACTGTGATATCGAGTCAGGGGACACAGTGACGGGGGATTGATATGTCACAGAAACAAGGACCATGGTTTGGGGAAATGGACGGGGGGGGGGGGGGCTGGGTGCACAGAACCAAAGACCATGGTGTGGGGGCACTGTCACGCGGACTCGCGGGGGGGGGCACAGAAACAAGGAACATGGTGTGGGGGCACAGTAACAAGGACTGTGGGGGGGGAAAGGGTGGCACAGAGACAAGGAACACGGATCCCATTTCACATTGAAATGATCTTACACATACTATTCCTCCTATAAACAACTAAATGAAAAGACTTCAATCACAAGATACTGCTGCTAGTATTATGTATTGAATAAACTTAGAATGCAAAATTTTATGTTGTAGTTATGTATTTGAATTCAATTTGGTGCGTTTAATATAGTTAAATACATGTTCATAGATTTGTTTTTAACGGAATTGACGGGATGTGTCTGTATTATTGGTACATTATTACAAGATTTGGGGGCCCACTTTTGATTTTGCACAGAGCCACATTTTGTCTAAAACCAGCCCTAGCTGAGCAGGAACAAGGCTCCCAATTTCGATATCATTTAAGATTAAGTAGATGCAAATCCTACATTAGCAATCCAATTGGCTTTAATTTTCGTTCTGAGAGGTGCACAAATATCTCAGATATCTGCGATTCCTACAATGAGGTGCAGTTCTCTAAATCTCAAGCAACAGTGTCAGCTCAAAAGTTGCTGATGCAGCCTGGAAGAATAAGGCTTAGTTTGTGTATGAGGCCCATGTCCATGATCAAAAACATCCCAGGTTCTAGCCCCCTGAGGGCACATGCACACAAATGTGTGCTGCCCATGCCGTACATTAGGGACCGCAAATTGTGGTCCCCAATGCACGTGCACCGTCCGTGTGGCTTGCGCTGACGGATGCAGACCTCTTCAACTTGAATGGGTCCACGATCCGTCTGCACTACAAAAAAATAATGCAAATAAAAAGTTAAAGAAAATATTTTAAAAAAGTAGCTGTGGCGATACAAAGACAATATTTCTTTTTTAAGTAGTTAAAAAGGATACAAGTTTGGTATTGCTGCAATTGTAATGAGCTGCAAAATAAGGATGTCATTGTTAGTGTACAATGAACACTGTGATATCAAAACTCCAAAAACCTTATTGGATTTATGTTTTATTTGTTTTTTCATTATTTTTATTTATTTATTGTACCCCACAAAGATTTTCTTCACATTCTCCAATGCAAGACATGGTAAGTTAAATGGTGGCATTAAAAAATGCATCTTGTCCCACAAAAAATAAGCCCTCATATGGCTATATGAACATAAAAATAAAATTTATGGCTATTGGAATGTGGGGAGGAAAAATCTAAATAGGCCCGGTCTTTAAGGGGTTATTTTGTTTGCTGCATTGAGGTAAACATTACATTTTTTTTTCCAGCTGTTTTAATTTGCATTTATTTTACACATACATATAAAAAAGTTAGTGTTTCATAAAACTAAAGGTTTCCACTCATCAAGCCATTTAAAATTGAAAAATTGAAAATAAAAATCAAATAGAAATAGACATCGCTGTATAAAATATGGCTGTATAAAAATATCACACGATCTACCCCATCAGATGAACGCCCAAAAAAGAAACAAAAACAGTGTCAGAAGAACAATTTTTGCCTACCTGGCCTCAAAAAGCGAAATATTGAGCTATCAAAAAGTAATATATACCCCAAAATGCCACAAAAAACAAGCCCTCACACAAAACCACTGCTATATAAAAATACAATTTAAATAAATAAAAAATATGGCTCTTGGAAATTAACGCAGAAACATGATTTTTTAAAAAATGCTTGTAAAAAACAGCTATGTAAAATTAGTAACTTTGTATGGATTTCTACTTTACTAGTACTGTAACTCAAGGGTTCTGCAAATGTGATGTAGCGCCTGAAATCCATTCCAGCTAAATCCATGCTCCAGAAGCCAAATGGCGCCCCTTTCCCTTCTGAGCCCTGCTATGTGCCTAGAAAGAAGCTTTTAATTCAAGTAGTGTGGCATGAGTCAACATATTGAACAGTGAAAACTTGCAATTATCACTTTGCACAGTCCACTGCATGTTAATTTCTGCAAAACACGTGGCACCAAAATGCTGACTCCACCCGTTAAAACCTTGAGGGGCAGGGTTTCATAACTGCTGTCTCTTTTCGGAGATTCTATTTATTATTTCACTCCAGCCTCTACAGTTGTCAGCACAATCTGCGTAAATTGCCACATTTGGCCTCAAATCCTTTAATCCTGAGTCCTGTGGAATGTCCAGGCAAAATATTAGGGCCATTTGTAGGTTGTAAACCAGGAAGCAAAGCATAATAATAAGAGGACTGGCATACACTGGGCACAACATATTAGGCACTGAAATAGCATAACTGTTGAAAAATTTATTTTGCAAAAAAAATATCATTTACATTTTTGAAAAACACCTGGATGCTTGCTATATCCCTTGATAAATTATGTGAGAGATTTCTAAAATGGGTCACTTTATAAGGGCTTTCTTTTTTATTTAGCCTTAGAGCCTCTGCATTTTTTGGCCAGTGCTGTATAAATTACTAAACGCGCCCTCAAATGCACATGGTGCTCCTTCTTTTCTGAACCCTGCAGTGTGTCCAGACATCAATCTACTACCACATATGGGGTGTTGTTTTATTTAGAAAATGGGTAACAAGTCGTGGAAAGGAAAATTAAAGATTTGGGGCTAAAGCAATATTTTGTTGGAAAAAATATAAGTTTTCATATTTACAGCATAGTGTTTCTAGATTCTATAAATCTCCTGTGAAGTCAAATCACTCATTACACCCCTCAATACATTCCTTGAGTGTTATAGTTTTCAAAATGGGGTCTATTTTGGGGGGTTTTCACTATAGGGGCTTTTTCAAATGTGACGAGTCCCAAAGCCATTTCTGCAAAATCTGCCCTCCAGTAGCCAAATGGCAGTCCTTCCCTTCTGAGCCCTGTGGTGTGTTGTTGTTTCCATATTCACAAGAAAATGTGTAACAAATTATGGGGTACTTTTTCTCCTGTTGCTTCTTGTAAAAATGCAACTTGGGCCATATACAATATTTTATATTTTATTGGAAGAAATTTAACTTTTCATTTTCACAGCCAAGTGTTTCTAAATTTTATGCCTCTGCGGTCAAAGCGTTCAGTACACTCCTAGTTAAATTCCTTAAGGGATGTAGCTTCCAAAATGGGGTCACTTTTTGGAGGTTTGTTTCCTACGTAGGGGGTACCTTAAGTACTCTTCAAATTTGACATAAAGTGCTATGTCAAATTCGAAAACTATTGTAGCAAAATGTGCTCTCCAAAAGCCATACAGCACCCTTTTCGATTCTGAGTTCTCTGGTGTGCCAATACAGCAGTTTACAACCACATATGGGGTGTTCATATAAACTGCCGGGTCCAGGTAATAAAATCTGAGTTTCATTTTGCTGTAAACCCATGCTGTGTTACAGGGAAAATTGAATTGAACTAGAAAATCAGCAAAAAGTGAAATTTTGAAATTACACCTCAGTTTTGCTTTAATTCTTGCGGAACACCTAAAGGGTTAATAGAGTTTGTAAAATCAGTTTGTAATAATTTGAGAGTTGTAGTTTTTAAAATTGGGTAATTTATGGGTGATTTTCTATTATGTAAGCCTATCCAAGTTACTTAATAATTTAATTGGTTTTTAAAAAGTCAGTTTTGGAAATTTTCGTGAACATAACTTGTTGTTTACAATCTGATGCAAACAGAAAGAAGCATATGGTGAATGTTAATAACTATATCTGTGTTAAAAGCAGAAAAATGTAAATTGAGAAAATGTAAAATTATTCCCCAAAAATTCTATAGATTTAGGATTTGTTAATAAATAAGGGTGAAACATATTGACTTAAATTTACTAACATGAAGTACTATACGATGTGTCACAAGAAAATATTCTCAGAATGACTTAGACCAGGCATGCTCAACCTGCGGCCCTCCAGCTGTTGCAAAACTACAACTCCCAGCATGCCCGAACAGCCTACAGCAGGGCATTGTGGGAGTTGTAGTTTTACAACAGCTGGAGGGTTGCAGGTTGAGCAAGCCTGACTTATACAAGTAAAAACATTCTAAAGTTATTAGCACATAAAGTGACATGTCAATTTTGAAAAAAATAGGCTGTCAGGAAGGTGAAAAATGACAGGAATGGGTTAAGTTGTTTAACCCATTGGCTTTATGTCAAGAGTCTGCTCTCCGAATTCAACAGAACACCTTCAGTCAAACCAAATTTATAGATGTGAACTGGGCATTCAGCCATTCTTTCCTCAACTTAGAGCTCAGATATATTAACCCATTGTGTTGTGGCTACGTATACACCTAGCTTCTCTGCTGCCTGAGGCAAGCACTGAAATGGCACCCCTATTCTTCCATACAACAGGGTGCCTGAGGGCATGTTCAATTGGAAGATATTTTATGTGGATTATGGCTAGTATTCTGTGCCAAAATGTGTGAAATCCACATTCGATAGTTTTCAAGGGGAATCCGCACAGCTATTCATGCATCCACAAAATTTGCAAAGAAAGCAGGTAGTCACACATGGATTAGCTCCTTTGAATGGGGCTGAATCCATATACCGATCCAAAGCATGATAGAAAGATCCTAACTGTGCACATACCTTTAAAACAACCCATAATATGGCAGCCGGATGCTAAATGCACCTGGCATGGAATTTGTTATAATGCATTGCAGTGACCTGGGACCCATCTTTGTCACTATGCATACCTTCTTTAGTATATCGGAGTACTATCTCTCCTTGGGGAGAGAGCACCTTAGGCTACTTTCACACTAGCGTTCGATCGGATCCGTTCTGAACGGATCCGATCATAATAATGCAGACGGAGGCTCCGTTCAGAACGGATCCGTCTGCATTATTTTTAGCATATAACAGCTAAGTGTGAAAATAGCCTCGTACGGATCCGTCCAGACTTTCAATGTAAAGTCAATGGGGGACGGATCCGCCTGAAGATTGAGCCATATTGTGGCATCTTCAAACGGATCCGTCCCCATTGACTTACATTGTAAGTCTGGACGGATCCGCACGGCCAGGCGGACACCCGAACGCTGCAAGCAGCGTTCTGCTGTCCGCCTGTCCGTGCGGAGGCGAGCGGAGCGGAGGCTGAACGCCGCCAGACTGATGCAGTCTGAGCGGATCCGCTCCATTCAGACTGCATCAGGGCTGGACGGCTGCTTTCGGGTCCGCTCGTGAGCTCCTTCAAACGGAGCTCACGAGCGGACCGACGAACGCTAGTGTGAAAGTAGCCTTAATCGGCTTGAGGAGACTTATAGGTGAGAGGCCTAAGTCAGGATTTACGATACCAAGCACAACAGCTATACAATATACTGCACAGTGCTTGGTGTCTTCTCAAACAGCTCCAAGGTGTCAGACCCCCAAAGATCTGATACTGATGACCTATCCAGAGAGTGGTTTATAGAAGGGGACAGTGGGGATTTAGTGGGGACTGGGGTTAGCAAGGAAAATAGGGAGAAGACTGGGCATTTATAAAAAATAGAACTACTGGTAACAAGAACCTGTTACATACAAAAATTAACCAAGGTAACCCAAAAATCCCAGATAATCACTTTACAGGTAATGGTAATTTAAAATGTATTTTCATAAATGCCAGAAGTCTAGCTAGCAAAATAGGGGAGGCTATGGTACTAGAAGAACACATAGATGTAGTTGGTGTGGCTGAGACATGGTGGGACTCTTCGCATGACTGGGCTGTTAATATTAAGGGTTTCGCACTTTTATTTCAGAAAGACCCGGTCAATGGAAAAGGTGGTGGCTTGTGCCTGTATGTGAGGAGTGATCTGAAGACAATTGTGAAAGTGGCAATTGTGGGTGCGGATGGTGAGGATGTGAAAACCTTATGGGTGGAAGTTCAAAGGGATATAAACACTGAAAAAATAATATTGGTGTAATCTATAGACCCCCTAACATCACAGAGGAGAAAAAAATGCAACTGTATAACCAAATCTATTTATTAGTGATATTGAGGACGGGATTAATTAGCACCATATCTATTTTTGTAGATGACACTAAGCTATGTAGTACTGTACTGTCTTTGGAAGATGTCCACAAACGTCAAGCTGACTTGAACACTCTGAGTGATTGGGCATTAACTTGGCAAATGAGGTTCAATGTGGACAAATGTAAAGTTATGCATCTTGGTAGTAATAATCTCTGTGCTTCATATGTCCTAGGTGATGTAGCACTGGGAGAGTCACTTATAGAGGAGGATTTGAGTGTCCTTGTGGATGGTAGATTCAATTATAGTATACAATGTTAATCAGTTGCTTTTAAGGCCACCAGGATATTGTCATGCATTAAACAAGGCATGGATTTGCGTGGCAGGGATGTAATACAACCACTTTACAAAGCGCTGGTGCGGCCTCATCTGGAATACGCAGTCCAATTCTGGGCAGCAGTACATAGAAAGGGTGCACTGCAGCTGAAAAAAGTACAGAGGAGAGCGACTAAAATGATAAGGGGCATTGAGGGTCATAGTTATGAAGAAAAATTAAAATAATTGAATTTATTTAGTCTTGACAAGAGACTTCTAAAGGGGGACATGATTAACCTGTACAAGTATATAAATGGGCCATACAAAAAATACGGCGAAAAGCTGTCCCATGTAAAATGTGCTCAAAAGACAAGGGGGCACTTCCTCTGGAGTTCAGTGTCCAGAAGTGTCAAAGCTTCTTTACTGTAAGAACTGTGAATCTGTGGAATAGATTTCCTCAGGACGTGGTCACAGCAGGAACAGTGGACAGTTTCAAAAAGGGCTTAGACAAATTAAAAAAACATAAATGCTTATAAAAAATGTGTAGAAATCTGAGTCTCACTTCCTTCTGGGATTCGCGTCCCCATCTATCCCTTGGTTGAACTTGATGGATGTCAGTTTTTTTTTCCAACCGTATTAACTATGTAACTATATGTAATTGAACCAGGAAATGTATTGGGCAATTCATGGATCAAACACCTGTGATCTTTGTGCAAAAAGTACTGAACAGTTGGATATGTGCATTGAAAAGTTTAGAGAAGATCACATTAAGTGCATTTTAGGTTCATCCTGAGGCAGCGTTTTGGTGTCCGCCTCCAGAGCGGAATGGTGACTTAACGGAGGCAAACTGATGCATTCTGAGCGGATCCTTTTCCATTCAGAATGCATTAGGGCTAAAACTGATCCATTTTGGACCGCTTTTGAAAGCCCCGAATGGATCTCACAAACTGAAAGCCAAAATGCCAGTGTGAAACTAGCCTCAGCTGAATATGATACCTTTCTCTTACTCATCTATTGCCTCACTTGTTAAAAAATAGGGAGCCACTTCCAGAAGGTGGCACTAGTGAGGTGGTTCTCTTTCTCTGTGAGATACCTCTTTACATATTTTTTTTTTTTCTCCCCATGGAGTATCAGCTATAATTCTCCATACCATGGAGCACTGCTAAAAAGTCTCCATACACAGGCTGGTCTCTTTAACCCTTTCAACCCTGGAGGGTTTTTCGTTTTTTTGCGTTTTTCACTCCCTGTCTTTCTGGGAAAATACCTTTTTGTATTTTTCTGTTTACGTAGCCGTAAGAGGGCTTGTTTTTTTGTATGACAAGTTGCACTTTCTAATTCCACCTTGTACTATTGCATACGATGTAGTGTGGAGCTTTAAAAAAATTCCAAATGGGGTGAAAAAAATTTAATTCCGCAACAGTTTTATGGGTTTTACGGCAATACCAAATTTGTGTTTTTTTTATCGCATTTTAATACTGAAAAAAAAATATAGTTTTTTTCCTTTTCATCACCTTATTCTGACCCCTCTAACTTTTTTGTAGTTATGTGTACGGAGCATATGAGTCGGGTGTGTCATTTTTTGCAGGGTGATCTGTACTTTTTATTGATTCCATTCTGGGGTGTATATGACTTTTTGATCACTTTTTATAACATTTTTTTTGTGGGAGGTGAAGTGACCAAAAAATAGCAAATTGACCATTTAGACTTTTTTTCCCCATTTCGCTGGATGGAAAAAAAAAAAATCTATTAATAATTATGTCTGTCAAGGTTCTCATTTATCCAGGTCATGGTATATCTGTAAATAATAAATCAAGGCAACTGGACTTACTGTAGATTTCTTGAAACGAGCTTTCTCAATTCTGAGTGACTGTACAATAATTCTCTGGGAATAAATATGTAACTGAATCAACATCTGGTAATTATACCCAGCATCTATTGTCTGCCACATACAATGCTGTCTTGACACCTTTTTCTGGGAGGTCATTATCATCTACTGACTCCAATTAAGATAATGGCATCAAAACCTTTGACCCCATGGTGTTATGGACCCCCCCACCCCTGTCTGAACCTCCACAGCCCTGGGCGAGCTATTTTAGCCGTTTTCCTACAAAAGAGGACTTTCGGGTTCTTATCTCTGAAGTTACAGAAGCCTGTAGAGCTGAAATTGTGTGATATAAAACATGTGGTGGACCGGGTTGACTCCCTGGAAAATGCCCATTATAACACCAGGCAATATACAGTACAGACCAAACGTTTGGACACACCTTCTCATTCAAAGAGTTTTCTTTATTTTCATGACTATGAAGGTATCAAAACTATGAATTAACACATGTGGAATTATATACATAACAAACAAGTGTGAAACAACAGAAAATATGTCATATTCTAGGTTCTTCAAAGTAGCCACCTTTTGCTTTGATTACTGCTTTGCACACTCTTGGCATTCTCTTGATGAGCTTCAAGAGGTAGTCACCTGAAATGGTCTTCCAACAGTCTTGAATGAGTTCCCAGAGATGCTTAGCACTTGGCCCTTTTGCCTTCACTGCGGTCCAGCTCACCCCAAACCATCTTGATTGGGTTCAGGTCCAGTGACTGTGGAGGCCAGGTCATCTGGCGCAGCACCCCATCACTCTCCTTCATGGTCAAATAGCCCTTACTTTCAAAGTTTTCCCAATTTTCGGCTGACTGACTGACCTTCATTTCTTAAAGTAATGATGGCCACTCGTTTTTCTTTACTTAGCTGCTTTTTTATTGCCATAATACAAATTCTAACAGTCTATTCAGTAGGACTATCAGCTGTGTATTCACCTGACTTCTCCTCAACGCAACTGATGGTCCCAACCCCATTTATAAGGCAAGAAATCCCACTTATTAAACCTGACAGGGCACACCTATGAAGTGAAAACCATTTCAGGTGACTACCTCTTGAAGCTCATCAAGAGAATGACAAGAGTGTGCAAAGTAGTAATCAAAGTAAAAGGTGGCTACTTTGAAGAACCTAGAATATGACATATTTTCAGTTGTTTCACACTTTTTTGTTATGTATATAATTCCACATGTGTTAATTCATAGTTTTGATGCCTCTAGTGTGAATCTACAATTTTCATAGTCATGAAAATAAAGAAAACTCTTTTGGATGAGAAGGTGTGTCCAAACTTTTGGTCTGTACTGTATATACACTCTTCATGAATCCATTTCTGCCCAAACGGCAGTGCTCAGGGGTCTGGAGCGGCTTTTAGAGGACTTGGATAACCGAGGCCGCCGGAATAATATCCGGGTACGGGGCCTTCCGGAGGCTAACGGATAGAGATCCTCATATCCGTTAGCCTCCGGAAGGCCCCGTACCCGGATATTATTCCGGCGGCCTCGGTTATCCAAGTCTTCTACACTTGAAGCCATTTTTAACATGATCCTGGGACAACCACCCTCGCATAAGATCAAGTTGGATAGTCATAGAGCACTCAAGCCTAAGGGCTCTGCTGCACGTCCTAGGGACATAATTTGTTGTGTCCACGACTTCACCCTTAAAAAATCCATCATGGCTAAGGCGAGATCTCTACGCAACTTTGACGGCGCTCCGGTTCAATTGTTTCCTGACCTATCCTGGTTCACACTCCAGAAAAGGAGACATCGCCAGCCTCTCCTCACATCACTGAGGGACCGCCATATTGCCTACCGCTGGGGATTCCCCTTTGCCCTGACGGTCCGTCATCAAGGTAGAATAGAAACTCTACGTTCCTTCTCGGATCTTGGCCCATTTTTGCGAATCACTTGGAATTCCTATCTCCGACATGTCGGATTGGGAGTTTGAGTCTCCAGCGCTTCCGCCACCATGCATTTGGTCTCCTGTAACCAGGAAAAGAAGGCCTGGTCCAAGTGCATCCTCTTCTCCACGGTCTCCTCCGTAATCAGTGCATCGTCCATTTGCCTGACTGCCAACGGATGGGAGGACTTGGTCGCCCGGAACTTGCTCTTAATCCTTTATTCCCTCAGGATTGACGGTCTCTGATGGGTCCCCATATTGGTCGTTTATTACCTCTGTTAAGCCAGTTATTGCTTTCTTGTTGCTACATAACGGTGAAGGCTATCTGAAGAGTCCACCTCGTTGTTACTTTTTTTTTTTTTTTTCTCTCAGATACTTGTAGTTGGCTCCTTGGCCAGCCTCAATTTGTTGGTCTCCGACACCCCCCCAAAGGGGCTTCTTATTTGCCCCTAGCAACTCGTGTTCGGTTCCAAGGTTCCACTGAGACCAAACAAGAGTCATTTCAATAGAAGCACAAGGGGACACCAACTCCCAATAAATTTTGTGTGCAGCAGTTAGCTGGAAAGATCATGGCAACAGTTTTTTATGCTATCTGTTTGTCTGTCTTTGTGTTGTCCCATCCTGTCTCCCCCCCCCCCCCTCCTGTGTACTTTCTCCTGTTTGTAGGTGCCTCAACTTCCTTGCCTGTGGAGATCGTGTACCTCAGTTTTGCCTTTGATCCGTTGACCAACTAGTGCAAAGCCACTGACGTATATGGACTCCCTCGGTGAGCTGTACGCTGCATACATTATATATAATCACATACTCACATGATGCGGTGCATAACCTTCAATGTCAAGGAACTCAACTCCAACGCCAAGAGAAAACTCTTGCTTTTGGAACTGAAATCCCTTAAAATGGACATTGTGTTCTTACAAGAAACACATTTTGATGGCAACTGCTCCTTCCGTTTTTGCCTCCCACCTGTATCCTACCGCTTATTCATCTAGTCATAGCCGTCGGAGGGCGGGGGTTGCCATCTTAGTGTCTGCACGATGTACCCTCAGTATTGAATCCTCAATTATAGACCCATAGGGGCGTTATATTATTCTCTGTGGCCATTTAGCAGATAAACTCATCACCTTATGTAACATTTATGCCCCAAACACTTCCCAGATCCGCTTTCTCGGTGGAATCTTCCGCAAGGTTTTTGTTGAGGGAGTGGACTCTTCGGAGCTCCTGGTCCTCCTAGGTGGGGACTTTAATGCAGTGTTCTCTGAATCGATGGATCGCCTGTCCCTCCCGGGAAGACTAATACATTTGACACAGCAGCGCTTAGCCAGGGACTTTTGTAAACTGGTGCGGAAATACTCCCTGTATGACCTCTGGCGTATCACTTATCCCACTGATAGGTCCTTCTCCTTTTACTCTGCCCCACATACCTCTTTGGTACCATTTCGAACCTCAGAATTTTGCAAGGAGTGGACATGGGTCAAATCACCTGTTCAGACCATGCTCCTGGACATTAGTAGTGAATCGGGCCATGTTCGCCATTGCCACTGGAGACTTAATTACTCCCTCTTGAAGCAGCCTATCATTAGGGAGGAACTCCGCAAACATCTGAAAACGTACTTTGAACTAAATGAGGGATCAGTAGGGGATGTCCGTCCTTTGTGGGAAGCGCATAAAGCGGTTATGAGGGGTCATTGTATTGCAATAAGCTCAAAATTAAAGAAGGACTCGACTGCGTTAGTCAAGACACTTATGTCTTTTTTTGCAAACACTAGAAGACAAGATGGCTGCTCACCCCTCCCGGTGCACACTCAGGTGAATTGTTGATACCAGGGCCCAATTGAAGAGTCTAGCTTTAGGTTGTGTCAGCAAGTTATTACTTTACACACAACAGTGTTATTTTGCTTGGGGGAACAAACCTCACACTTTGCTGGCCAGACAACTCAGGAATCACAACTCCCAAACGGGTCCGAGTGCTATTAGGGGGGCTGATGGAACAATCCATTATGACCCCAGAGTGATAGCAGAGAGGTTCTCGACCCAATACTCTTCCCTGTACAATTTAACCTCCCCACAGATGAGAGACTTATTTGGCATCCTGTCACCTTCCTACCCTATCGACTTCCGACCTTGCCACCCTTATTAGTCCGATCACGCTAAAAGAGATTGGGGAAGTGGTGGACCATTTACCTGAGGGTAAATCCCCAGGGCCTGATGGCTTTTCGTACAAATATTATAAGACTTTTAAGACTGAACTAATCCCTCACTTAGTAACCCTTTTTAATCATTTTCTAGCAGGCAACGCAGTACCTTCCCCAATGTCTCACTCTTATTTTACGTTGATTCCGAAACCTGGGAAAGATCCTCACGAATGCCATAATTATAGGCCCATTGCCCTGCTTAATTCAGACCTTAAAATTTACACCAAAGCCTCCCGACTAAATGTTTTTCTCCCCTCCCTGATTCACAAAGACCAGGTGGGATTTGTCCCAGGCAGCCAGGGGGCCGACAACACACGAAGAAACATTGACTTGATAGATGTCCTATCTCGCTCGGGTGAGGAGGCATTACTTCTTAGTTTAGATGCTGAAAAGGCGTTCGACCGTTTAGGTTGGCCTTTCGTTTTTGCTACCTTGCAGGCTTATGGCCTTTCTGGTCCCTTCGTTAGGGCCATTCATAGCCTATACTCCTCCCCACAGCGACAATCAGACTACCTTATGCTCAATCTCGACCCATACGCATTGCTAATGGGACAAGACAAGGCTGCCCTGTTTCCCCTACTATTTGCCATGTGTATCGAACCCCTGCCAGCCAAGATCAGGGCATGCCCAGAAAATCAGAGGTGTTATGGTCAAGGACAGGGAGTTTAAGCTATCGCTATATGCAGACGACATCCTTCTTACCCTTACCAAGCTTCATATTTCCCTACCAAACCTCCACTCCATCCTACAGGAGTTTGGTCGACTCTCGGGGTATAAGGTCAACATCCATAAAACTGAGGCCCTCCCTCTTAATCTTTCTTAGACAGCCCTGGGCTCCCTCAGGGCTAACTTTCCTTTCCATTGGAAGACAGACTCCCTGCGATATTTGGGTGTTGACCGCACTCCCCTATACGGGGAGCTTTACAAAGCTAACTTCCCACGTATATATGCAGAGATCAGGGGTCTTCTGGATAAGTGGCATGCTCTCCCACTCTCTCTCATGGGACGTATTGCTGCAACTAAAATGACGATCTTGCCCAAGCTTCTGTATCTTTTTGAGATCTTACTGATTATAGTTCTCCTCAAAGATCAACTCGATCTCACCTCCTTAGATTCATATGGGCGGGAAAGCGACATAGAATCCCGCATTTTGTCCTTCTATCTAGTAGGCATCAGGGTGGTCTAGGGGTACCGGATCTGTCCAAATATTACTGGGCAGCCCAGCTACGTTCTGTCACCGACTGGCCTTCCTTGCACCCATACTCTGTCTGGATGCAGGTAGAAAGACTCTGGCTAGCTCCTGTACATCCTAATTCCATGTTATTGTCTGGTCCTGACAGGATTCTACCAGCCAAGGGTCTCCTAGGGCCCATGGCTTGTACCAGACGCATCTGGCAGCAGTGCAGTGGCAAATTCCCTCTGGTTTCCAATCACTTCGCCATGACCTCTTTTTTGTATGACCATACGCTCCCTGCTAGTCTTGCCACGTCCACAACGAGACCAAGGTTTCAGCAGGGGGTGTTTCGGTTTGCTGATATTGTGGACCCCTTCATTAGGGACCTTTTGCCATTTTCTACCCTGCAGACAAAATACGATCTCCCCCCTCCTCCAATTACTTTAATATCCATATTGGTCACTTCGCTCAGTCCATTTTTTCAGGGATCACAGTTTCCCTTCCGACTCCCTCTGAACGCCTTTGCAGGGAAGGGGTACATACGAAATGTCTAATTTCTGAGATTTACTCCATATTGCTGACTTCCTTTCCTGATAAGATTCAAAGGCATTCCTACATGGTGCGGTGGGAGGAGTATCTGGGGAGGGCCTTACCGGACACACTTTGGCACCTTATATGGAGGAGGGCAATGAAATCCTCTTTGTCGGTACTTCATCAGGAAAACCAATATAAAATCTTAATGTACTGGTACCACACTCCTGACCTCCACCATAGAATGAACCCAGTAGTTCCGTGAGACTGCTGGAGATGCGGCTTACATAGGGGTACATTGCCTCATATTTTCTTAAACTGCCCCAAGATATGCCCCTACTGGACTGGAGTAGGCACCCTCCTGAGTGATATTTTTGGAGTTGAAATCCGACCTGATCCTACGTCCTTACTGCTCAATGTGGTCCCCATTCAAGTTAAAAAACACTCACTCAAGTTATTACTATTGATACTAACAGCAGCTCGTTGTCTAATCTCCCGAGCTTGGAAAAGCCCTGAACCGCCACAGGTCTCTGATTTGTATGCTAGGTCCGAACAATGGAGTATTCCACTGCTATGTTTCAGGACAAAATTGCACTCTTCAACGCCATATGGGACCTATGGGATAATTACTGGGCCACTAGGCAACCTTGGCGACCTTATCAGGCCATATCTCAGGCTCTGTAGCAGCTACAGATGCGATTGTGGTCTTGTTTTAAAGCTGTTGATCTTTTTCTAAAGCTTAGACTAATATTTTTGCTAGCTTCTCTACAGCAGAATATATAGCCTTTAGAAATTGTGTTGAGAGTCAGAGTTGCATGTATATGCAGCACTCAGTGGAACCACTTTCTATTCAGCTAGTGCAGCTGTCCTGTTTGGAAGCTTAGATTTCACACTTTTAAATAGGTGCTAGCTGGTATCTCTAGCAACTATACAGCCTGAGTTCCAACCATCAGTATCAAGGATGTATGAGATGCGTCCTTTACTTCTAAAGCGCCACCCTGCAAGGACATATGAGGTACTTCCTCAGTAAGGAAAGGGTTAACAATAAATTGAATATAACACTGACATAATGCTGTTTTTGTTATTCAATACATTCCAGAATTCTTAAGGTTACATAGCAACATTAATCAATATAATGATATGCAATCCTATCAGTGTTACATAGGTCAAAACGGAAGCTCCTGCAGACACACGCTGTGAGTTCAACGCATTGAACTCGCTCATGTGAAGCCAGCCTTGGAGAGCTGAGCTTGTTTGTGCAGGTTGCTAAATTTCTGGACAGGCAACACACATAGTAGCAGTTCAGTCTGATGAAAGCACTGGAAGTGACAGGATGGCAAATGCAGTACAATGTGGGTCTATAAAGAAAGCAATCGATTTGGACCTTTGTTCTTTGATTTAAATTCCTTACAAAGGAAGAAAAGAAGCCTAAAGAAAATCATGAAAGGATGATTGCTGTATGTGGTGATGATGCACCTTCCTAATACCAAGTAAAGTTTTGGACCAAGCAGTTTTAGAAGGGAATCAACTGAAGATTACCCTCGTTCAGGGCGACCTGTCGAAGCATCTTCAAGGGAAATGTGCCGTAAAGTGGAAGCCTCGATTTTGGAAGATCATTGAGTAAAAGTCAGTGGTATAGCTCATGAATTTGGCATTTCAGTTGGCACAGTTTCCAGTATCAGTCATGATTAGGGATGAGCGAATCGACTTCGTATAAAACATCGAAACTCGATTTGCATAAAATTTTCGTTATAATACTGCACAGAGCAGGAGCTCTGTACAGTATTAGAATGTATTGGCTCCGATGAGCCAAAGTTATTGCTTTGCAAAGTCTCACAAAGCTTTGTGCAATAACTTCATAAATTTGTACTGTAAAAAAACTATTTCCTGAACTCGTGTTCGGTTCCAAGGTACCACTGAGACCAAACAAGAGTAATTTCAATAGAAGCACAAGGGGACACCAACTCCCAATACATTTTGTGTGCAGCAGTCAGCTGGAAAGATCATGGCAACAGTTTTTTATGACCAACCTATAAAAAAAAAACTCACATATAATGTGTAGATAGCACTGGGGTCTAGTATAATATATTGAGCCAACACAAAAACAAAACCAATAACCCCAAAGAAAAGTGGGAGACACACATATAAAATATATGTAATTTATTAAGACATGATCACATAACAGACAATATCTGAAACATAAGACACAAGTGTACAGGAGGGGGGGAGACCTCATGTAAGGAGGTCAGATACAACCTCTCTCCCAAACACCCAGCTGGCAGGGAAAAAGATGTCACAGCCCTAGGTATACATCAGCATGAAAATTGTGAGAACTGTAGGTTCACTCAAAGTAACATGTACTGGTATGTATGTTGCATGCACAGAAAGATAAATTAAAAAATGTACAAATAGCACAAGGCAAACTAGCCCACCCAAAAACCTGGGATGGCCACATAAGGTATGCACATAGCCATTGAACTGTACAATACAGACAGAGGCAAGTGTGCCAAGTGAAGGTGGTAATAGAGATATAAAAAGAAATGTAACAACTAACTGAGCAAAACAACAAAACATGTATTACCCATGATATGCTGGACCCAGAGCATGTAACCAAAAGCTGCACCTCGACGTATGTTTCACCTAGAGAGACTTCGTCAGGAGCTGTGGGCTGTGACATCTTTTTCCCTGCCAGTTGGGTGTTTGGGAGAGAGGTTGTATCTGGCCTCCTTACATTAGGTCTCCCCCCCTCCTGTACACTTGTGCCTTATGTTTCATATATTGTTTGTTATGTGATCATGTCTTAATAAATTACAACAGTTTTTTATGATACAGAAGGTGTTTTATTGCTAAAATGCATGCCGCAGAAGACAACAATTACTGGAGACTCCTATGATTCAACAATTAAAGAATTGCGTGAGGCGATCGAAAATAGTCACCATGAGAAGTTGTCGACAGGTGTGTTGCTGTTTCACGACAATGCCGCAGCTAAAAAGTCTCAAATCACAAGCTGCTATCAGGGACTGCGACTTCATGGAGCTTAACCATCCACCCTAAAGTCCAGACCTGGCTCCCAGTGATTACTTTCTCTTTTAGACATTTTTTTCTGCATGGGCATTGATTTCCTGATGATAATGCAGACAAAGATGTGGTAACAGGCAGGGACAGACTGACAACTTATTGGGCCCCCTGGCAATAGGAGATTTTGGGGCCCCTGTGTCCCTGCCCACCCTCAAGCCACACCCACAAATATATAGTATTTTGCATATTTTTTTATTTTACAATGTGCAGATAGTACTTGAGTGCTGTCCACATCTATTGCGGCCCCATTAAAGTGACTTGGTCTGCACCCGAGCCGCAAAAACTGTTGTTGTATGCATGAGGCCTAAAAAGTAGAATAGGAGAAAATGTTATCATACTCAGGTAGATAACTTATTGAACACCCCTCGTACATCTGACCTACTGTGCACTGAAGAAAACCTGTAGTCTTGTTCTTTATCCCAGTTACAGTAAATTAATAAATACAGAAAATAGATCCACTTACAGGCCTTTATGACCTGCTGTATCTTCTAATTTTTAACCCAACTTACCTGGATCAGAAGTGTGCAAAGCTCAAAATACAGATAGCAAGTCATATAGAGCACATTGACTTTCATGTGAGGGAAGTGAAATGTTAACCCCATATCTGCACTTCAAAATGGTTTGCCCTTGTAGTGCAATTGTACAGTGCACTTCTGAGACAGAGTAGGCCATTACTCCTGTGTCCATTAGGCACTGATTTTGTATTAGTAATGCAGTAGGTTTGTGGTTACAGGTTGGCACATACAACTGCTCCTGCACAGTATTCTATCAAGCATTTCCTATGAACAGAGTGAAATGTTTTCTGTGTAATTTTCTGCCCTTTTCTTTTCAGCCAGATGAAATCTTACCAGCTAATTAGATATTGTAACGTATTTAAGTCCAGGGATATTAACCCTGCAAATCCTACTTTAATCTTTTAGATCTAACAGTTTGAGCATCCAGACAGGTTTGGCAGTGAAAGTCAATCGTATAGCAAGTGTTGAAACTCCAGAGCCACAAGGAAATCCTACTTTACTGCTGGTGATTTATGATCTGTTCTCTGCAAATGAATTACATTTTGTAATAATCTGGTAATACACTTTGAATATATATGGATAATATGGAAAGTGATGGGAGGTACCACATAGTAAGTTATACAACTATATCCTGCACTCACTTTGATGTTGCGACAAGAATAACTTTTGCAGAGATGATTTTGTTTTAACCCAATTACTTGACAGACCTTGGAGAACTTAATCAGGAAAGAATGATGGGAAGTACGCACCACAAATGGCTGCCGTGAGAATACTTATTCCTGAACTAGCTGAACATGTGAATCTTGTGGCTCATAATTTTGTTTCAGCATATCCTCCGGGTTCTAAACTGACAATCTGGGAGATGCAAGCGAGTTCAAAAATTTCTGTCCCCATGAAACTATACACATATTTAACACATAAAGTATTGCTTCTCCTGACACATAAATCACCAGTATTTAGACCATGGTCCACTTTCTGGATGCATTTTGAGGAAAGTGAAGATTAAATTACTTAAGAAAACACAACACACTTCATACACAATTTTGCCAGCAGGATACATGTCCCTTAATGGATTTCTACAGTTTCCTAGACTTTCAACTTGGCATGATTTAGTTGTTAGTGTACTTTCAGCTCCTGCTGGTTGAAACACAAACATAGTGCACATTTAATATTTACCCTCTAACAGAAATAAATGTTTATGTGATAGGATGCACCTTGGGATATCTAAAGGCCCTATTATATCCACAAGGTTTTTCTGAGTTATCATCATGCAATGGAATCTGCTTTTCCAAGAACAGTACATATAAAGCACATAGAGTTAAAACAAGGCTTTTACCATTATTACTCTGTAAAACGGGTTCATTTTAATAAACAGTGTCTTATGTGGTTTTTTTTGCCATAAAAAAATATTTCAGTGAATAGTTTTGAGTTTTCATTTTGAGCCTGTAAGCGAAGTTTGCCACATAGTTTTACAATAGGCCGTATTCTTTGATAAGTGTGTTATTGTTATTATTGTTATATTGTTTGGGCATATTGTCTGTGTGTTTGTCTCGAGTATGATTAACCCCTTAGTGACCACCCATACGTGTTTTGACGGCGGTCACTAAGGGGCCTTAGGCTGGGCCACCGCGTTTTTACGGCGGCCCGGTCTAAGCGCTGCACGGTTTCCCCCGTGCAGCGGGGAGCACGGACCCGGCTCTCACATGAGAGCTGGGACCCTGCTCTAACAGCCCGGACCGGCAGAAGTGCTGATCCGGGCTGTTTAACCCTTTACATGCCAGGCGCAATGGCGCCCGCTGCATGTAAAGTGGTGACAGAGGGGGCGGACTTCCTCTGTCTCCCATCAGCACCCCAAAAATAAGATCGTGGGGTGCTGATGTGTTCAGAAGCTTACCTTGCTTCCAATCAGGGCCCCGAGCCTGTCTTTAGTTATCTCCAGCAGGCTGTGCCTCTCTGGCGCAGCCTGCTGGTCAAGGTTTGAATAGCATTGCTATTGAAATGTAATGCCTTATAGAGATAATGCATTACATTTTAAAAGCAATCAAAATACTGTATATTATAGTCCCCTTGTGGGACTTTTAAGTAGTAAAAAAAATAAATACACATTTATTAAATAAAAAAAATTCCATAAAATAAAAAAAATGCTTTTTTTCCATTGAAAATATGCTTTTCAATGAAAAAAATTGCAAAATGAAAATATCCCCCATATGTTTGGTATTGCCGCGTCCGTAACGACCCGGACTACATAAATATTACATAAATTATCCCCTATGGTGAACGCTGTAAAAAATAAAAATAAAACAAAGACAGAATTTCTCATTTATTCTTAGTTTCCACCGGAAAAAAACGTAATAACAAGCGATCAAAAAGCACCATTTACTCCAAAATGATACCAATGAAAAACACAAGTTGTCCCTCAAAAATCAAGCCCTCACACAACTTCATCGAAAAAGAAAAAAAAAAGTTATGGGTCTTGTGAAGTGGCAATGCAAAATCATTTTTTTGGTTAATAAAAGGGGTTTTATTGGAAAAAAAAAGTAGTAAAACGTAGAAAAAAATTATAAGTATTTAGTATCACTGTAATCGTACTGACCCAGAGAATAAAGATATTATGTTATTTGTACCGAAAAATGAACGCTGTAAAATTTATAATGTAAAAAAGCAGTGGCAGTATTGCTATTTTCCCCCATCTCCCTCCCAGAAAGAGTTAATAAAAGTTAATCAGAAAGTTATGTGTACCCCAAAATGGTGCCATTAGAAACTACAACTTGTCTCATAAAAAACAAGCCCTCATAAAGCTATATAGACGTAAAAAATAAAAAAGTTATAGCTCTTGGAACGAGACCATGAAAAAAGGAAGAAAAACGCTTGGTCATAAAGGCCCAAACAGGCTTGGTCACTAAGGCCCCTTTCACACGGGCGAGTTTTCCGTGCGGGTGCGATCCGTGCGGCGAACGTATGGCACCCGCACTAAATCCTGACCCATTCATTTCTATGGGGCTGTGCACATGAGCGATGTTTTTAACGCATCACTTGTGCATTCAGTTGAAATCGCAGCATGCTCTATATTTTCCGATTTTGACGTGACGCAGGCCCCATAGAAGTGAATGGGGTGTGTGAAAATCGGATGGCATCCGCAAGCAAGTACGGATGCCGTGCGATTTGCACGCATGGTTGCTAGGAGACCATCGGGATGGAGACCCGATCATTATTATTTTCCCTTATAACATGGTTATAAGGGAAAATAATAGCATTCTGAATACAGAATGCATAGTAAACCAGCGCTAGAGGGGTTAAAAAAAAATAAAAAAAAATTTAACTCACCTTAGTCCACTTGCTCGCGAAGCTGGCATCTCCTTGTGTTTCCGCTGCTGATGAACAGGACCTGGGGTGAGCTACTCCATTAAATAGAGCTTAAGGACCTTCGATGACGTCACTCCGGTCATCACATGATCTTTTACCATGGTGAATCACCATGGTAAAAGATCATGTGACATACCATGTGATGACCGGAGTGACGTCATCGAAGGTCCTTAACCTGTATTTAATGGAGCAGCTCACCCCAGGTCCTGTTCATCAGCAGCGGAGACACAAGGAGATGCCAGCTTCGCGAGCAAGTGGACTAAGGTGAGTTAAATTTTTTTTTATTTTTTTTTAACCCCTCTAGCGCTGGTTTACTATGCATTCTGTATTCAGAATGCTATTATTTTCCCTTATAACCATGTTATAAGGGAAAATAATACAATCTTCAGAACATCAATCCCAAGCCCGAACTTCTATGAAGAAGTTCGGGTTTGGGTACCAAACATGCGCGATTTTTCTCACGCGAGTGCAACGCATGACAATGTTTTGCACTTGCGCAGAAAAAATCGCGCATTTTCCCGCAACGCACCCGGCTCTTATCCGGGCAAAAAAACTCACGCCCGTGTGAAAGAGGCCTAAGGGGTTAAAGTCTTCATTAAAAAAATAAAAATACCTGGTCTTAAAACACTTAATCTGTGGCCTGTTTGCTGTCTGAGCTTCAAGCTACAGAGGGGGAGAATTATAATTATCTGTGCACCTGCAAAGTGTCATTAAAAAGTTACAGGTATTATATATTTTTTCCCCATCCTCGCCACTTTTCTAAAAGAGGGTGTGGCAGGGTGGGGAAGTGGACGCAGCCAGTCACTGCAAAAAATGTATCTTTATGTACCTTCTGGTGTAACTGAAGCCAGAAATCTACCTGCAGCTCTGAGCTGTCATATATTTCTGGTTAGATGCACGAACTGCAGGAGGATAATTTATGACGAGGTGTGCGAGGGCAGCGAGGTTTTCCATGAGAAGCAACAGTACAGTAAAGTGCAAAAGACAGATAATTGTCCTGAAATGAAAGAAGCAAGTGAGAGCCTTGGATGCATACAGGAAATGGCCTCTTACCTCATATACTCCTTTCTTGAGAGCCAAACAGGGTTTAAAAACACCCCATTCTCTTGATATACAGGGGACCCAGGGGTAACCATACAGCCTAGCATTAGCATTGTCAGACTGGGGTGCCTAGGTTCCACAAGTAAAATGTATTTTGGTGGCCCACCATACGGATAAATCCGAAAATTACCTGCTCACACAGCAGCAAGATGCAGACCAGGTGGGGGTCTCTGCAGCAACTTTGAGAGAAAAAAAAAAACTGGCTAGCTTTCCTCTCTACCTAAGTCATCTCAGCTATCTCATTGTGCCTATAATTAGAGATGAGCGAATTGTTAAAAAATTTGGCGGTTCGTCAAATTTTTGGGAAAAATTTGGTTTGATCCAAATAAGTTTGCAGAGAATTTAGTTAAAAAAACGACTGTTTCCTGGCTCCAGAGAGCCTTTATAGTGGTGTAGAACACTCTGCCTTGCAGTAAGTCTGCTTTTGTTAGTGAAATAATACTATGAGTCAGTATGACATGCAGATGACAGGCGTCACACTTAGAATCACTGCACACCACTTATTTGGGCAGTCATTGGGCCAAAACTGACCAAATAACTCACGTATGAACTCCACTTTACAGGTCAATGTTAACACCAAGAAGAAGCGCACTCCTTTTACACCATAATCAGCTGATTCTGTGACAACCACCCACCAATCCCATTGTACTATGCCACAATTGGCATACAAGTATCGTCCACTAGAGACTTCTATAGGCAAATCCACTGTGAGCACAGTAAACATTTAAGATTGGTTGGTATGCTTATACATGATACAATCGGTAAAATAAAATTATCGATTTAGCCCAGGAGACCAACTTAATTTGCTGCCACCACTCTTTGTATTGAATTGTGGAAAAGAGACCCTGGCTAGCTATTCCTAAAGGCAAGAAACTGTTATTTGCAACCTAGCTAACAAATCAACAATTTATAAAAAATAAGACAATGCGGTAGTATGTCTCTTCTGAGGACAGAATTCTTATCATTGACCAAATAATCAGGTAACAAGGGCAAAACTGGAACGATTCATTGTTAGTTTTATTATAAAAACCATACACAGAAATGTACATTAAAACTGACAGGAAAATATACCTGCCAGTCGAACAGATTGGTTGGATAGAAATAAGTAAGAGATGAAAGGGAATATAATGTCTGTAAGTGCAGAATTGCCATAGTAGAGTCCAGCAAAAGATAAAGTCTTTGCAAGGAATAATCCAAGATGGTGGGGTGCCCGTGTCCAGTGGGTGGTCATGATGTTATTTGATTTCAGATAGTAGATGAAGGACCATGACCTGAGTGGGTCTCTGTGTTTTACCCACTCTGGAGCTGGGAGTGGCTTGTAATTGGAACAGGGGGCAGTTCTTGCCCCAGATAGAGAAAATCTGGCAGCATCCTTGCTTTGCCAGTTTCTCAATACCCGTAGGTCAAATTAAGAAATAGAATTCCAATTTATAATCAGTAAAACTTTACAAATCATCTGATACCAAATATGACTGGAAGACAATACCGTGTGCCTGAGAACCTATATATCTCGAAGCGGGAATCTCCGAGTTGCTTGCGGATTTCCTGGAAGGAATAATCTCAACCATTTCAGAAGAGATTGTTCATTTTGTATTTTCCTAACCCATGAAATATAAGGAAAATACAGAAAAAATATGAAATCTATGGATTGGAGGTGACTTTTAGGTCATCTCCCTTCTTGTTCCAATCAGCTGTGTGATAAGGATCTGTCATTCTTCTCTGATGTTTCTGACCAGGCTTAGGGTGTTAGGACCCCTGCTGTGCTGGGGCCACTCAGACTATAGAGAGGACACTTTTATGGGGTTTTGTCAAGACAATATCAGATTGATTGATGTATAACCAGGCAGCAGGTCAGGAAAAATCTTTGGCAAGGATTTGCTAATTTACCTCTGCTCTGTGAGCTGTAACTGAAACTTTTAACTCTTTGTGTGAATGAGAGGGCTCTTATGATTTCTGTAATTTTAAAACAGGATGCATTCGCGATTTATTCATATTGCCGAGATCGTGAATCATCACAGATTTCACATAAATGTCTACAGAACCTGTTAATTGTCCCTGCAATGGAGTCTGAAGACACGGAGGATGAGGAGGCAGAGGCAGACATTGTCGCTGGACCAACGGCATGGAAACGTGGAGGCGGAAGCGGCGTCACCTGGCCAAGTTGCTGGTGTGGCTGTGCAGGAACCACATTCATCCAGGCTGGTTGAGGTGCTGCACATTGAATATATACATGTAATGCAGTCTACTGTGTTATATGCCACTCGTGCAGGGAGTTGGAGACTAGGGTTCTACCTTGCTCTGGTGCCCACTGGGGTATTCACCTGTACCTCTGTGGGCCAGTCCGCATTAGTATTTGACTATATCTGCTCCTGAGCTGTGCTTCTTTTGTTTCTCTTTGACATGGAAACTACACGTGAGCATCCACATACAGACAAGCATTTCTGTGCCCAGATGCTTGTCATTGTGGGTCACAAGTCACCCCCAGACTGCAAGTTGTGCATCTCTGAGCCATGAGGCTATTTGAGAGCTAGTGAACATACCAGCATTCTGGACACACAGACCTGACATCTGGTATGTATTAATGGAAGGGACACATTCCCATGAGACTCATCTGAAAGTAGGAGCACGTTGCAAGAGAAATATCAGGGTGTCTTGAAATAATTGAAAGAATGCAGCTTAAAACTTTGTGAAATATGTTTATACTCAAGGTACTCACTACCATATGTAAAAACATCTTTTCTATGTCAAAAGTGTCCATAGCCTGTAAGGGTACTTTCACACTTGCGTTGTTTGATTCCGGCAGGCAGTTCCGTTGCCTGAACTGCCTGCCTGATCAGGCAAACTGTATGCAAACGCATGTAATTTTTTCTGACTGATCAGGCATTTTTCAGACTGATCAGGATCCTGATCAGTCTGAAAAATGCATTGCAATACCGGATCCATTTTTCCGGTGTCATCAGGCAAAAAGGATCAGGTATTTTTTTTCTTATCTTTTTCAAAGGTCTGCGCATTTTTAAAGACCTGCAATCCAGCATTCCTGTATTTTCGGCACTAATACCTTCCTATGCATTCAGGCAAGTCTTTTGCCTTATCAGTCAAAATGACTGAACTGAAGACATCCTGATACATCCTGAACGGATTGCTCTCCATTCAGAATGCATGGGGATATGCCTCATCAGTTATTTTCCGGTATAGAGCCCCTGTGACGGAACTCTATGCCGGAAAAGAAAAAACCCTAATGTGAAAGTAGCCTAAGTCTGTGTAAGTTTCAGTCCAGCATCAGTTAGTGGTCTCTTAGGCACAGCAAAGAAAGTGACTTTAAAGGGGTTTTCCAAATTTTTTTTTACTGATTCCCTGGATAGGTCATCAGTATCTGATTGGTGGGGGCCTGCCAATCTGCTGTTTGAGATGACGATCACAGTAGCGCCATGGCCTTCTCTCAGTTCAACAAGCATATGTACATTGTACAACAGCTGTGCTGGGTATTGCAGCCCCATTCACTTCACAGCTAATCAGCGGGATTCGATGTTGGTTTCACACATATACATTTTTTTTTTTGCAAAATGCCATGTTTTTAGCAGTGTTTTTGCTGGTGTACTTTTGCAGCATTTTTACACAGAAAACACTGCATGTTAGATGTATGTCTATAGTAATTTAGGAAATGCAGTGCAAACATGAACTTTGGCATTATAATGTGCTCTTTGAAATAGTGAGGGTAGCGTATAAATGCAGTAAAAAAAAAAAAAAAAAAACTGGTATCATTACACATGAGCACTTATAAATTCCGTTCTTCTGCTCAGTTATCATTGGCACATACATAATTGACAAGAAAGAAGACTAACAAATCCCTTTGACTATAAGACCCCTTTCACACAAGCGAGTTTTCCGCCTGGTGCAGTGTGTGACGTGAACTCATAGCACCTGCAACGAATCCTGACCCATTCATTTCAATGGGTCTGTGTACATGAGCGTTTTTTTTTTTCACGCATCAGTTCTTCGTTGCGTGAAAAATGCAGAATGTTCTGTATTCTGCATTTTTCACACAGCCCTGGCCCCATAGAAGTGAATGAGGCTCCAGTGGAAAACGCTTTGCATCTGGATGGAAGTCCGGATGCAATGCATTTTTCACTGATGGTTGCTAAGAGAGGTTTGTAAACCTTCAGTTTTTTATCACTCACGTGAAAAACGCATCAAAACACATTCAGGAAAAGATTTTTTGTTAGGAGAACTTTTTTCTCAGCTATTTTTGAGAAACTTTGGGAAAGAGGACTCAAACAGAGCCTCCAATGCAGATGTGAAAATTCCTTAAGTATTACATATTTTTATGGTGTAAATACTGACAGTATGAAATACTGGGATGCAGTAAATTCAGTTTTGCCAGGTGTTTTATTTTATTTGTGTAAACCTTTTTATTCTACTCAAATGTTTGTACCATCTTAAATGCTGATGGTATTGACAGTGGTCAACAATGGTACACAAAGTAGTAGTTTTGTTTATTCTCACTGCAGAGTATTATAATATATTTCTTTCCTCTGAATAAAGTTTTTCCTAAATATAGATAAAGAAATTAACAACTGAGGATTACCATTAAAGCTGGGGTCATATCGCCATGATCCATCAGAAGAACAGAAAAATAGAAATAGAGAAAAACAGATATTGTATTTTAAACATCTGTTATGCTCTGTTAGGTGCATTTTACACCAGTTATAGCTATTCCCTCCAGAAAACCATATTTTTAAACGATAAAAAAGTCCTACAAGATGTATTTTTTTTGTCTAAAATGACAGATCTCAGATGTAAATGGCCAAAATGGACGGATCGGACTTCCGGTTGTAAATGTGAGGCAGCTCCCTGTACTCCAACCAAACATCGTGACATATTTCCCCCACTTTGTCAGTAATAACAGTTTCTTACGTTTCAAGGTCGTGCTGCATTGATCGGACCGCTTCGTGGTCAGTATGGTTAAGAAAATCAAAAACAAGACTCAGATGCAGCTTCCCAACAGACATGTAGAGGAGACAGACATGGAGCCTACAACGCAACCACCTGCAACAGCCGACAGAGATGACTTACCTCTACAGCTGGATTCGCCAGAAGAGCGTAACCCTGTGGGGATTGACTATAAAACACTGGCAATTTAGGTGGCATCTTACAAGCCACCCTTGCGGCCTCCATCAAATCCTCCATGCAACAGTATCATGACAAACTTCAGCAACATGGAGCATGTATTGAGGCGGCTGGAAACTGAATATTCAGCATCGAAGCCACCTCAGATGAATGTGCATCACAGGTCCGCAATCCTATTCAGGAAAACAAAAAGCTATGTGGAGGACTTGGAAAATATGTCCCAGAGGAACAATTTGAGGAACGTGGGTCTGTCGAAATCGATCCCTACCTGGGATAAACATACCATCTGTGAACAAAAGATACCTGAGTTGTTGGGTCTGCCCTAAATCTGTAAAGTAGAATGCACACACTGTCTAGGCCCTGATACCCACGCTGGCCGGAGAAATGCGTTTATTCAATGTATATGGCCCTAATGGGGAAAACAAGTCTTACTCCAATAAACTTAGTTCCATCTTGGAAGTAGACCCTAAACTGCATCGCATAGTAGGGGGAGACAGACGGGGACCAGCAGGTGGGAGTGTTTCACAGGGACCTAGAGACAGTATCTTGGCCACATTCCTACAGGACAATAATCTTATCGACCCGTGGTGACTGAGCTACCCTGACGGGAAGAGAAATTTGATTCTATTCGATCCCAAATGACTCCTGGTCCAGGATTGACTATATATTTGTTTCCTCCTCTCTACATTCCAGATTCTAGATTTAGCCATTTCAGATCATGCCCCAGTACAAATAGATGTCCGTGAGCAGATTCAGAAAGGGTCGGATTATATCTGGTGCTTTCGCTCCTTTCGATCTGGAAATGAAAATTTCACAGAGCTACTGAAGGGATGCTAGATGGAATTTATGGCTCATAATAGAAAGCATGGAGACAATCCATCTCTCCTATGGAATACAGCAAAAGCAGTACTATGAGGCAGAGTGATCTTTTATGTTCACTCCTTAAAAGTCAAAATAAGAGCCATGGTAGTTGAGGTCACGGCGAGACTACGACACACCTATACTGTGTTCTAAACTACCCCTATGGTAAAAAAAATAAACAAGAATGGTCATTGGCCAAGAAGATATGCATGGATCACAAATGGAAGCAACCTGTTTAGATATGGCAATAAAACTGATTTATTGCTAACACGATTGACAAAAGGGCCAAGGGGAGCACCTAGTTTACCAACATTGAAGTATTCTCAGGGTACACTCCATTCACATCTTGAAAAAGTACTTGACATCTTTAGATCCTTTTACAAGATACTCTATAATAGAGACCAACCTGCCACTGATTCCCCAAGAGAATTCCTAGATAGGCTTTCTCTCCCAAAATTACAAGCTGACCAATTATTGGATCTAAATAGAGCTAGTATAGTAGATGAGGTTAATACTAAAATTTGAACATTAAAGCCAGGTAAGGCTGCAGGACCTGACTGGTATACCGAAGAGTTATAAAATCCTCCAGGAAGAAATTTCTTCTCTCCTAGTTGATTGTTACAATAGAGTACTCAATGGACAGGCCTTATCAGCGGCTGGTGATATGGCATACATCAAACTACTGCCAAAAACAGGGAAAGGCCTTTCCTAACCATCATGTTATCACCCAATATCCCTTATCAATGTGGATCTCAAGATCTTCTCCAAAATAATGGCGGAATTCATGCCTCATTTAATTGGGCCTTCACAGGTGGGATTTGTGAAGGGGAGATCCGCAGTCTTTAATATCCGCAGGGTTCTTGCAGTGCTTGATCATGTGAATAGGCCGAACAGGGGCCCTCTCTCTCCAGCACTCTTAACTATCAATGCTGAAAAGGCTTTTGATAACATTGGGTGGGGCTGGCTGGGAGAGGTACTATATTGTATAAATTTCACGGGAGCCTTCCGGACTTACAGTATTTAAAGGCTCTTTATTCAACACCTCAGGCACAAATTGCTCTACCAGGGTTCCTCTCAAAACTTTTTTGGCTTTTGAGAGGCACAAGACAGGGCTGCCCTCTCGCATCATTGCTCTTCAATCTAGCTATTGAGCCTCTAGCCCACTACTTAAAAAAATCTGATGCCAATGAGGGGATACATATTGGATTGCAGGAAATTCACCTCTTTCTTTTTGCAGATGATATAATCCTGTTTTTGTCTCAACTTGTCCAGAGATATGACCAAGATCTTCAGAATACTACAGGAGTTTGGAATGGTATCAGGTTTTAAGATAAATCCAGGAAAATGTGAACTATTAACTATTGCACTAGGTAGTCATAGTCATGGGACAGGTTTTCGCCAACAGCGTTGCCCATTCTCACATCACTTATCTGGGGGTCAAAATAGGCCATACAGCCTACTCTCTATATTCCCTTAACTATGTTCTGACTTGCTGGCAGAGATTGCCTCTATCTCTAGGGAAAAGTCACCTGATAAAAATGATTAGCTTCCCAAAACTACTGTATCCAATGCAGATCATACCGGTTTTGCTCAAGTATAAAGAAATTAATACTCTAAACTGCCTTCGCCAAATTCATGTGGTCTGGTAGACAGTCAAGAATTGCTCTAAAGACCCTAAAGGCATCATTAGACAATGGAGGTGTCAAATTCCCTGACATCAGGCGATATAACCTGGTGAGTCTCTTTCGGGATTGGCTGAATCATTTGTCACAGTATTCAAACTTCCTCTTAGAAAAGGAACTGGTGGGGGGATAGGACTTGGGAGCCCTTCTTCACTCCAAGCTGGCATTACTGCCTTCCGATATAAGATCTTCTGTAGTGATCAGGGAAACTGTTTGAAATATGGAGGTCATCGGGCATACACTCCTTTAGGCATGTATTGCATGATAAGAACCACCACTATGTATCTCTAACGGAGCTGCATGACAAATTTGGCCTGCCTACACACCAGGTTATGCAGCATTTCCAGGTAATGGCCTTTTGTAAGTCCAGGCTGATAGATGTGCGGCCGGACTGTGTGTCCAATGAACTTGATCCTCTTCTTAAACATGGGGATTCTAACCGCCCATTATCAGATATATGCAAAGCACTGAGGGAAAACGTGAACACTAAGCTTACTCCACAGCTATTTCAGGGATGGAAATCTTTGCTATCGTCTGTAGACATAGGAAATAACCTAATGCTGGGGTGGGCGAGAATGAGGAAGGTGGTTGCATGTGAAAAACTGGAGAGAAACACATTTTAAACTGATTCATAGGGCGATTGATGCCTTTAACATCCCTTCTCATGCTAGGAACCCACAAAAAATAACTGTATGCCCCAAATGTGCTTTATCAAGGGCAGATCTGAATCACTGCATTAGGATATGCCCCTTGGAACAAACATATTGGAAAATGGTCCTATCTTGGATAAATAATAACTGGCAAGTGGACCTCCCATATGAACCGATGACTGTGCTATTTCATGGCTACTCTGAGAAGTTGAGGGGTTCTAGTCTAATAGATTGTGCATTAGTGGTAGCCCTCAGATGTTTAATGAATGCATGGTTGGTACCACATATCCCCTCAGTTAATGATATCCATGCACAAATGAGATATTTTCTACTTATGGAGCAATTGGAGACCAACAGACAAAAGAACCATAAGTCCAAACACTTTTTAGACAAATGGAAAACCTGACCACAAGTGAGATGCAGAAAATCATGAGAAACTTCCAATTCACATAATGTTACCTGACTGCAGATCTGAAGAGAAAGCTAGGCAACATGAAAGTCACACGGCTGCAGTGATGTGCAGAGAAGATATGACACGATTGAATAAAAAAGGGGGATGGTGTGCGTACATTCAGATAGGGATAGGGGAAGGGGGGGAGGGAGGAGAGGTTTATTGAGGAAGGTGGGATTATTATTATTATCATTATTCCTATTGTTACTTTTACTCTACTTACTGTTTTTTTATATTGCAATTATTTTAGTTGGTTGTTTTGCCGACAGTTTCCTGGCGCTCAAGTTCGACATATCGCAGATCAGGTTGACAGATTACTGGGAGGGGCTGGAAAGATCCAGCAGTCATGGTCCATATTGGAACCAATGACACAGTTAGAGGTAGGTGGAGCATCTTAAAAATGATTTTAGGGAGTTAGGTCTTAAGCTTAGGGCAAGGACCTCAAAATTGGGTGTTTTCCAAAATACTACCTGTACTACGAGCCACACAAGAAAGGCACGGAAGATTAGGGAGGTTAACAAGTGGCTCAAGAACTGGTGTAGGAAGGAGGGGTTTTGGTTAATGGAGAACTGGGCTGTCTGCTACAGGCTCTATCGTAGGGATGGGCTGCACCTTAATGGGGGAGGGGCAGCTGTTTTGGGGGAGAAGATGGCTAGAAGGTTGGAGTGCTTAAACTAGGGACTGGGGAAGGTAATTATGTTATAGGAGGGGATGATAGTGCAGATAGAGACCTGGGGTGAGGTAATGGAACTGAGAGAGGAATGGAAGGAGGGACTATAACAGTTTATAAGGAAAAGTGTAGAGTAAAAAATATACATAAACCTCTTAATTGCATGTACACTAATGCTAGAAGCCTGACTAATAAAACTGGGGAGCTGGAATTAGTGATGTGTGAGGAAAACTATGACATATTGGGAATAACTGATACTTGGCTCGATGATAGCTATGACTGGGCAGTTAACTTACAGGGTTACAGTCTGTTTAGAAAGGATTGTCAAAACCGAAGAGGGGTAGGGGTTTGCCATTATGTAAAGTCCTGTCTAAAGCCCCCACTCCGCGAAGATATAAGTGAGGGACATGAACATGTAGAGTCACTGTGGCTAGAAATCAGGGTGTAGCAAAAGGCTCATGGGCCCTGGTGCAAGAGTTAGGCTTGGGGCCCCCTTCCCTGCTTTGTGTGTCTTCTTATGCAGCACAAGGGTCTTTGGGCCCCTCAGGCTCCTGGGCCCGGTAGCGAATGCTACCTCTGCACCCCCTATAGCTACGCCCCTGGGTGGAAGAGTTGGCCGGCCATCACAAGTCCAACAAATTATATTTTTTGACAAGTGATGACTTTTGCTCCCATAGGGTGACACTTAGGTTGCACAGACATCTTGATTACACGCCATATTACCACGACCATCGTGCACCAAAAGTCCCCGTGGAGTCACTAACCGTTTTTAACTTTGAAAACCGTCTCCCGTGTTCACTTAGCTCATTTTCTGTGCAAGCAACGCTCCATTATTAGGACACACATCGCCGACACGGCTATTACACTACTAGTATTTCCTATTGTTTGCTTTATAATCTCTTAGGTATGCTTAGAAAGCAGTCATTCTGCAAATGTGGACGGTATTCATATTCCCCACCCTTAATTAATCTCTCCCCTCATTAGGTAAGAAGTGATTGCTAAGCTGGATGCCTTCAGACGTTACTTTCAATGTGCCCTTTCCTCTGTAATTCCTACCACACCTTCCTGCAAGCCTCCGTCAGCCACTTTGACTTTTTGAAGGGGCCGGGGCTGATTACAGAAGTGCTCAGGCACCCCGCTTCTATTCTTCTTCTGCGGAGTACATTCTGGAAGGGCAGGCTGACAGGAAGGGCCACAGTTCACTCAGCCTGCAGATTTGGTTCCTTTCCAAGCAGCACGATGCCTCGTGTTTCCTCCCTGGCTGGGCAGTAAGGAGGGCAAGAAGTTGTCACTCTCTCTTTCTCCCCCCTCCCTTGTCACTCTCTTTCTCCCCCCTCCCTTGTCACTCTCTCTTTCTCCCCCTCCCTTGTCACTCTTTCTCCCCCCTCCCCCCTTGTCACTCTCTCTTTCTCCCCCCTCCCTCCCTTGTCACTCTCTCTTTCTCCCCCCTCCCTCCCTTGTCACTCTCTCTTTCTCCCCCCCTCCCTCCCTTGTCACTCTCTCTTTCTCCCCCTCCCTCCCTTGTCACTCTCTCTTTCTCCCCCCTCCCTCCCTTGTCACTCTCTCTTTCTCCCCCCTCCCTCCCTTGTCACTCTCTCTTTCTCCCCCCTCCCTCCCTTGTCACTCTCTCTTTCTCCCCCCTCCCTCCCTTGTCACTCTCTCTTTCTCCCCCCTCCCTCCCTTGTCACTCTCTCTTTCTCCCCCCTCCCTCCCTTGTCACTCTCTTTCTCCCCCCTCCCTCCCTTGTCACTCTCTCTTTTTCCCCACCCACCTGGTCTGTAGTGTGGCTGAGCTCTGTCCGGTCCGTGGTACAGGAACAGGAGCATTTGTTTTCTGTACCCGGCCGGACTGAAAGGAAGTGCACACTAAGTGAGCACTTCCTGTCAGTCCGGCCGGGTACAGGAAACAAAAGCTCCTGTTCCTGTACTACGGACCAGACATAGCTCGGCCACACTACAGACGAGGTGGGTGGGGAAAAAGAGCTGGGCCACGCTACACTTGAGGCACTTCTCTCCTGTCAGTCCCTCTCTTCATGCTGCGCCAGAGCGGGGAGCCGACAGTGTTGAGGGGCACAATGCGCTGCCCTGCTGAAAGGGTACTCTGTAAATCAGGGGCCACTGCCAGGGCTTCACTCCGTCTCTCCTGGGGGGCCCCGTGGGCCCCCCTGACCTAGGGGCCCGGTCGCAGTTGCGACCGCTGCGACCCCTATAGCTACGCCACTGCTAGAAATACATGGAGGAAAAAACTATAGTAAAATACTAATATGAGTTTATTATAGGCCACCTAATCTACTTCTAAATTAAATAGACAAGGCTGCAAATCATCATGAGGTCGTTATTATGGGGGACTTCAACTACCCAGAAATAGACTGGGGAAACTGAAACTTGTACATCTAGTAATATAGTGAATAAGGCCAAAAAAAGACATTTGTCCATCCAGTTCGGCCTTTTATCCTGCAAGTTGATCCAGGGAAGGGCAAAAAAAAGAACTAAAAACTGTGAGGTAGAAGCCAATTTTCCCCACTTAAGGAGGAAAAAATTCCTTCCGACTCCAATCAGGCAATCAGAATAACTCTCTGGATCAACGATCCCTCTCTAGTAGCTATAGCCTGTAATATTATTACACTCCAGAAATTCATCCAAGCCCCTCTTGAATTATTTTATTGTACTCACCATCACCACCTCCTCAGGCAGACAGTTCCATAGTCTCACTGCTCTTACCGTAAACAATGCTTGTATACAAACCTTCTTTCCTCCAGACGCAGAGGATGTCCCCTCGTCACAGTCCTGGGGATAAATAGATGATGGGCGAGATCTTGGTACTGCCCCCTGATGTATTTATACATAGTAATTAGATCTCCAATCAGTCGTCTTTTTTTTTAAAGTGAATAACCATCATGTTATTAATCTTTCAGGGTACTGTAGTTGCCCCATTCCAGTTATTACTTTAGTTGCCCTCCTCTGAACCCTCTCCAGCTCTGCTTGCTGCCTTGTTCACAGGAGCCCAGAACTATACACAGTACTCCATGTGTGACTAGTGATTTGTAAAGTGGCAAGACTATGTTCTCATCACGGTCATCTATGCCCCTTTTGATGCAACCCCTTATCTTATTGGGCTTGGGAGCAGCTGCCTGACACTGTTTTTTGCAGCTTAGTTTGCTGTTTATTAAAATTCCTAGGTCCTTTTCCATGTCAGTGTTACCGAGTGTTCTACCATTTAGTGTGTATGGATGATTTGCATTATTCCTTCCCATGTGCATAACCTTACATTTGTCAGTGTTAAACCTCATCTACCACTTCTCTGCCCAAGCCTCTAATCTATCCAGATCCATATGTAGCAGTATATTGTCATCTTCAGTGTTAATTACTTTACACAGTTTAGTGTCATCTGCAAAAGGGAAACAGGTTCTTGGCAATAACCAAAGACAATAACCTTTCCCAACTGGTTCATTACCCAACTAGAGGGATGGCCATACTGGACTTAGTATTAATCAATAGACCTGACAGAACAACAGACGTGCAGGTTGGGAGACACCTGGGAAATAGTGAACATAAAGTAATAACCTTCCAATTATCATTCAAAAGAGCGTTTCTACAGGGAGGAACAAAAATACCAAACTTCAAAAAAGCAAACCTTAGCCAACTAAGAGAAGTTATAGGCCTAACTAACTGGGACAAAGTCCTCAAAAATAAAAGTACAGCCACAAAATAGGATATTTTTAAAAGCATCCTAAAATCTAATTGCGAGAGGTACATACCTTTATGGAAAAAAATGTTAAGGAACAAGAAAAAACAATGTAGATAAATATAAATGCAAAGAAAGCAATAAATGACAAAAAGAAAGCATTTAAATCACTAAAACAGGAGGGTAACGTGGAAGCACTGAAAAACTATAAGGAAAAAAATAGAATATGTAAAAGACAATTAAAAGCAGCCAAGCTAGAGACCGGGAGATTAATTGCCAAACAGAGTAAAACTAACCCTAAAATGTTCTTCAATTATATAAATGTCAAAAAGGATAAATCTGAAGGGGTCGGCCCTTTACAGAGCAATGGGGGAGTTGCAGAGAGCAGTGAGGAGAAAGCAAAGCTATTTATTTATTTTTTCTCCTCTCTATTCACTGAATGAAATAAACTGTCAGATGAAACGCAGAATGTAAAAGTAAATTCCCCAGTAAAAGTGCCCTGTCTGACCCAGGAAGAAGTACAGCGGTGTCATAAAAAGATTAAAATAGAGAAATCGCCAGGAGCAGATGGCATACACTTCCGTATCCTAAGAAAATTTAAGTAATGTCATAGACAGATCCTTATTTCTGATATTTAAGGACTCTATACTGACAGGGAGTTTTCCACAGGATTGGCACATAGTAAATGTGGAGCCAGTATTCAAAAAGGGTCTAAAAACAGAGCCTGGAAACTATAGGCCGGCAAGTTTAATATCAGTTTCTGGTAAGTTCTAGACTTAACCAGGGAGTCAATGGATGTCATATATCTTCTCCAAAGCATTTGACACTGTACCACATCAAAGATTAGTATATAAAATGAGAATGCTTGGCTGGTGGAAAATGTCGGTAAGTAACTGTCTCAGTGATAGAAAACATAGGGTGGTTATTAATGGTACACACTCATATTGGGTCACTGTCACTAGTGGGGTACCGTAGGGGGTCAGTATCGTGCCTTATTCTCTTTAATATATTTATTAATCTTGTAGAAGGCTTGAACAGTAAAATATATTTTTTAGCACATGACACTAAACTGTGTAAAGTAATTAACACTGAAGAGGACAGTATACTACTACAGAGTGATCTGGATAGATTGGAGGCTTGGGCAGATAAGTGGCAGATGGGGTTTAACACTGACAAATGTAAAGTTATGCACATGGGAAGGAATAATGCAAGTCACCAGAACATACTAAATGGTAAAACACTGGGTAACACTGACATGGAAAAGGACCTAGAAATTTTTGTGAACCACAAACTAAGCTGTAGAAACCAGTGTCAGGCAGCTGCTGCCAAGGCCACTAAGCTAATGGGTTACATCAATAGGGGCATAGATGCCCTTGATTAGAACATAGTCCTACCACTTTACAAATCACCAGTCAGACCACACATGGAGTACTGTGTACAGTTCTGGGCTCCTGTAAACAAGGCAGACATAGCAGAGCTGGAGAGGGTTCAGAGGAGGGCAACTAAAGTAATAACTGCAAAGATTTTCAAAATTAGTGTTATTCACTTTAGAAAAAAGACGACACAGGGGAGATCTATATATCAGGGGTCAGTACAGAGATCTCTCCCATCATCTATTTATCCCCAGGACTGTGACGAGGGGACATCCTCTGCGTCTGGAGGAAAGAAGGTTTGTACACAAACATATAAGAGGATTCTTTACCATAAGAGCAGTGAGACTATGGAACTCTCTGCCTGAGGAGGTGGTGATGGATAACAGGCCAAACTGGATGGACAGATGTGTTTTTTGAGCCTTATAAACTATGTTACTGTCAGTTTGCATTGTGGAATAGCGCTGGTGATTACAATTCTTGTTAATATTCTGTGTTTACTATGAAATAGCCTGCAAGAGTTTGCAGGCCAGAATGGCAATTATATGCACATCCCCCCCCCCCCCCCCCCAAACCTAACCAGCCAAACCCCATACCAGCAACAGCCCCTGTTTGAAGGTGCATTAAAGGCTGTACCCTTAGTTAGAGTGGCCTGGGTAAACCTGATTTATAGTGATTTTTGACGAATTAATGCAGAACAAATCAAATTTCTTGGCTAACTTTGGCGAAGTTGCCAAATCTTTTTGTTCCAAAATCAGATTTTATTTTATAACTGTTGTACTGTTCTAGATATTGTCAGTGTTGTCTTTTACTGCCTAACTAACGTAAATACGATAGTCATAAAAAAATTAACTGAGGAGAGTAAGTGCTTATTCACATGACTGTGGCTTGATTCCATATCTGATCTGCATTTTTTGCGGATTGGATGCGGAACCATTCATTTCAGTGGGGCCGCCTGTATGTTCCGTGCAATACTTAAATTTTTTTAACATATGAGGACAATGATCAATGCAGCAATCACTTGTTCCGATCGTAAATCATGGTTCCTGTGCAGCTGATCGTTAGGCATCACGATCTGCTACATAGGAACAGCGTGTCGATTTTACTTATGAAAATGTGCCAGTTTTTTTGTGCAATATTCACTAAAAATCTGGTGTGCATGCTTTGCATCACATTTAATAACCATTTTACACACTTTTCTAAGCTTTTCTGCCTTTTTGCAACAAAATTAGTGAATTTTTGGAGTAAATATGCCATGTTTTTTGGCGCACGGACATAATTTTTGATGCACAGACAAAATTCTAGCATAAAGCTGGTGAATGGTTTATCACACTCGACATTTACCTTAAGGTCCATGTGTCAGAATAGTAAATTTGTCTAACATTTAGGCCTCATGCACATGACCGTTGTTTTTGTCCCCATCCACTACAATGGGGACGCAAAAGATGCGGCCAGCACTTTGTGTGTCAACCAACACACGTTTGTATAATTTTGTACGAGTGGTTGGTAGTAAGGCTACTTTCACACCCGTGTTGTTAATTCCGGTTTTGAGATCTGGCAGAGGATTTAAACAGATCCGTGCCATTTGATACATCCAGATGCATCAGTTTTAGCTCGTCTTGGTTCCGGATCCGGTATGAAAATCATTGTCAATGGGCACCATATCTTAGCAAAAAAAAAAAAAAAAGATCTGGCACCATTGACTTGTATTGATTTTCATGCCCAATCCAGTTTGTTCCGTTTTGCAAACTGGGCACACAACCGCAGCTTGCATCAGTTTTGTGTAAAGCACCAAAACGGAACAGATGCATATTTATGCATCCTGATCAGTTCTGTCCCCATTGACAATGAATGGGGACAAAATTGAACTGTTTAATTCAGGTTTTGAGATCCTCTGCCAGATCTGAAAACCAGGATTGAAAGCGCAGATGAGAAAGTAGCCTAAGCCATTTTTATAGTCAGGCAAATATATACGGTATGTTTAGTTAGAGCTCAGCCAAGCTGTCATTGATTTGTGTTTTGGGCTTGAACACTGTGTCACTGTTTCTGACTGCATTTGATCTCATTTTGCCAACTGCTACTGAGCTAATTCCCACAGGTGGTATAAACTTTGACTTGAGACTTAGACTTATTATCCAGAATCTTCCAATTTGATAGATCTTGTGCATTTTTAGACGGTCTGGTCTAAGGGCCCTTTCACACTGTCTGGTGATCAAACCAATTTTTGGAAATGAATGGCCCTGTAAATGCTTGTTCCCAATAATTGGCCTGTGTAAAGGTGCCGCAGATCACCTGACAAAGGAAAACACTGACCATTTGACAGCAGAATGCATCTTTCATTTGGCACCTAATATAGTTGGTCGGCAGCACGTCGGCCTATTTAAACAGGTGATGTGCTCCTGACAATACACATAATAAATGGGGGGGACACAATCGTAATAATGATCATTCCTCCCCCTTTTACTTTGAATTGGATCTTTAAATTAATACTGAGCCAACGTTTTTTCTGACTTTTGATCCAACCTATATTGCCCAGTATCAGTGTGTAAATCCGCCCTGCTGTCTCACATCTTAAGTCTCAGTTAAAAATAGGTTTTGCAGTTTTTTTCTTTTGAAAAACAGAACCTTAAGGATCATCTGTGAGCATGATCAACCCTATTAAACCAGGGTCAATTAAAATGATACATTTGTTATGTTTGTGGGTAGAACCATTGCTGAGATATCTGTGTCTTAGTAATATGCAAATCATGCACCGAGGGACTGGCCAGAGCCCTTGGAGCACTGCTTTTGTAACACTCCTCTGATCTGTGTACCCGCTCCCTTTGCTGGATTGTATAGCCCTGTCAATCAAAGAGGAGTGCCCAGATCAAAGGGGTGTTACAAAAGCTGTGCTTCAAACTTTGAGGTGGCTACATCTTCTAGTCTATTCTACAGACATTATATACTTGAAAATGTAGCTGCCTCCAAGTTTGAATTCACTCCTACTATCCCACCCAAGGAGTGGCTGTTCTCAATGCATTTTTATTATCCCACCTATTGCACAGGTTACTTTGATTAAGTGTTACACATTGCTGTGCTTGCTCTTCATGTCATTGGATGCGTTAATGCACATGGAGATAACAATTAGAAGCAGATAATATGTGCAAGGTCTGCTCTCCTGAATGTAGATGCCCAATGGAATAGTGACAGGTATCAAATAGAGTAGGTTCCTGCCTGACTGAGATCACCTTCCCCTGGTAGGCTGGCAAAGATGTGTTTTGTTCAAAATGTATTGGCTGAGAATCGCTGATTTTATCATATCAGAATGAGGTTTTAGTCTACATATACTTTTTGTATTGTTATGTAAGTGCTATTATTTCGTTTTTTTCTTTAAATGTGGCCTTGTACAGCCACATATTTATCTATCATGCCATGCAGGATGTTTTTATCCCTTTGCCCTTAATAAGGGCAAAATAAAACTGGTGATAAATTCCCTTTAAAAAGCAGTCCTTGCAATGACAATAATTTCAATGAAAAAAAGTTTTTTATATGAATGCTGCACTTTGTATATTTTTTATCATAGCATGTGGCTGGCTTGCCCAGAATAATTTGCCTTTATGTGTACTTTCTAGGCTGGAAGGAGGCAGAGAACACCTGCTACCCATTGACTATTACTTCCCACCACAGAAGACCTGCTTGATCTGTGGAGATGAAGCATCTGGATGCCACTATGGAGCCCTCACTTGTGGTAGCTGTAAAGTCTTCTTCAAGAGAGCAGCTGAAGGTAGAAGAAAATGTTTTCTTTTTTTGTACATGTGTGTGTATTCACAACAAAGATACCAAATTGTATTTTATTGCATTAGAAGTAGACCTCATAAGAATAACATAGAGTCTTCTAAGAATACCTAAGTACATATTTGTACTTGATACAGTACTTTGAGAAGCAGTTTCCAAGCGGAGATTGCTTCAGGCAAATTGCATAATCAGTAAACTGATTCATTTTCATAGTTTGCTGCCTCTTGCAGCAAAGCAGAAGCTACTGATACAGTCTGTGTAGAAGAATGTAAAACTATAGGAAAAGTACAGTTACCGATACAGTCTGAGCAGAAGAATGCGAAGCTATAGGAAAAGTACAGTGTCTAGAGAGTAAATGAAGACTGCTATGAGGCACTAATATACTGTATTATAGACATGTACTGTATATACTTTTCTGTCTTCTAGTTGTATATGCTTTTACATATTGGGATACTATACTATAGGTTACAGTTTAGAAGCACTTCTATCTGGTTTCAGAGTCTGTCTTGACATGTATTAATTAAATCATGAAACATATTGCTATGTGAGTTCTATAGAAAAGGTTAGCATTTCTTGATTGCATTTAGGGGTACTTTTTCTACATATGGAGAGTGCCTAGTAGGTAAAGAGTCTTAGGCCTCTTTCACACGGGCGTCATTTTTTTGGCCCGGCTAAGAGCCGGGTGCGTTGCGGGAAAATGCGCGATTTTTTCTGCGCAAGTGCAAAACATTGTCATGCGTTGCACTCGCGTGAGAAAAATCGCGCATGTTTGGTACCCAAACCCGAACTTCTTCATAGAAGTTCGGGCTTGGGATTGATGTTCTGAAGATTGTATTATTTTCCCTTATAACATGGTTATAAGGGAAAATAATAGCATTCTGAATACAGAATGCATAGTAAACCAGCGCTAGAGGGGTTAAAATAAAATAAAAAATAATTTAACTCACCTTAGTCCACTTGTTCGCGAAGCCGGCATCTCCTTGTGTCTCCGCTGCTGATGAACAGGACCTGGGATGAGCTGCTCCATTAAATACCGGTTAAGGACCTTTGATGACGTCACTCCGGTCATCACATGGTACGTCACATGATCTTTTACCATGGTGATTCACCATGGTAAAAGATCATGTGATGACCGGAGTGACGTCATCGAAGGTTCTTAAGCTCTATTTAATGGAGCAGCTCATCCCAGGTCCTGTTCATCAGCAGCGGAGACACAAGGAGATGCCGGCTTCGCGAACAAGTGGACTAAGGTGAGTTAAATTATTTTTTATTTTATTTTAACCCCTCTAGCGCTGGTTTACTATGCATTCTGTATTCAGAATGCTATTATTTTCCCTTATAACCATGTTATAAGGGAAAATAATAATGATCGGGTCTCCATCCCGATGGTCTCCTAGCAACCATGCGTGCAAATCGCATGGCATCCGTACTTGCTTGCGGATGCCATCCGATTTTCACACACCCCATTCACTTCTATGGGGCCTGCGTCACGTCAAAATCGGACATTATAGAGCATGCTGCGATTTGCACTGAACGTACAAGTGATGCGTTAAAAACAACGCTCATGTGCACAGCCCCATAGAAATGAATGGGTCAGGATTCAGTGCGGGTGCCATACGTTCGCCGCACGGATCGCACCCGCACGGAAAAGTCGCCCGTGTGAAAGGGGCCTTATAGACCATACAATGCTGTTCTAGGAAAAAAATATACAAATTATCTCTCATAAAAAAACTAAAAATAACTATGCTTCTAATGCTGCCTCATGCACATGGCTGTGTCTGTATTTTGGTCTACTAAAACATAATATGCAAAATACAGATACCTTCAGTGTGCATTCGGTAATTTTCTCATTCCCATCAATATAATGATTCTTGTCCGCAATATGGACAAAAATATGACATGCTGCATAATTTGTAGAATGGCTACACAGATCTGCAAAAAATATGGATGTGTGCTTAGCTCCATAGAAATGAAAATAAAAACTGCAGGTACCACCCTGATTAAAAATATGGATGTGTGCTTAGCTCCATAGAAATGAAAATAAAAACTGCAGGTTGTGTGCATGAAACCTGACATTTGTTATTTGAAACATTTCAAAACAAAAAATTCCCATTAAAAGTGGCCTGTCTGACCCAGAAAGAAGTGCTGGGGTATCTTAAAAAGATAAAAATAGACAAATAGTTAGGACCAGGTGGCAAACACCGCATGTATCATAGCCAGACCCTTATTTCTGATATTTAAGGACTCTATACTGACAGGGAGTTTTTCACAGGATTGGTGCTTAGCAAATGTGGAGCCAATATGGGTCAAAAACAGAACCCAGAAACTATAGGCCAGTAATTTTAACATCTGTCGTTAGCAAACTGAAGGTTTTCTAAGAGATGCAATCTTATTTCTAACAATGCAGAGCTTGTGGGAAATGTCACTGTCCATGAAAACTTTGGTAACAGTGACACAATATAATTATAATCCAACCAAACTGTAAAGAACAAACTCAGGTTGGTAGGGCAAAACACTTAATTTTAAAAACTTTCCCAGGGTTGAAGCTGCACTTCAGGACATAGACTTGGAGCAACTATTGTCACATTATGACACTAATGCTAAATGGAAGAGCTTTAAATCTATTTTGGATAAGTATATTGTTAAATGTATTTCTAGAGTTAACAAGTACAAACAAATAAAATTAAACCCCACATGTCTTACAAATATTGTAGAAAGGGCAATACATGACAAAAAGAGGGGTCAGCTGTAACCTTTAAAAATTATAAAGAACTACATCCAGTGAGGAACAGAAGTATTTGAACACCCTGCAATTTTGCAAGTTCACCCACTTAGAAATCATGAAGGGGTCTGAAATTCACATTGTAGGTGCATTCCCATACAGAGACAAAATAAAAAAAAATCTGGAAATCACATTGTATGATTTTTAACCACTTAAGGACCACAGGTTTATACCCCCCTAGTGACCAGGCCCTTTTTTACAAATCGGCACTCCACAACTTTAGCGGTTTATTGCTCGGTCATGCAACTTACCACCCAAATGAATTTTACCTCCTTTTCTTCTCACTAATAGAGCTTTCATTTGGTGGTATTTCATTGCCGCTGACATTTTTACTTTTTTTGTTATTAATCGAAATTTAACGATTTTTTTGCAAAAAAATGACATTTTTCACTTTCAGCTGTAAAATTTTGCAAAAAAAACGACATCCATATATACATTTTTCGCCAAATTTATTGTTCTACATGTCTTTGATAAAAAAAAAATGTTTGGGCAAAAAAAAAAAATGGTTTGGGTAAAAGTTATAGCATTTACAAACTATGGTACAAAAATTTGAATTTCCGCTTTTTGAAGCAGCTCTGACTTTCTGAGCACTTGTCATGTTTTCTGAGGTTCTACAATGCCCAAACAGTAGAAAAACCCCACAAATGACCCCATTTCGGAAAGTAGACACCCTAAGGTATTCACTGATGGGCATAGTGAGTTCATAGAACTTTTTATTTTTTGTCACAAGTTAGCGGAAAATGATGATGATTTTATTTTTTTTATTTTTTCTTACAAAGTCTCATATTCCACTAACTTGCGACAAAAAATAACAAATTCTAAAAACTTGCCATGCCCCTCACGGAATACCTTGGGGTGTCTTCTTTCCAAAATGGGGTCACTTGTGGGGTAGTTATACTGCCCTGGCAATTTAGGGGCCCAAATGTGTGAGAAGCACTTTGCAATCAAAATGTGTAAAAAATGACCGGTGAAATCCAAAAGGTGCACTTTGGAATATGTGCCCCTTTGCCCACCTTGGCAGCAAAAAAGTGTGACACATCTGGTATCGCCGTACTCAGGAGAAGTTGGGGAATGTGTTTTGGGGTGTCATTTTACATATACCCATGCTGGGTGAGAAAAATATCTTGGTCAAATGCCAACTTTGTATAAAAAAATGGGAAAAGTTGTCTTTTGCCAAGATATTTCTCTCACCCAGCATGGGTATATGTAAAATGACACCCCAAAACACATTCCCCAACTTCTCCTGAGTACGGCGATACCAGATGTGTCACACTTTTTTGCTGCCAAGGTGGGCAAAGGGGCACATATTCCAAAGGGCACCTTTCAGATTTTGCAGGCCATTTTTTACACATTTTGATTGCAAGGTACTTCTCACACATTTGGGCCCCTAAATTGCCAGGGCAGTATAACTACGCCACAAGTGACCCCATTTTGGAAAGAAGACACCCCAAGGTATTCCGTGAGGGGCATGGCGAGTTCCTAGAATTTTTTATTTTTTGTCACAAGTTAGCGGAAAATGATGATTTTTTTTTTTTCTCTTTTTTCCTTACAAAGTCTCATATTCCACTAACTTGCGACAAAAAATAAAAAATTCTAGGAACTCGCCGTGCCCCTCACGGAATACCTTGGGGTGTCTTCTTTCCAAAATGGGGTCACTTGTGGCGTAGTTATACTGCCCTGGCAATTTAGGGGCCCAAATGTGTGAGAAGTACTTTGCAATCAAAATCTGTAAAAAAATGACCGGTGAAATCCGAAAGGTGCACTTTGGAATATGTGCCCCTTTGCCCACCTTGGCATCAAAAAAGTGTCACACATCTGGTATCGCCGTACTCAGGAGAAGTTGGGGAATGTGTTTTGGGGTGTCATTTTACATATACCCATGCTGGGTGAGAGAAATATCTTAGCAAAAGACAACTTTTCCCATTTTTTTATACAAAGTTGGCATTTGACCAAGATATTTTTCTCACCCAGCATGGGTATATGTAAAATGGCACCCCAAAACACATTCCCCAACTTCTCCTGAGTACGGCGATACCAGATGTGTCACACTTTTTTGCTGCCAAGGTGGGCAAAGGGGCACATATTCCAAAGTGCACCTTTCGGATTTCACCGGCCATTTTTTACACATTTTGATTGCAAAGTTCTTCTCACACATTTGGGCCCCTAAATTGCCAGGGCAGTATAACTACGCCACAAGTGACCCCATTTTGGAAAGAAGACACCCCAAGGTATTCCGTGAGGGGCATGGCGAGTTCCTAGAATTTTTTATTTTTTGTCGCAAGTTAGTGGAATATGAGACTTTGTAAGGAGAAAAGAAAAAAAAATGAAAAATCATCATTTTCCGCTAACTTGTGACAAAAAAAAAAAAATTCTAGGAACTCGCCGTGCCCCTCACGGAATACCTTGGGGTGTCTTCTTTCCAAAATGGGGTCACTTGTGGCGTAGTTATACTGCCCTGGCAATTTAGGGGCCCAAATGTGTAAGAAGTACCTTGCAATCAAAATGTGTAAAAAATGGCCTGCGAAATCCGAAAGGTGCTCTTTGGAATGTGTGCCCCTTTGCCCACCTTGGCTGCAAAAAAGTGTCACACATCTGGTATCGCCGTACTCAGGAGAAGTTGGGCAATGTGTTTTGGGGTGTCATTTTACATATACCCATGCTGGGTGAGAGAAATATCTTGGCAAAAGACAACTTTTCCAATTTTTTTATACAAAGTTGGCATTTGACCAAGATATTTTTCTCACCCAGCATGGGTATATGTAAAATGACACCCCAAAACACATTCCCCAACTTCTCCTGAGTACGGCGATACCACATGTGTGACACTTTTTTGCAGCCTAGATGCGCAAAGGGGCCCAAATTCCTTTTAGGAGGGCATTTTTAGACATTTGGATCCCAGACTTCTTCTCACACTTTCGGGCCCCTAAAAAGCCAGGGCAGTATAAATACCCCACATGTGACCCCACTTTGGAAAGAAGACACCCCAAGGTATTCAATGAGGGGCATGGCGAGTTCCTAGAATTTTTTTTTTTTTTGCATAAGTTAGCGGATATTGATTTTTTTTTGTTTTTTTCTCACAAAGTCTCACTTTCCGCTAACTTAGGACAAAAATTTCAATCTTTCATGGGCTCAATATGCCCCATACGGAATACCTTGGGGTGTCTTCTTTCCGAAATAGGGTCACATGTGGGGTATTTATACTGCCCTGGCTTTTTAGGGGCCCTAAAGCGTGAGAAGAAGTCTGGAATATAAATGTCTAAAAATGTTTACGCATTTGGATTCCGTGAGGGGTATGGTGCGTCCATGTGAGATTTTATTTTTTGACACAAGTTAGTGGAATATGAGACTTAGTAAGAAAAAACAAAAACAAAAACAAACAAAAAATTTCCGCTAACTTGTGCCAAAAAAAAATGTCTGAATGGAGCCTTACCAGGGGGGGGGGTGATCAATGACAGGGGGGTGATCAATGACAGGGGGGGGATCAATGACAGGGGGGGGGATCACCCATATAGACTCCCTGATCACCCCCCTGTCATTGATCACCCCCCCTGTAAGGCTCCATTCAGACATCCGCATGATTTTTTACGGATCCATGGATACATGTATCGGATCCACAGAACGCATGCGGACGTCTGAATGGAGCCTTACAGGGGGGTTATCAATGACAGGGGGTGATCAGGGTGATCACCCCCCTGTCACTGATCACCCCCCCTGTAAGGCTCCATTCAGACATCCGCATGATTTTTTACGGATCCATGGATACATGTATCGGATCCACAAAACGCATGCGGACGTCTGAATGGAGCCTTACAGGGGGGTTATCAATGACAGGGGATGATCAGGGTAATCAGGGTGATCACCCCCCTGTCACTGATCACCCCCCCTGTAAGGCTCCATTCAGACATCTGCATGATTTTTTACAGATCCATGGATACATGGATCGGATCCACAAAACGCATGCGGACGTCTGAATGGAGCCTTACAGGGGGGTTATCAATGACAGGGGTGATCAGGGTAATCAGGGTGATCACTCCCCTGTCACTGATCACCCCCCCTGTAAGGCTCCATTCAGACATCCGCATGATTTTTTACGGATCCATGGATACATGGATCGGATCCACAAAACGCATGCGGACGTCTGAATGGAGCCTTACAGGGGGGTTATCAATGACAGGGGGTGATCAGGGTAATCACCCCCCTGTCACTGATCACCCCCCCTGTAAGGCTCCATTCAGACATCCGCATGATTTTTTACGGATCCATGGATCGGATCCACAAAACGCATGCTGACGTCTGAATGGAGCCTTACAGGGGGGTTATCAATGACAGGGGGTGATCAGGGTAATCACCCCCCTGTCACTGATCACCCCCCCTGTAAGGCTCCATTCAGACATCCGCGTGATTTTTTACGGATCCATGGATACATGGATCGGATCCACAAAACGCATGCGGACGTCTGAATGGAGCCTTACAGGGGGGTTATCAATGACAGGGGGTGATCAGGGTAATCACCCCCCTGTCACTGATCACCCCCCCTGTAAGGCTCCATTCAGACATCCGCATGATTTTTTACGGATCCATGGATCGGATCCACAAAACGCATGCTGACGTCTGAATGGAGCCTTACAGGGGGGTTATCAATGACAGGGGGTGATCAGGGTGATCACCCCCCTGTCACTGATCACCCCCCCTGTAAGGCTCCATTCAGACATCCGCATGATTTTTTACGGATCCATGGATACATGGATCGGATCCACAAAACGCATGCGGACGTCTGAATGGAGCCTTACAGGGGGGTTATCAATGACAGGGGGGTGATCAGGGAGTGTATATGGGTGATCACCCGCATGTCATTGATCACCCCCTGTAAGGCTCCATTCAGACGTCCGCATGTGTTTTGCGGATCCGATCCATGTATCCATGGATTTGTAAAAATCATGCGGACGTCTGAATGGAGCCTTACAGGGGAGTGATCAATGACAGGGGGGTGATCAATGACAGGGGGTGCTCAGGGAGTGTATATAGGTGATCACCCGCCTGTCATTGATCACCCCCCTGTAAGGCTCCATTCAGACGTCCGTATGCTTTTTGCGGATCCGATCCATGTATCCGTGGATCCGTAAAAATCATACGGACGTCTGAACGGAGCCTGACAGGGGGGTGATCAATGACAGGGGGGTGATCAGGGAGTTTATATGGGGTGATCATGGGTGATCAGGGGTTTATAAGGGGTTAATAAGTGACGGGGGGGTGTGTGTAGTGTAGTGTAGTGTTTGGTGCGACTTTACTGACCTACCTGTGTCCTCTGGTGGTCGATCCTAACAAAAGGGACCACCAGAGGACCAGGTAGGAGGTATATTAGACGCTGTTATGAAAACAGCGTCTAATATACCTGTTAGGGGTTAAAAAATTCGGATCTCCAGCCTGCCAGCGAACGATCGCCGCTGGCATGCTGGAGATCCACTCGCTTACCTTCCGTTCCTGTGAGCGCGCGCGCCTGTGTGCGCGCGTTCACAGGAAATCTCGCGTCTCGCGAGATGACGCCTATTGGCGTTAGTGTGACCTGGGAGCGCCGCAGAAATGACGCCTTTCGGCGTTAGTGTGACGGGAGGAGGTTAAAGAATGTATTTGTCTTGCACTGCTGAACATAAGTATTTAAACACCTGAGAAACAGCAAGAATTCTGGCTCTCAAAGACCTGTTACTGTGCCTTTAAAAAGTCCACCTCTACTCCTCACAAGCGGCCCCGAGCGGATCCGTACAGCCCCAATGCATTTTGAGTGGATGCGGATGGCCTGGCCGTGCGGAGTCAAACGGATCCGTCTAGACTTACAATGCAAGTCAATGGGGACAGATCCGTTTGACGTTGACACAATATGGTGCAATTGCAAACGGATCCGTCCCTCATTGACTTTCAATGTAAAGTCAGGAGTCCCTATTAATATACCATCGGATCAGAGTTTTTTCCAATCCAATGGTATATTTTAACTTGAAGCGTCCCCATCACCATGGGAACGCCTCTATGTTAGAATATACCATCGGATTTGAGTTAGATCGTGAAAACTCAGATCCGACATTATATACTAACACAGAGGCGTTCCCATAGTGATGGGGACGCTTCAAGTTAGAATATACTAAGAACTGTGTAAATAACTGCCCCCTGCTGCCTGGCAGCACCCGATCTCTTACAGGGGGCTGAGAATCGCACAATTAACCCCTCAGGTGCCGCACGAGTCGAGTTTTAATCCATAAAGGGCATAAATCACCTAACATTCCTAAATTGTTTGGAATAACGTGCTTTAAAACATCCAGTGTGTGTATACGATCAGGTATGATGTTGTATCGATCAGGTAGTGCAAGGGTTATGCCCGCTTCACAGTGACAGACCAAACTCCCCGTTTAACGCACCGCAAACAACCGCAAACAGTCCATTTGCACAACCGCAAACTCCCCATTTGCACAAGGTTGGATACCAAGCTAGCCATGTCCCGTTCCTTGTCCTCACTGACGTCATTGAAGGTCTCTTCCTCCACCCAGCCACGTACAACACCAAGGGTCCCCGAAAGGTGACAACAAGCCCCCTGGGAGGCCTGTGGTTGGTCTTCCACCTCCTCAAAGCCACCTTCCTCCTCTGACTCCTCTTCTTCAGACTCCTGCATTGCCACAGGTCCAGCAATCGACGACGACAAAGCTGCTTCTGGTGATGATGGTGACCACAACTCTTACTCTTCATGCTCATCTACGGCCTGATCCAGCACTCTTCGCAGGGCACGCTCCAGAAAAAACGCATATGGGATGAGGTCGATGATGTTGCCTTGGGTTTGACTGACCAGGTTTGTCACCTCCGCAAAAGGACGCATGAGCCTACAGCCATTGTGCATGAGCGTTCAGTAACGCGGCCAAAAAATACCCAGCTCCTCAGAGGCTGTCCTCTTTTTTAAAATAAAATAAAAATCTGTTCTTTTGAATCTCTGTTTTGTCCCCTATCAGGGGCCGATGCAATGTACTGTGCAATCCCAATATGAGTGGTATGTTAAGTAGTACTATTCCTATCAGTTCAATCCCTGTTACGTCCCCTATCAGGGGACGTGTATGGAATAGATTTTAGGAACCGGGAGATGGAAAAAGATGCTTGGTTAGTCCTGCTACTTCCAATTTGGGGCGGCACTGCGCGTGTGTCGTGCAATGTACTGTGCTACCCTATATGAGTGGTATGTTAAATAGTACTATTCCTATCAGTTTAATCCCTGTTATGTCCCCTATCAGGGGCCGGTCTATGGAATAGATTTTAGGAACGGGAGATGGAAAAGGATGCTTGGTTCATCCTCCTACTTCCAATTTGGGGCACTGAGCGTCCGCCGTGCAATGTACTGTGCCACCAGATATGAGTGGTGTGTTAAGTAGTACTATTCCTATCAGTTTAATCCCTGTTATGTCCCCTATCAGGAGACGTGTATCGAATAGATTTTAGACAACCGCTAAGAGTTGTCAATAGTTGACACACTCATGACATACATTTTATTCCTCTATGCGTCAATCTTGGTGTAATGATGACTGTGCTCTTGCGCACGTTTGGGAGATTGCAGGCAATGGCGGTTTTTCAAAGCCTATGGTCGTGCTGAGGTAGTTCAGTGACAGTTAAGTGACCGAGAAAACAATGATTCTGCAGTGTGGGCCCATTGTTGGCATAGTAGGCTTTAATGATCACCTTAGATGATCACAAAGAAAATGAATGTTTTTTTTTTTTTCTATGCAAAATTATCCAGCCGATCGCTTTTGGTCTGTTCACAATGAAGCAACAACCTTATCATTCGGGGATGTTACACTATTGCTATTGCCAACACACTCATAGAGGTGATCGCTTCGTTGTGATATGCAAGCCCCTTCACCACAACAAGGTAACGATCACGATTATTTTTGCAGCCACAGTGCAGCACCAGCGGCCGGAAAAATTTATGTTTTCCAGGCAGAAAGTGCACTAAAACATTGTGGCTTGAACCCTAGTTGGTGGTGGAAAAGTCACGCAAGTCATCCGGCATGCAGAGATAAAATACAGCAGCGTGTGGACCATTTTTAGCCCAAGGCATCTCATCTCATCAGGTCTTTTTTAGTCAAATGTATCTCCCACTGTCAGTCCCTTTGGGATCCATGCCTCATTCATTTTAATAAAGGTGATCTAGACTTTTTTGACCTAGGCGACTTCTCTTCTCAGTGACAATACCTCCTGCTGCACTGAAGGTCCTTTCTGACAGGACACTTGAAGCGGGGCAGGCCAGAAGTTCTGTCGCAAATTGGGATAGCTCGGGCCACAGGTCAAGCCTGCACACCCAGTAGTCAAGGGGCTTATCGCTCCTCAGAGTGTTGATATCTGCAGTTAAGGCAAGGTAGTCTGCTACCTGTCAGTCGAGTCGTTCTCTAAGGTTGGACCCCGAAGGGCTGTGGCAATGCGTAGGACTTAAAAAGCTCTGCATGTCCTCCATTAACAACACGTCTGTAAAGCGTCCTGTCCTTGCCAGCATGGTCGTGGTAGTAGGAGGATTACTTTCACCTGCTTGAGAGGGGGCAAGGAGGACAGCAGTGTTTGACGTGGCTGAAGATGCTGGACCAGGAGGAGGATTGTGGCTTTGAGTTTGTGTGCTGCTTGTACTCGTCTTCATGTGTTTGTGATGTGAGATCATGTGTCTTCGCAAAGCAGTTGTACCTAGGTGGGTGTTGGACTTCCCACGACTCTGTTTATTTTGGCACAGGTTGCACATGGCATTGCTGTTATCAGAGGCAGACACACACAAAAAATGCTACACCGCTGAGCTTTGCAATGACGGCATTCTGGTTGTGGCAACAGCATGCGTTGATTGGCGTGCTGTCTGGCTGACCCCGGGTTCCGATACATGCTTTCTGACTGTGCCACTAGCTCCTTGCGACGACCTCCCCCTGCTTCCAACTCGTCTCCTCCTCCTCTCTGTCTCCCCATCTGAACTTTCCCCCTGTTCTTCTTCTCTTCGAGCGGGCACCCACGTGACATCCACAGACACATCGTCATCGTCAACCGCTTCACTTGTATCTGACAACTCAGCAAGGGAAGCAGCAGCGGGTACAACATCATCATCATAACACTGTATGTCCATGTGTGTAATGCTGCCTGACTGAGACATAGCCCTGTTATTTACACCCTCTTGCAATAATGGTTGTGCATCACTCATTTCTTCCAACTGATGTGTAAATAACTCCTCTGACAGATCAAGTGAAGCAGCTGTGGTGCTAGAGTTGGTGGTGGCAGCAGGCGGGCGAGTGGTAACTTGAGAGGTGCCCGAAGCTGAGCTGGAGGAGGATGGTGCATCAAGGTTTCGAGCGGAAGCTGTAGAAGATTAGGTGTCCTGCGTTAGCCAGTCAACTATGTCCTCAGAACTTTTCGAGTTCAGGGTACATGGCCTCTGAACACTGGGCATTATCCTAGGGCCAAATGAAATCACAGGACCACGACAATGGCGGCCCCTGCGTGGTGGCCTGCTTCTGCCTGTCATTTTTTTTTTATTAGTTGTACTATGCGTGCAAGCTACTGTGACACCAGATATGAGTGGTGGCACTGTGCACTGGCAGTAGTTGGCACAGTACACACTGTAGGCCTGACACACACGCTTGCAGGCAACTAACTGCAATTATATTACAGTCAAAATTGCTGTGTTTTTTTTTTATGTAATCTACTGTGACACCAGATATGAGTGGCACTGGTGGCACTGTGCACTGGCAGTAGTTGGCACAGTACACGCTGTAGGCCTGACACACACGCTTGCAGGCAACTAACTACAATTATATTACAGTCAAAGTTGCTGTTTATTTTTTTTGTAAATCTAATCTACTATGACACCAAATATGAGTGGCACTGCGCACTGGCAGTAGTTGGCACAGTACAGCAATTTTGACTATAATATAATTGCAGTTAGTTGCCTGCAAGCGTGTGTGTAGGCCTGACACACACGCTTGCAGGCAACTAACTGCAATTATATTACAGTCAACATTGCTGTTTTTTTTTTTTAAATGTAATCTACTGTGACACCAGATATGAGTGGCACTGGTGGCACTGTGCACTGGCAGTAGTTGGCACAGTACACTTTGTAGGCCTCACACACACGCTTGCAGGCAACTAACTGCAATTATATTATAGTCAAAATTGCTGTGTTTTTTTTATGTAATCTACTATGACACCAGATATGAGTGCCACTGGTGGCACTGTTCACTGGCAGTAGTTGGCACAGTACACGCTGTAGGCCTGACACACACGCTTGCAGGCAACTAACTGAAATTATATTACAGTCAACATTTTATTTTTTATTTTTATGTAATCTACTGTAACACCAGATATGAGTGGTGGCACTGTGCACTGGCAGTAGTTGGCATAGTATACGCTGTAGGCCTGACACACACGCTTGCAGGCAACTAACTGCAATTATATTATATCTCAAAATGGTTGTGTTTTTTTTAAATGTAATCTACTATGACACCAGATATGAGTGGCACTGGTGGCACTGTGCACTGGCAGTAGTTGGCACTTTACACGCTGTAGGCCTGACACACACACTTTCAGGCAACTAACTGCAATTATATTACAGTCTAAATTGTTTTTGTTTTTTTAAATGTAATCTACTATGACACCAGATATGAGTGGTACTGTGCACTGGCAGTAGTTGGCACAGTACATGCTGTAGGCCTGACACACACACTTGCAGGCAACTAACTGCAATTATATTACAGTCAAATTTTTAATTTTTATTTTTTGAATGTAATGTACTATGACACCAGATATGAGTGGCACTGTGCACTGGCAGTAGTTGGCACAGTACACGCTGTAGGCCTCACACACACGCTTGCAGGCAACTAACTGCAATTATATTACAGTCAACATTTTATTTGTATTTTTTTATGTAATCTACTATGACACCAGACATGAGTGGCACTGGTGGCACTGTGCACTGGCAGTAGTTGGCACAGTACATGCTGTAGGCCTGATACACACGCTTGCAGGCAACTAACTGCAATTATATTACAGTCAAAAAAGTAGTTTTTTTTTTTTTTAATGTAATCTACTATGACACCAGATATGAGTGGTGGCACTGTGCACTGGCAGTAGTTGGCACAGTAAACGCTGTAGGCCTGGCACACACGCTTGCAGGCAACTAACTGCAATTATATTACAGTCAACATTTTATTTTTATTTTTTTATGTAATCTACTATGACACCAGACATGAGTGGCACTGGTGGCACTGTGCACTGGCAGTAGTTGGCACAGTACACGCTGTAGGCCTGACACACACGCTTGCAGGCAACTAACTACAATTATATTACAGTCAAAGTTGCTGTTTATTTTTTTTGTAAATCTAATCTACTATGACACCAAATATGAGTGGCACTGCGCACTGGCAGTAGTTGGCACAGTACAGCAATTTTGACTATAATATAATTGCAGTTAGTTGCCTGCAAGCGTGTGTGTAGGCCTGACACACACGCTTGCAGGCAACTAACTGCAATTATATTACAGTCAACATTGCTGTTTGTTTTTTTAAATGTAATCTACTGTGACACCAGATATGAGTGGCACTGGTGGCACTGTGCACTGGCAGTAGTTGGCACAGTACACTTTGTAGGCCTCACACACACGCTTGCAGGCAACTAACTGCAATTATATTATAGTCAAAATTGCTGTGTTTTTTTAATGTAATCTACTGTGACACCAGATATGAGTGCCACTGGTGGCACTGTGCACTGGCAGTAGTTGGCACAGTACACGCTGTAGGCCTGACACACACGCTTGCAGACAACTAACTGAAATTATATTACAGTCAACATTTTATTTTTTATTTTTATGTAATCTACTGTAACACCAGATATGAGTGGTGGCACTGTGCACTGGCAGTAGTTGGCATAGTATACACTGTAGGCCTGACACACACGCTTGCAGGCAACTAACTGCAATTATATTATATCTCAAAATGGTTGTGTTTTTTTAAATGTAATCTACTATGACACCATATATGAGTGGCACTGGTGGCACTGTGCACTGGCAGTAGTTGGCACTTTACACGCTGTAGGCCTGACACACACACTTGCAGGCAACTAACTGCAATTATATTACAGTCTAAATTGTTTTTGTTTTTTTAAATCTAATCTACTATGACACCAGATATGAGTGGTACTGTGCACTGGCAGTAGTTGGCACAGTACATGCTGTAGGCCTGACACACACACTTGCAGGCAACTAACTGCAATTATATTACAGTCAAATTTTTCATTTTTATTTTTTGAATGTAATGTACTATGACACCAGATATGAGTGGCACTGTGCACTGGCAGTAGTTGGCACAGTACACGCTGTAGGCCTCACACACACGCTTGCAGGCAACTAACTGCAATTATATTACAGTCAACATTTTATTTTTATTTTTTTATGTAATCTACTATGACACCAGACATGAGTGGCACTGGTGGCACTGTGCACTGGCAGTAGTTGGCACAGTACATGCTGTAGGCCTGACACACACGCTAGCAGACAACTAACTGCAATTATATTACAGTCAAAAAAGTTTTTTTTTTTTTTTTTATGTAATCTACTATGACACCAGATATGAGTGGTGGCACTGTGCACTGGCAGTAGTTGGCACAGTAAACGCTGTAGGCCTGGCACACACGCTTGCAGGCAACTAACTGCAATTATATTACAGTCAACATTTTATTTTTTATTTTTATGTAATCTACTGTAACACCAGATATGAGTGGTGGCACTGTGCACTGGCAGTAGTTGGCATAGTATACGCTGTAGGCCTGACACACACGCTTGCAGGCAACTAACTGCAATTATATTATATCTCAAAATGGTTGTGTTTTTTTTAAATGTAATCTACTATGACACCAGATATGAGTGGCACTGGTGGAACTGTGCACTGGCAGTAGTTGGCACTTTACACGCTGTAGGCCTGACACACACACTTGCAGGCAACTAACTGCAATTATATTACAGTCTAAATTGTTTTTGTTTTTTTAAATCTAATCTACTATGACACCAGATATGAGTGGTACTGTGCACTGGCAGTAGTTGGCACAGTACATGCTGTAGGCCTGACACACACACTTGCAGGCAACTAACTGCAATTATATTACAGTCAAATTTTTTATTTTTATTTTTTGAATGTAATGTACTATGACACCAGATATGAGTGGCACTGTGCACTGGCAGTAGTTGGCACAGTACACGCTGTAGGCCTCACACACACGCTTGCAGGCAACTAACTGCAATTATATTACAGTCAACATTTTATTTTTATTTTTTTATGTAATCTACTATGACACCAGACATGAGTGGCACTGGTGGCACTGTGCACTGGCAGTAGTTGGCACAGTACATGCTGTAGGCCTGACACACACGCTTGCAGGCAACTAACTGTAATTATATTACAGTCAAAAAAAGTAGTTTTTTGTTTTTTTTGATGTAATCTACTATGACACCAGATATGAGTGGTGGCACTGTGCACTGGCAGTAGTTGGCACAGTAAACGCTGTAGGCCTGGCACACACGCTTGCAGGCAACTAACTGCAATTATATTACAGTCAACATTTTATTTTTATTTTTTTATGTAATCTACTATGACACCAGACATGAGTGGCACTGGTGGCACTGTGCACTGGCAGTAGTTGGCACAGTACATGCTGTAGGCCTGACACACACGCTTGCAGGCAACTAACTGCAATTATATTACAGTCAAAAAAGTAGTTTTTTTTTTATGTAACCTACTGTGACACCAGATATGAGTGACACTGGTGGCACTGTGCACTGGCAGTGGTTGGCACAGTACACGCTGACGCTGTAGGCCTGACACACACGCTTGCAGGCAACTAACTGCAATTATATTACAGTCAAAAAAGTTTTTGGGTTTTTTTTTTATGCAAGCTGCTGTGACACCAGATATGAGTGGTGGCACTGGGCAAGTGGGCACAGTATACGCTGTGGGCCTGACACACACTCTGGCAGAGGAAAAAAATAAAATAAAAGCAGACTGATGTACTAGCCATAAAAAGGGCTTTTTGGGGTGCTGTCAGGACGCTGTCCTTACAGCAGATCAGATGAGTCTTTCAGGACTGGAGTGGACACTGAATACACTGGCCTAGCTATCGATTTCCCTATTAAATCAGCAGCAGCTACACTGTCCCTCCTCTCACTAAGACTGTAGCTTCCGAATGAATCTAAGATGGATGCTGTCCTTGCTTTTTGCTAGGAGGTAGGAGGGTCTGGGAGGGAGGGTCTGCTGCTGATTGTCTGGAATGTGTCTGCTGACTGTGATGTACAGGGTCAAAGTTTGCTCAAATAGGGGGCGAACCGAACATTACATATGTTCGCCCGCCGCGGCGAATGCGAACAAAATTTCCATACACAGGACAGTAGTACACAGGACAGTAGTACACAGGACAGTAGTACACAGTCTACGCGTTTCGGACTCACAGATTACAGTCTTTACTCATGACAAATGTGCTCTACAAATGCCACTCCATATAAACCCCCATGCCTCCCAACAAACATCGGGCAGGTTAAGCAGTCTTACCTGGAGTGGGCGGTTGGACATTCACCGCACTCATTAACCCTTCACCTACAAAACAAACAGCATATACAATAAAAAAATGTTTTATGTTTGTAATAGAAAACTGAAGTTGTCAGGGGTAACTCTCATTAATATTGCAAAATCAGATCATATTTCTTATTTAGACCCCTTGGAACACAGGTTCCCAGTTCATGCATCCAGAAAGTTTATCTATTCCGAGTTTGTTTCTGTGATCTCTCCCCTTCACTGGTGGAGTAACCATTTCAATTCCCTGAACACATAAGCTAGAGGTATTCCCTTGAGGCTTTACCGCAAAGTGTAAGCTTACTGCAAAAACATTTCTTGTCATATGACAAGAAATGTTTTTTGCAGTAAGCTTACACTTTGCCCTTCTCCTAAAGTGGAGAGGGCATGGCAGTTGCAAAGAGAACTGAGCCAGGCTGGGTTCACACCTGAGTGTTTTACAGCGCGTTCCTACACGCTGTAAAACGCTCAACAAGGAGAAAACAATGCTTCCCTATGGGAATGGTTCTCACCTGTGCATTTTACAGCGCGTACGATCGCGCTGTAAAACGCCCGACAACCCAAGAAGTACATGAGCTTCTTTGGGGCGTCTTGTCGCGCGTTCCCGTACATAGACTTTCGGGAACGCGCAGCAATGGGCGTTCGCTTGTCTCTGTATGCACGATTGCAAACGCCGGTACAATCGCGTATACAGAGTGCTCCATCGCGAACGCTCAGGTGTGAACCCAGCGTAAGAGTAATGGCAATGTCCCTGTTTCTCCTAGAGGCTCATTTGCATATATTAAAACATCATTTTTCTCAGCAATGCGGGCACATATGATCTGGAACCTGATGCCTTCAGCTGCCAAGTCTACATGCAACAGGACAGATGCCCTTTAATGTATGCTGGGAGGTGATCAGCTCTTATTGAACTGATAAACAAGTTTCAGCAAAATTGGGACAGCCTTTTCTCCAGCTCACCGCAAGTCCAGTTAATAACCGGATAATGCTTCTGGAGCCATGGCAGACGCAAGATAATGTCATCTGGCATAATAAACAAGGTGCACCTTTCTGTATGAATCACATAGGCAAATTAAATGCAATATAACCTTTGGCCAGGGTAGTGAAGTCTACTGCTGCAACCCATACAGGTTCTGGGAGAGTGCTTAGAGGTAGACCCAGGGATAAGGCGAACTCATAATCAATATAATTAGCAGCAGATCCTGAGTCTGGACATAGAAATACATGTTTGGAAATGCCTGTTCAACCAAGTGGCCCCTTGAACTGCCATATAGGTGCTAAAGCTTTTCTGACACTGGTCATTTTGGACAGATTTTCAGGTGATCTGCACTGCCACAGTACAAGCAGAGCCCTTTTCTTCCTTCTAAAGATCCCTCGATCTTGTGAGGATATGTTTGCCCCAAGCTGCATGGGTTTGTACATGAGGACCTTAGCCTTGGAAGCCGGAGATTGTGGATCCAGATCGGCGGCCAACATACTATAGGTGCAGACAAACGTTTTCTCTTCCTCTCTCTTAGGCTCCATTCACACATCCGCAATACCGCTCCGCTTTTTGCAGGACGGAATTGCGGACCCATTCATTTGTATGGGGCGGCCCGGTTACGGAATTGCGGACCTGCACTTCCGGGTCCGCAATTCCGATCCCGAAAAAAATAGAACATGTCCTATTCTTGTCCGCAATAGCAGACAAGAATAGGCATATTCTATTAGTGCTGGCAATGTGCGGTCTGCAAAATGCGGAACGCACATTGCCGCTGTCAGTGTTTTGCAAATCCGTGGATCCGCAAAACACCCACAGATGTGTGAATGAACCCTAAGGCCACTTGCACACAAACAGTTTTTTTTCCATTCACGTTCCGTTTTTTTCGTTCCGTATACGGACCATATATGGAACCATTCATTTCAATGGATCCACAAAAAAATTGAAGGTACTCCATATGCCTTCCGTTTCCGTATTTCCGTTCAAATATAGAACATGTCCTATTATTGTCCGCATAACAGACAAGGATAGTACTATTCTAGTTCTATCAGGGGCCAGCTGTTCCGTTCCACAAAAAAACTGAATGCACACGGACGTCATCTGTATTATTTGCGGATCCTTTTTTTGTGGGCTGCAAAATACTGAAAAAGCCATACAGTCGTGTGCAAGAGGCCTAAGACGTATTGTATGCCCAGATGCACGGCCAGAGTCATAGAGAAGTACAGCTTATAGCTTTCCCTGAAAAACATAAACTGCCCACAAAAACAGTCTGGTAGTTCAACTTTGTGTTACACAAATGGTGGGAAGGATGCAGCCTGAACATTCTTGTGGTGCAAGACCCTGTACGAGTTGCATCAGGCCTTGCATCTGTTGCACCACAGCCCGGATACCATCCATGTCCATCACATGTAGCAAGAAATTTAAATGTATCTGTGTTTCTGTCATGATAGGGAGCAGTGAACCCTGAACTCACCCATCCCACTGTCGCTACCTACTTGCCCTAAGCACTGGCCGACAGTCCATTCCTAAATAAGTGCAGGGTTCTATGCAGAAGGGAAGACCCGTGAGAGATCTGCAGCCACAAAAAGCAGGTCAGACCAAGAGAAACAAAATTAAACCAAATCAGGAACCATAAATCAGGGTCAGAACTAGGGATCGACCGATATTGATTTTTTTTTGAGCCGATAACCTGTGAACTTTCAGGCCAATAGCCGATAACTTAGCAATATCATACAGCGACATTTACCGGTTTTGAATTATAACAGAGAGTGGGAAAATGTGGTATCGACAGGTATTAAATGTGTACACAAAAAGCTCCAACCATTGGTCAGAGGGTCAGCCCCAGTTTATTTTTTGATCAAGAATACTAAAAAAAATAAACAATGGTTGTTACAAATGTGGCAGCAATAGATGAATATGCTGCAATTTTATAAATGTTTGTCAATCAATGACCTCCACAGCTAATGGAGGTAGCTATACAATACAACATTATTTGAATTGCAATACGGATTTTGCTGTTTACGTCATAACTTGTAGGGAGTGCCAGCTACAATATGTGGGCTGTACGACCAATCAGATTAAGGTGAGAATCAGGAAACATTTATCTGATATCCCCCATTATACAACTAGGAATATATCAGCAGCTTCATTACATTTTTCAACTGTCCATAAAGGAAACACATCGGCATTTGCGGTAGAGGGCATAGAAAGGGTGTGTGCCCCGATCAGAGGAGGTGAGAAACATATTGGATGTTCAAGTTAGTAACCTGCTTTCCAAGCTGTCTGAATAGGAAGCTGGTTTAGTTCTTCAATACAGATAGCGTAAGGGTTTTTTGTTATTTTTTTTTTGTTTTGGAGAAGGAGCTTCTTTTTTTTTTTTTTTTCTTTCCCTCTCGGTAGGTGTACAGGTTGCGTTGGGGACTTGATTAGGTGAAGCCCAGCCCATCACTATAAGAGAAGGATTTTATTTTAACTTTTGTATGTCATGATGAAGGACCGCTATTTCAAAGGACTGAAATGCGTAGACAAAGTTTTGCATATGATGTCTGGATATTTTTATACAATGAAATAAAGATTTTTCTTTTATGGGAAGTTGGATTCTACTTTTTCTTTTGGATATGGTAGTGTCCGGAACTTCCTTCCGTGCCTCCCAGAGAAAGCTCACAGGTGAGTGCTGCAGGTGGTGTTTTTACATTGATAGCCGATAACTTATACCGATATTCTGTGCATTTTTCTCATTCGGTTACGGCGTTCACCACATAGTAAATTTGTTTTTTAATAGTTTGGACTTTTCGGACGTAGCAATATGTGATATGTTTATTTATGTATTGTTTATATATTTTATATGTAAAATTGGGAAAGGGGGTGATGTATACTTAATATTTTGTTGTTGTTTTTTTAACCCCCCCTCTCCTTTTTATTTAATAACTATTAACCCCCTTTGGGGCTAGAATCTTCGATCTTTTAATCCCTTGTCCTAGTCACCCTAATAGAGCTTTGTGCACACAGCAGCAGGGAGCTGACCATAGCTGTCTTTAGTAGCGTCCTGACTGCCATGGTAACCGATCGGAGACCCATAATTACACTGCTGGGGCTCCGATCAGAAGCTGCCACTGCACCACCAATGAGGAGGAGGGGAGGGGACAATGTGGCCACTACCACCAATGACTTTTAATACTGGGGGGGTTGGGGGGTGCACTGCGCCACCAATGATTTTAATACTGGAAGGTGGGGGAAGCTCATTGCGCCACCAATGATTTGAATACTGGGAGGTGGGGGAAGCGCACTGTGCCACCAATGATTTTAATACTGGGGGTGGGGAGGAGGGCGCACTGCGTCACCAATGTTTTTAATACTAGGGAGGGTGCACTGAGCCACCAATGATAATTAACGTTTAATACAGGAGGCAGGTGTGTGGTGTGTGGGCGCAGAATCACATAACCGGCACTCTGCTTCTGACAGGGAGCTGCGATCAGCGGCAGCAGTTAACCCCTCAGGTGCGGCACCTGAGGGGTTAACTGCCGCTGATCGCAGCTTCCTGTCATATAGGCTGGGGAGCGCCTTCTGTACTTGTATTAGACGTTAATTATCATTGGTGGCGCAGTGCGCCTGCCTCTCCTGCTCCTGTATCTCCTCATTGGCAGTGTAGCACAGGGGGAGGGAGAGAGTGACTAATCCCCTGTGCTGCTGAGGGAACATGAAGTGCTGACAGCAGCATGCTCATGTTCTGTTATAGCGCGCTGGACGCATTATCGGCATATCAGCAAGGTTAGATTCCAATACCGATAACTTTAAAAATCATTTATATCGTCCAATAATTTCAGAAACTCCGATAATCGGTCGATCCCTAGTCAGAACCAGGCCAAAGTCAATACCAGGAGAGCGGACAAGGTTAAACCAAGAGTAGACAAATCAGATACAACAAAAAGCCAGTGTCAAAACCAGGAAGAAACATCAGGGACCAAATCGTCAGGCTAGAGTTTAAGTCAGGGCCCAAATCAGAGGTTAAGAATCCAGTATAGAACAGACAGTAGAAGGCTAGTGACGTTATTCAGAAGAACAATACCAATCACAGGCAACCTGTGGCCAGCAGATTGCCTGTTTAAATAGACCGCCTTACATGACTAGTGAAGTCAGCACCTCGGACATGCCAGTACAACTTCTTATTGGCCAGCAATCCTGCACAGGGAGTGCCCAGCCTGCTTACCCTGACAACTGTTAACCAATGGCACTGCCTGCAGAAGAGCGCTTCCACAAGCCGTGGAGTGGGGCGTGACACTTACCTAAGGCATCTACCTTCACTTTTAACAAAATTAATATTGGAAATTTTTTAGATACTTGGACACATAAAAAGTTGCTTAAGTTTTTCCATAATTCAAAGCACACCACACATTTTCTGTGGTGAAAAATAAGAATTGATTGGCAGGAGGCTCCTGTGCACCGGTTTCATTTACTGCAGATCTAAAGGGATTGTTTTATGTTAGAAGAGCTGATAGCTGCTGCGTAAGAGACAATAGTGACGGTTCAAGCCGGGTAATCCCATTTCATTTTGTTATTAGATGAAATGTATTTGATTTTTTTTATACTAATAGAGAAACTACTTTTCTATATATAGAGACACACTGTTGCTCAACTTATCTACAGTCAGAAAATGTCATCTTTTTTTTGTATTCCTCCATGTAAAATAGCGCACAGCTTCAAGATTTTCATTATTCTTTCTACATAACATAAATAACTGTATATGTAGGAAACACATGCTTTTTGGCTGACTCAAGGCTAAATTATTCTGCTACCTCAGTCCATTTTCTTTATCAGAATTTTGGCTTCATAGTTTGCCACAAAAATGTCACAAATGTAAATTAAAAGTTCATGCAAATTAAGACAAATGGATAAGCCATACACAGCCAGTGCTGTAAAAATGTGTGATGCTGACTGTGCAGACCATAGAACACATTTCTGGATCTGATATTGAGCATGTGTGAAAGAGTAAAACATACATGTTTAGGCTCCTTGCAGATGGGCGTTCCTCCCGCAGCGAGTCCACATCGCAGCACCCAGCCTGACCTCCCAGCACTGATGGGATTCACATAGCATTATATTGATCTATGATGCTATGTAACAAATAGGCCTCTTTCACACGGGCGTCATATTTTTGGCCCGTATAAGAGGCGGGTGCGTTGCGGGAACATGCACGATTTTTCCGCCAGAGTGCAAAACATTGTCATGCGTTTTGCACGCGTATGAGAAAAGTCACGCATGTTTGGTACCCAAACCCGAACTTCTTCACAGAAGTTCAGGCTTGGGATCGGTGTTTTGTAGATTGTATTATTTTCCCTTATAACATGGTTATAAGGGAAAATAATAGCATTCTGAATACAGAATGCATAGTAAAATAGCGCTGGAGGGGTTAAAAAAATAAAAATAAATTATTTAACTCACCTTAATCCACTTGCTCGCGTAGCTGGCATCTCTCCTGTCTCTTTCTTTGCTGATTGTAGTCAAGGACCTGTGGTGACATCACTCCGGTCATCACATGGTCCGTCACATGATCTTTTACCATGGTGATGAATCATGTGATGGATCATGTGATGACCGGAGTGACGTCACCACAGGTCCTTGACTACAGTCAGCAAAGAAAGAGACAGGAGAGATGCCGGCTACGCGAGCAAGTGGATTAAGATGAGTTAAATAAAATGTAAAAAAAATTAACCCCTCCAGCGCTATTTTACTATGTAATCTGTATTCAGAATGCTATTATTTTCCCTTATAACCATGTTATAAGGGAAAATAATAATGATCGGGTCTCCATCCCGATCGTCTTCTAGCAACCGTGCGTGAAAATCGCACCGCATCCGCACTTGCTTGCGGATGCTTGCGATATTCACGCAACCCCATTCACTTCTATGGGGCCTCCGTTGCGTGGATTATCGCACCGCAACGCACAATATAGAGCTTGCTGCGATTTTCACGCAACGCATAAGTAATGCGTGAAAATCACTGCTCGTGTGCACAGCCCCATAGAAATGAATGGGTCAGGATTCAGTGCGGGTGCAATGCGTTCACCTCACGCATTGCATTCGCGCAGAATGTATTGGATAACACTGGCAGCATTATGTTGCATTGCGGACTCGCTGCGGGGGGAACGCTCGGCTGCTAGGCGCCTTACTGATAGGGTCAGCCGAACCATTTATGGAGGGTTCTTTGGTTTGAAATGTTTAGTAATGACAGCATTGTAGGAATGCTGGAGTTTTGACCAGGTTATGATATTATATATTAATTATATATGCCCTCAAAGCATGTTCCCATTGGCTTTCTTTGCTAGTCTTGGATTATATGTGGAACTAAGGGAGGGAAAGAATATTAAAAAGCGGTGCTTTGAATTGAGTTGGTTTTATATACATATCCGATTATAAATTCTGGATTATTACCTGGCATTTATTTCAATAGCCTTTTCTTCTTAATACACACCTAGAATTTTAAACAAGTGCTGTGTATCCTGGATACTTCCCATGTAATATACAATACTATGATGAGGAAGTTGGTCTCTTTAGGCCTCTTTCAGACGGGCGTTGCGGGAAAATGTGCGGGTGCGTTGCAGGAACATCTGCGATTTTTCCGTGCGAGTGCAAAACACTGTAATGCATTTTGCACTCGCGTGAGAAAAATCGCGCGTGTTTGGTACCCAAACCCGAACTTCTTCACAGAAGTTCGGTTTTGGGATCGGTGTTCTGTAGATTGTATTATTTTCCCTTATAACATGGTTATAAGTGAAAATAATAGCATTCTGAATACAGAATGCATAGTAAAATAGCGCTGGAGGGGTTAAAAAATTATAAAAAATAATTTAACTCACCTTAGTCCACTTGCTCGCGTAGCCGGCATCTCCTTCTGTCTTCATCTTAGCTTTGTGTAGCAACAGGACCTGTGGTAACTCACTCCGGTCATCACATGATCCATCACCATGCTAAAAGATCATGTGATGGATCATGTGATGACTGTGACGTCACCAAAGGTCCTTGTTGCTACACAGAGCTAAGATCACGACAGAAGGAGATGCCGGGCTGCGCAAGCAAGTGGATTAAGGTGAGTTAAAAAATTCTTTATTTTTTTTTAACCCCTCTAGCGCTATTTTACTATGCATTCTGTATTCAGAATGCTATTATTTTCCCTTATAACCACGTTATAAGGGAAAATAGTAATGATCACCCCGATCGTCTCCTAGCAACCGTGCATGAAAATCGCACTGCATCTGCACTTGCTTGCGGATGCTTGCGATTTTCACGCAACCCCATTCACTTCTATGGGGCCTTCGTTGCGTGAAAAACGTACAAAGAGGAGCATGTTGCGATTTTCACGAGTGATGCGTGAAAATCACCGCTCATGTGAACAGCCCCATAGAAATGAATGGGTCAGGATTCAGTGCGGGTGCAATGCGTTCACTTCACGCATCGCATCCGCGCTGAATACTCGCTCGTGTGTAAGGGGCCTTAGGGTTATAACATTCCTCACAGTGCTTGGCCAGCTGCTGTGATTTGTAAGCTGTCAGAGCTCCAGCTTGAATCTCTCTCAAGTTGCGTTAGAGACAATGTTACCATTTCAGATGATGGAGCAGTGCGATAGAAAATGACAAAAAAAAAAAACAGCACGTGTTGTTTATGAATACTTTGTACAGGTATTTAAATGTGTTCTCTGGACAAAATGGGTCAGAATGGAAAACAAAATAAAAAAAAGTGATATGTACCTCACTGCTCCACTGCTGCTCCACTTTTCATGGATTTCTTGGCCTGTTGGTCTTTGCTTTTTGATCCCACTTGACACACTGAGAATGCCTGCTCAGCCAATTACTCAGTCAGCCGTACAGCTCTTTTAAACCCATAATAACCCTTGACATACTAGTACATTATGGCCGCAAGTGACTTGTGGGCCTTTGACATAGCTGTGCACGCCCGATCAGTGAGGGGCCCCTGCTGTATCGGCTGGCATCAGCTTTTATATGCATGTACAGTATGTATTGTACTGCATTGAAAGAGATTAGACCCTGAAATTTTGAAGCTCCTGTACTGGTACAAAAATAAAAAGTGAAAAAACTGTAAAAAAAAATAAAATAAAATGTGTTTTTATAAAAAATTAACTATAGTATTTTTAATAAAAAATAAAAATCGACATATTAGATATTGCTGCATCCGTAATAATCGGCTCTATAAAACCTACCCGATCGCGTGAACACCGTAAAAAATTAAATAAAAATTGTGCCAAAACCTTGCCCAAAAAATATAATATTGAACGATAAAAAAATCTTGGGCCAGATTTATCATTAGCTCAGGTCAGAATAATGGAGTAAAAATGTCCCAAAAAAAGTCCCAAACGCTAAAACTGCGCACAAATTTTTTCTGCTCTGCACTATTCTCGACAGTTTTCTGAAAGTGGGCGTGTTTTCTTATGTAAATGAATCTCAAGACAGATTTACTATTGGGACTATTTAAAAAGTTGCAAAAAAGTCGCAATTTCACTCCAGTGAGGACCATGCTTATTTTATGAGACTTTTTAATAGAACATGCGACTTTTTCATAAAAACTTGAGACTTTTTCGTAAAGATGTGCAACTTTTGTAAAGCTGCTTACTGACGGATAAACTGCTACCGTCAAACCACATTTATTACAGTCTTAAAGGGCCGATCATAAATCGGACTTGGCTAAAACTGACTTTAGCCATATGTGAAAGTGGAGTGAGCTGTCAGAGTCATGATAAATCTGGCCCTATATGTACCCAAAAATGGTACCAATAAAGAGTCGACTCTTACCACAAAAAGCAAGCTCCTACACAAGACGATCAGCAGAAAAATAAAAAAATATCACATTCAGAAAACAGAGACACAAAAACATGAATAAAAAAATGCTTTATGTAAAACTGCAATACAAAATTAAAAATACACATATTTGGTTTTGTCAAGTCCACAATGATCTGCTAGATAAAAATAACACATGACCTATGCTGTCAGGTAAACGCTGTAAAAAGCAAGAAATTAAAAACCATGCTAGAACAGCCATTTTTGTTACTTTGCCTCACAAAAAGTGTCAATAATCATATGTACCCACAAATAGTACCAACAAAACTCCCCTTATACCATAGTTTCCAAAATGAGGTCACTTTTTGGGAGTTTCTACTGTAGGGGTGCATCAGGGGGTCTTTAAATGTGACATGCCAACTTACAATTATCCCAGCGAAATCTGCTCTTCAAAATCCATATGTTGCTCCTCCCCTTCTGTGCCCTCGGTAGGTTTCCGTTCCATGCTTCCGTTCCGCACCATTCCGCATCTCCGGATTTGTATACCCATTGAAGTGAATGGGTCCACATCCGTGATACAGAATGCCCACGGAACGGTGCCAGTGTATTGCAGATCCGCAAATGTGGTCTGCAATATGGCAACGGGCAGCACACAAACTGCAGGAGGCCAGAGATTGAGTTTTGTTTTGCTGTTGACCCTTGCTGCCTTACAGGAAAAAGTGAAAAGAAGTGAAATTGTGAAATTTCTCATCTATTTTCCTTTCATTCTTGTGGAACACCTAAGGCTGGGTTCATACCTGAGCGTTTTACAGCGCGTTCCTACGCGCTGTAAAACACTCAACAGGCAAGAACCAATGATTCCCTATGGGAATGGTTCTCACCTGAGCGTTTTACAGCGTGTACGATCGCGCTGTAAAACGCCCGACGCCCCAAGAAGTACATGAGCTTCTTTGGGGTGCCTTGTCGAGCGTTCCCGTACATAGACTTCAGCGGAAACGCGCGACAATGGGCGTTCGCTTGTCTCTGTATGCGCGATTGCAAACGCCCGTACAATCGCGCATATAGAGCACTCCATCGCGAGCGCTCAGGTCTGAACCCAGCGTAAAGGTTTAATACAGTTTGTAGAATCATATTTGAATATCTTGAGGGGTGGTTTTTCTAAAATGGGATATTCTTTCTGTTTCTCTTTTTATTTTTTTGTTTCAAATATAAAGTATAATAACATACGGCAGTACGTGTGTAAACGTTTTCGGCTATGCAAAGCCTTCCTCAGACACTGTGCCGCAGTGTGATGTGGATATGATGGTGAAGAGAGGGTAATGGTTGTGCCAATGGAAACGGAGCTATGCTCCAAATACACCATGACACACACCCAATTTGGTGTATTTGGAGCATAGCTCCGTTTCCATTGGCACAACCATTACCCTCTCTTCACCATCATATCCACATCACACTGCGGCACAGTGTCTGAGGAAGGCTTTGCATAGCCGAAAACGTTTACACACGTACTGCCGTATGTTATTATACTTTATTTTTGAAACAAAAAAATAAAAAGAGAAACAGAAAGAATATCCTACTTATCTGCTGTGATCTTTGTAAATATATTACCCGGGGTGGGAACCCTATACACAGCAGCAACTGACTGTTTGCAAAAACAAATTTTTGTTTAAAATTTTCTAAAATGGGGTAATTTGAGTGGTTTCGATTATGTTAGCCCCACAGAGTGACTTCATAATTAAATTGGTCCTTGGTCGTGGAAATTTTCTTAAAATTTTTAAAAATTGCATCTAAAATTTCATCTAACATCCCCCCCCCCAAAAAAAGACATTTACTAAATGGCATTGTCAAAATACAGTAGACATATGGGAAATGGAAAGTAATAGCTATTTTATGAGGTCTTAAAAGCAGAGAAATTAAAATTTAGAAAATTGTCTTTAAAAAGTTTTTGGTAATTTTGGATTTTTTTTTGTAATAAAGTTTTGTAATAAAGGTGGAATATATAGACTCAAATTTACCACTATCATGAAGTACAATGTGTCAAGAGAAAACAGTCTTAGAATGAGAATGGCTTGTATAAGTAAAAGTGTTCCAAAGTTATTACCACATAAAGTGACACATCAGATTTCCAAAATTTGGTCAGGTCCTTAAGATGAAAAGTGGCTGTGTCTTGAAGGGGTTAAGGGTTTTACCCACCACAAACATTCATGGAATATCAATTCAGCATTACATAAATGTTTTATTTGTGGGGTCTGATAGCGGAGACCCATTTTGAACAAAGGTTCTATATCCCCTATTTACAGAAAGCTTTTCTTTATAACCCATGAGCTTATTTTGCTGTTGTATGGAGTATTGTGTACAATACCAGTGCAAAAGAAAGACAAAGCAGAGCTTGAGCAACGACACAGACTAAAGTAGTATATGGAATTGGTGGACTACATTAACCAGGATTATTACCAAAATTAGGGTTATTTATTTAAGAAAAAATATAACTGAGGGGAGATCTAATAACTATAAAATATTTCAGAAATATCTCTTGTGATCTATTTATACCTAGGGTTGTGACGTGATAAAGGGAACATCCTTAATGTCTTTATTGTAAGAGCAGTGAGACTGTGGAGCTCTCTGCTTGTGGATATGGTGATGGTGAACTTACTAAAAGAATTACAGAAGAGCCTGGAAATATTTATTGAATATAATAATATAAGTTATAGTTATTAGAATTTCGAACCTGGGTTGTTGATCCAGGGAATTATAAGAATTGTGGACGTGGGTTGCTGATCCAGGGAGTTATCAGAATTTTGGACATGGGTTGTTGATCCAGGGAGTTAGGCTAGGGCACAACTATACTGCAATATGTGTCGCGTGACATTGATGTCGCACCAATGTTGCTTGACAATCTTTATAATTATAGTCTATGGTGTCGCACAGCGACATGCAACATGTTGCGCCAGCCGCTGAAAAATCTTGGATTTTTTTTGTTAATCAATTTTACTTGCAGCACAGCAGGAGTTAACAGCAAAATAAACTTTAATATACATTTGTCTGATTCTGAAGTTTATAGAAATACCCCATATGGATTTTGAAGGCAGATTTTGCTAGAATGTTTTTTTAGGAACCATTTTGTATTTGAAGAGACCCTGACATACCCCTACAGTTGAAATCCTCTAAGGATCCATTCACACGTCCGTTGTTTCTTTCCTGATCTGTTCCGTTTTTTGCTGAACAGATCTGGACCAGATCTGTACCTATTCATTTTCAATGGGTCCTGAAAAAAAATCTGACATGGGTGAATGGGTCCAAATCTGGTCCAGATCTGTTCCGCAAAAAAACGGAACAGATCAGGAAAGAAACAACGGACGTGTGAATGGACCCTAAAAGTGACCCTATTTTGGAAACTACACCCCTTAAAGAATATATTAAGGGAGGGGGGTATTGAGCACTGTGACCCCCTAAGCGTTTTAATAAATTTGGAAACTCTTGTGAAAATGAAAAGTTTCATTTCTTCCAATAAAATGTTGCTTTAGCCCCAGATTTTCATAAGGGGTAACAGAAAAGCACCCCATAATTTGTTGCCGTATTCAGGAGAAAATGGGTTACACCCCATATGTGGTGGTAAATTGCTGTGGGGGCACATGGTAGTATTCAGAAGGAAAGGAGCGCCATGTGGCTTTTGTAGAGCAGATTTTGATGGATTGATTTGCGGGTGCCATTTGTTTTTATTTTTGAGTGATTGTCTTATGTGGGGGCTCATTTTTCGTGGGATAAGGTGATGTTTTTATTGGCACCTTTTTGGGGTACATATGACTTTTTGATCGCTTGGTATACACTTTTTCTGAGGCAAGGTGAAAAAAAACTGCTGTTTTGGCATTGTTTAAAAAAAAATGTTTACATCAATCACCTGAGGGGGCATCTCATGTGATATTTTTATAGAGCAGGTTGTTATGGACGCGGCTATACCCAATGTGTCTATTATTTTTATTTTTGTTAAGTTTTGCACAGTAAAAGCATTTTTGAACAGAATAAAATCTTTGTGTTTGTGTTGCCATTTTCTGAGAGCCATATATATTTTTTTTTGGGGGGGCGAATGTCTTAGGTAGATCTCATTTTTGGCGGGATGAGATGACGGTTTGATTGGTACCATTTTTGGCTAAATATGCCTTTTTGATTGCTTGGTATTAAACTTTTTGTGAGGTAAGGTGACCAGAAATTGTCTGTGTTGGAAACTTTTATTTATTTATTTATTTTGCAGCGTTAATCTGACAGGGTGGATCATGTAATATTTTTATAGAGACAGTTAATACGGACGCAGCAATACCTAATATGTATCCTTTTTTCCCCCTATTTTTTACAATTTCTTTGTTTGTTTCTTTATTTTGGGAAAAAGACACTTTTTTTTTACTTGCAACTTTAAATTTTTTATTTGTAAAAGTTTATTTTTATTTTTGTACTTAATTTTTTTTGTCCCGCACTGGAAAATGTTGTGGTTCTTATCCCCTTTACAATGCATTACAATACATCTGTATTGTAATGCATTGGCTGTAAGTGTATTACTGAGTGTAACACACTTACAGCCTGCTTCCTGTGAGATTTAGGGGGCTGGATCTCAAAGGCTGACAGGGTAGGCAGCACTATGCCTAAGGAAGCAATTGGGCTGCCGTTCCAGCCATTGGTCACCCCCCACCCGTTACAGCAGCGCGGGGACCCGATGGACACCCGTGACCCGTGAGGATACTGCACATGCCACGGTCAGCACTGACTGCGGCATTGCAAGGTTTATTAATGCGCTGGCATTAGTTATTTCACAGATGCCTGCGCATGCAGCAGGGGTCCGGCTATCAATGACTGACGGACCCCTGCACTTGATCAATCCTGCTGTACGGCACTGAATTTCCAACACACTTCCCAGCGCTGTACATATACGGCGCTGGTATTCTACGGGTTAACTTCCTCTATATAATAAATGCTATTTGCTGAAGTGAGACAACGCCTTTAACATCTGCCAATATTTTTAGTGATAACAATTAAGCAGCTATTGATGTTAGGGCCTGCCTTAGGTTACATGGTGCCCTGTGTATGAAGCATTTTAAGCCCCCCCCCCTTTCCCCCCCATCTACACACACTTCTACAACCATTATAGGGAATTTAATACACTTGGAGTGGCTTGGAGAAAAGAATGCATAGCTAATGCTTAAAGGGGTATTCCCATCTCAGACATTTATCACATATTACTAAGATATGCCATAAATGTCCAGCAGGTGCAGAATCCTCTCCTGAAGCTCGGCTATTTTTTAAAGAACTATAGCAGTAAATGGAGAGGATGCTGTGCACGCACAGAGTGCTATTTAACATTCAAAGGTAGTGCTGCCATACCAAGCTTAATTACATAAATATAGTACCAGAACCAAGCATGGTACATAAATACAGCATCAGAATCAAGCATGGTACATAAATTCAGCATCAGAACTAAGCATGGTACTTAAAGAGGACCTTTCATTGATCCAAACATTATAAAATAAGTTGCAAGAAAGTTATAGTTGCAAGAAAAAGTATGTGAACCCTTTGGAATGATATGGATTTCTGCATAAATTGGTCATAAAATGTAATCTGATCTTCATCTAAGTCACAACAATAGACAATCACAGTCTGCTTAAACTAATAACACACTAAGAATTAAATGTTACCAAGTTTTTATTGAACACACCATGTAAACATTCACAGTGCAGGTGGAAAAAGTATCTGAACCCTTGGATTTAATAACTGGTTGAACCTCCTTTGGCAGCAATAACTTCAACCAAATGTTTCCTGTAGTTGCAGATCAGACATGCACAACGGTCAGGAGTAATTCTTGACCATTCCTCTTTACAGAACTGTTTCAGTTCAGCAATATTCTTGGGATGTCTGGTGTGAATCGCTTTCTTGGGGTCCTGCCACAGCATCTCAATCGGGTTGATGTCAGGACTCTGACTAGGCCACTCCAGAAGGCGTATTTTCTTCTGTTTAAGCCATTCTGTTGTTGATTTACTTCTATGCTTTGGGCCGTTGTCCTGTTGCAACATCCATCTTCTGTTGAGCTTCAGCTGGTGGACAGATGGCCTTAAGTTCTTCTGCAAAATGTTTTGATAAACTTGGGAATTAATTTTTCCTTCAATGATATCAATCTGTCCAGGCCCTGATGCAGCAAAGCAGCCCCAAACCATGATGCCCCACCACCATACTTCACAGTAGGGATGAGGTTTTCATGTTGGTGTGCTGTGCCTCTTTTTCTCCACACATAGGGCCAGATTTATCATTAGCTCAAGTCAGAATAATGGAGTGAAAAAGTAAAAAAAAAAATTGCGCAATCACTAAAACTGCACAAAAATTTGCGACTTTTTTCTGCTCTGCACTATGCTCGCCAGTTTTCTGAAAGTGGGCGTGGTTTCTTATGTAAATTAATCTCTAGACAGATTTACTATTGCGACTGTTTAAAAACCCGAAAAAAAATTGCAATTTCACTCCAGTAAGGACCATGCTTATCTTATGAGATTTTTTAATAGAACACGCAACTTTTTCTTAAAGTCGTGCAACTTTTTCGTAAAGATGTGCGACTTTTGTAAAGCTGCTTACTGACGGATAAACTGCTACCGTCAAACCACATTTATTACAGTCTGAAAGGGCTGATCATAAATGTGACTTGGCTAAAACTGACTTTAGCCATATGTGAAAGTGGAGTGAGCTATCATAGTAATGATAAATCTGGCCCATATTGTTGTTTGTTTCTTCCAAACAACTCAACTTTGGTTTCATCTGTCCACAGAATATTTTGCCAGTACTGCTGTGGAACATCCAGGTGCTCTTGTGCAAACTGTAAACGTGCAGCAATGTTTTTTTTGGACAGCAGTGGCTTCTTCTGTGGTATCCTCCCATGAAATCCATTCTTGTTTAGTGTTTTACGTATCGTAGATTTGCTAACAGGGATGTTAGCATATGCCAGAGACTTTTGTAAGTCTTTAGCATAAACTCTAGGATTCTTCTTCATCTCATTGAGCAGTCTGTGCTGTGCTCTTGCAGTCATCTTTACAGGACGGCCACTTCTAGGGAGAGTAGCAGCAGTGCTGAACTTTCTCCATTTATAGACAATTTTTCTTACCGTGGACTGATGAACAGCAAGGCTTTTGGAGATACTTTTATAACACTTTCCAGCTTTATGCAAGTCAACAATTCTTAATCGTAGGTCTTCTGAGAGGTCTTTTGTGCGAGGCATCAGGCAATGCTTCTTCTGAAAAGCAAACCCAGAACTGGTGTGTGTTTTTTTTATAGGGCAGGGCATCTGTAACCAACACCTCCAATCTCATCTCATTTATTGGACTCCAGTTGGCTGACACCTCACTCCAATTGGCTCTTAGAGATGTCATTAGTCTAGGGGTTCACATACTGTTTCCACCTGCACTGTGAATGTTTACATAGTGTGTTCAATAAAAACATGGTAACATTTCATTCTTTGTGTGTTATTAGTTTAAGCAGACTGTGATTGTCTATTGTTGTGATGAAGATCAGATCACATTTTATGACTAATTGGTGCAGAAATCCAGGGCATAAAGCAAGGATCTAATAACTCTTACTATTTTTCCTGGGTGCTGCTTTGTTCACTCGCTAATTAATAGCATCGCAACAAAGAGGAGGAGACAACAGGGTTTTTTAATGGGCATCTCCTTCCAATCTCAAAAGAGGGCATCTCCGTTCAATTACAAAGGAGAACGTCACAGCCAGGGAGAAAAGAAAATCACCTTCTCCCTGGCTGTGAAGCTCTTCTTTGTAATTGGACCACGCTAAATCCAAGGAGAAGGAGACGCCTATTGAGAAACCCTGACATCTCCTCCTCCCTATTCCGATGCTATTAGCATACCAGGCGGGAGAATTTAACAGGGGCACAGCGGGCTAACAGAGCGGCGCCCAGAAAAAATAGTAAACGCTATTAGATCTCTGCTTTATGTCTTACATAATGTGCTACTTATTTTATAATGTCCTCTTTAAATACAGCACCAGAAGGTATGTCCATTCTTATAGTGGTTGCTGCATCTCGTGGAAGGACTGCACTTCATTATACCAACTTCAGCTTTGTTATCCTCCGGCAGAGTCATTAGGATCGTCAGTAATCCCACAGTCCAAGTGGACCGTCTGTGCCATCTTCCAGAATTGAGCGAGTGCATCCTGGTCGAGGTCAGAGCTGTCTGCTCCCGTTAGTACCTCACTTTGTCCTTTTTCGAGGTCAAGACTATCTGTCCCCGTTATTACCTCCTTTTGGGGTGCCTCCTTTACCAGTTTCACTCTGGTGGCGTGGATCCAAGTAGGTGCTTCTTCCGTGAGTACTGCTGTGCGGGTCGTGGCTACCACTGTAGTCAGTGGTCAGTAGGTGAAGTCTCCTGCAAATTTTCCTTTAATTTCTTTATCAGCACGATATCTCCCACTTGGAATGGGTGAGTTGGTTCCTGTGGAAGACAAGGAGACTTACAAGCAACTTTTTCCTCAATTTCACTTAGGGCTTTAATCAATCTGGCTACATTGGTGTTTTGGTTGTTCCTCAAACATGTGATACACCTTTCCACATAATCTGACACTAACTGTTTAATGCCTATAATATAGAAATTCTGTGCTAGCATGTGTGTTGTTTGATTGCTGTTGTGTCCCACTCCATGAAAATGTGCAATGAACAGAGGGGAGCTGTGCTGTGGTATGAATGGTTTCCCCTCTTTCAGATTAATCCTGTCCTAGGATTCTTCTGCAAGATTGGATAACACCAATCAGTCATTTCATTGTTAGTAGCTGAGGACTGGAGATCCACAAGCATCTGAGTTAACTCAAGTGAATGAGGTACTAATTTCACCATTTGCAATGTGGCCGGGGCCATCAGTGCAGCCTTCTTGGCCTCCGCGTCTGCCAGGGCATTGCCTTGGGACACATGATCTCTACCACCAGTATGTGCCTGTATGTGAGTACCTGCTGTCAGTGTAAAATGGTTTGCCTTCATGTAGTATGCATGCTCTCGTGAGTGCAATTAATTCTGCTGCTTGTGCAGATTGGTATGTTATGGGTCTGGCTTCCAGGACAACATGTGTGTCATGTTGTATGGCGTGTATACAATCATATGCCTCTGTCAAGTGATCCTCAGGTCCTTTTTAGTCCTAATAGGGCATTCAAGATAGGTGCTGGACCTGAGGTGTGTGTTGCATATTTAAATTGGAGGGAGAGATTGCTGAGGACATGTGCTGTGTGTGTATGCCTTTGTGAAGGCCTACTACATCATGTGTGGTGTACAGGATAGTCTCTTGTCCCATTGTGAGTGGCGTTGCAAGCTCAACCATCATAGCACAGGCTGCAAGAGATCTCAGACAGGCCGGCCTTCCTTGGATGGTTGCCGGAACCACCTTTAACCACTTTTTACAATTCTGCACTACACTACTTTCACGGTTTATTGCTCGGTCATAAAACTTACCACCCAAATTAATTTGACCTCCTTTCTTCTTACTAATAGAGCTTTCTTTTGGTGGTATTTCATTGCTGCTGACATTTTTACATTTTTTTTATATTTATCGGAATTTACAGAAATTTTTGCAATAAATGACATTTTTCACTTTCGGTTGTAAAATGTTTCAAATAAAATATTGTTCTACATGTCTTTGATAAAAAAAAAATGCAATAAGTATATATTTATTGGTTTGTGTAAAAGTTATAGCGTTTGCAAACTATGGTACAAAAATTTGAATTTCCGCAATTTGAATCAGCTCTGACTTTCTAAGCACCAGTCATGTTTCCTGAGGTTCTACAATGACCAGACAGTAGAAACACCCCACAAATGACCCCATTTTGGAAAGTAGACACCCTAAGGTATTCGCTGATGGGCATAGTGAGTTCATGGAAGTTTTTATTTTTTATCACAAGTTAGCAGAAAATGATTTATTTATTTATTTTTTCTTACAAAGTCTCATATTCCACTAACTTGTGACAAACAATAAAATTTTACATGCACTCACCATACCCCTCACAGAATACTTTGGGGTGTCTTCTTTCCAAAATGAAGTCACTTATGGGGTAGTTATACTGTCCTGGCATTTTAGGGGACCTAAAGTGTGAGAAGTAGTTTGGAATCCAAATGCGTAAAAAATGCCCTGTGAAATCGTAAAGATACTCTTTAGAATTTGGGCCCCTTTGTGCACATAGGCTGCAAAAAAGTGTCACACATGTGGTATCGCCGTAACCAGAAGAAGTAGGGCAGTGTGTTTTGCAGTGTATGTTTACATATACCCATGCTGGGTGAGAGAAATATCTCTCTAAAAGACAACTTGTCCCATTTTTTTATTCAAAGTTGTCATTTGACAGAGATATTTCTCTCACCCAGCATGGGTATATGTAAAAAGACACCCCAAAACACATTGCCCTACTTTTTCTGAGTACGTCGATACCACATGTGTGCCACTTTTTTGCAGCCTAGGTGGGCAAAGGGGCCCAAATTCCAATGAGTACCTTTTAGGAGCATTTTTAGGCATTTGGATTCCAGACTTCTTCTCACGCCTAAAATGCCAGGGCAGTATAAATACCCCACATGTGACCCCATTTTGGAAAGAAAACACCCCAAGGTATTCTGTGAGGGGCATGGCAAGTTCCTAGAATATATTAAATTTTTTTGCACAAGTTAGCGGAAAATGATTTTGTAAGAGAAAAAAATACTCGCTATGCCCCTCACGAAATACCTTGGGGTGTCTTCTTTCCAAAATGGGGTCACTTGTGGGGTATTTCTGGCATTTTAGGGGCCCTAAAGCGTGAGAAGAAGTCTGTAATATAAATGTCTAAAAATTTTTACGCATTTGGATTCCATGAGGGGTATGGTGAGTTCTTGTGAGATTTTATTTTTTGTTACAAGTTAGTGGAATATGAGACTTTTTAAGAAAAAACTAATTTTCTCTTACAAAATCATTTTGCGGACAAGAAAAGGCATTTTCTATATAGTTCTGGCAATGTGCGGATCCGCAAAATGCGGAAAGAACATTGCCGATGTCCGTGTTTTGCAGATCCACGGTGTCCGTGTTTTGCAATATACATACGGACGTCTGAATTGAGCCTTACAGGGGGGTGATCAATGACGGGGGGTGATCAGGGAGTCTATATGGGGTGATCACTCCCCTGTAAGGCTCCATTCAGACGTCCGTATGTGTTTTGCGGATCTGTGGATCCGCGGATACACAAACACATACGGACGTCTGTATGGAGCCTTACAGGGGGGTGATCAATGACAGGGGGGTGATCAGGGAGTCTATATGGGGTGATCAGGGGTTAATAAGGGGTTAATAAGTGACAGGGGGTGGGGGGTGTAGTGTACTGATGTTTGGTGCTACTTACAGAGCTACCTGTGTCCTCTGGTGGTCGACCCAAGCAAAAGGGACCACCAGAGGACCAGGTAGCAGGTATATCAGACGCTGTTAACAAAACAGAGTCTGATATACCTTTCAAGGGTTAAAAAAATCTCATCTACAGCCTGCCAGCGAATGATCGCCGCTGGCAGGCTGTAGAAGAACTAGTTTACCTCCCACTCCTGTGTGTGCACGTTCACAGGAAATCTCGCGTCTCGCGAGATGACGCGCCGGCGCGTCAAGGAGGAATGAATTGACCACCTCCGGACCGCAATGCTGCGTTAGGCGGTCAAGAAAAAGGCACAAGGACGTAACTTGCCTCCGTGATATTGTGTCAGCACACCCGCCATGGTTTTACAATTTTGCCGAGCATATACGTGGAATGTGAGTTTGTAGTCAGGGAGGCCCAAACCCGGACTTGTCTTTAAAGAACATTTCAAATAATCAAATGCATTAAACATTTCCTTAGACCACCTGATGAGATCTGGCTTGTCTGCCAGAGTGGCTTGTCTCATTACATTGTCATAGTAGGAGTAATCAGGAATCCATTGTCTGCAGTAGTTTATCATACCAAGGAAAGATAAAATGTCTTTTTGGTGTGCGGGGTGACCAGGCCCACAACAGACTGGACTCTTTCTGTGCTGATTCTCCTTTCTCCCTTTGTGAGAACAAAGCCCAAGTATTCAACTTGCTTTTTACACCATTGCATTTTCTTGCGTGACACCTTGTGTCTACATTCAGACAACCATTTCAACAAAGATAAACCATCTGTTACATTGGCCTCCTCTGACATACTGCACAAATAACAAATCATCCACGTATTGCAAGTGTACAGAACCCTGGGGGGGGGGGTTCTGTAATATAGCACAACTAAGCTAATTACATGGACACAGAACCAGAGCCAAATATGGCACATATATACAGCACCAGACCCAAATGTGTTACATAAATACAGTGCTAGGACCATGAGCATTGCATAAACACAGCACCAGAACCAAGTACAGTACATAAATACAGCAGAAAAAAGCAGGCACAGTGCATTGTGGAACAACAGCTCCCAGTTGTCCTAAACATGTGTAAAGGTATGCTGGGAATTGTTTCTTGAAAGAGAGTGCTACCACCCATCATCACACTGTAGACCATATAAATGACTACTGCAGTGATCAGAGGCAGAATATACATTTACATTTAGTGATTTAAAGGTGAAATCTTCTCCAAAGTTCTTCTCTTTCCTGTTTTTCCATCTGGTTCATACCACCATAATTGGCTTCTCCAGGCCATGACTCATCTCTGCTGCCCAGATGTTATCTAATGCACCCTATGAACTAACACAAACTTGTTAGTGCCACATGCTGTGCCCTGAATAAAATAGACTATGCCCCTAAATAAAATCATGTTATATATTTTGCCCTGAAAATAATGCACAACACATAACATTCCCTTTAAAGGAAGTGCCACATATAGATAGTACCACATGCTCTGTACCCCCATACTGTGCCACATGCTTAGTGCCCCCACACTGTGCCACATGCTCTGTGCCTCCACACATAGTGCCACTTGCTCTGTGTCTCCATGCATATTACCACATGCACAGTGTCCCCTTATATAGCGAGACATGCAATATGCACACTTATATAGTGATACCCACTCATTGCCCCCATGTCCTGTGCTTCTTATGCTCTGTGCCCCATTGTATTGTGCCCCTCGTGCTCTGTGCACCCTTTCCTGTGTGCCCCCATGTACTGTGCCATCATGTTCTGTGCCCCATGTACTGTTCCAGCATGTTTTGTGCCCTTTTTCTCTGTGCCCCTATACCCTGTGTCACCATGCTGTGTGCCCCTATGCTCTGTATCCCCATGATGTGTGCCCCATATATATATATATATACTTAACTTTCTCCGATCCCAGGACATCTTCCAGTGAGGCTGGCATCAGTGGAACATCGTAGGTGGCGCAATAATATCATTGCACTGCCGGTGTAATATCAAAGCAGTGAGTGTCAGGGCAGAGAACCAATGATTCATTGTCCTGCCAGCGTTGAGGCGGCTTATCAATTGTATCTGCATCCTGATCATCACTGCTTAGTGATTAACACTGTTGCCTTGCAGCACAAAGGGTTCAAATCGGACCTAGGACCACATCAGCATCAAGTTTGAATTGTACACATGGAAAAAATAATATGAGACACACCTCTTAATCATTGAATCCCTCAGGATAGGTCATTAATATCAGATCAGGGGTGGTATGGTGGGTGTACTCCCTGCACCCCCGCTGATCAGATGTTAGAATTGGTCTTGGTGCTCTGTGAGCCTTTAGACCTCTTCTTGGGCCAGTGACCTCATTGATCATGTGGCCTAGGTGCAGTCTAGCCCCATTCACGTAACTGGACCCGAGCTGCAATACCAAGCACATCTGCGGCGGTAAGCTCTGTGGCCAATTCTGACAGCTGATCGGCGTGGGTGCCTTGAGTCTAATCTGATATATACAGTTGTGTTCAAAATTATTCAACCCCCACTGAAATTGAGTGTTTTGGCCAGTTTGACATTGATTTTGATCATTTCAGTCATCTTGTTTACAATTAAATCAAAGAGGCACTTGTAAGTCAGACAAATATAACATAACATTTATAATGAAATAACCACAAATGTCTTTTCTGTGCTCACATCATTATCAGTTTTATTCAACCCCCAAGTGACATTCAATCTTAGGACTTAGTACAACATCCTTTTCCAGTTAGAACTATATATAGCTTTTAAATGTGAAGCATAGCTTGACGCAAGTGTCTTGCAGCGATCTACGGGTATCTTCGCCCATTCTTCATGGGCAAAAGCCTCCAGTTCAGTCACATTCTTAGGCTTGCGCGCTGCAACTGCTTTCTTTAAGTCCCACCAGAGGTTCTCAATCAGATTTAAGTCTGGTGACTGTGATGGCCAGTTCAAAATTTTCCAGCCTTTAATCTGCAACCATGCTCTAGTGGACTTGGAGGTATGCTTGGGATCATTGTCCTGTTGAAAGGTCCAACGTCTCCCAAGCCTCAGGTTTGTGACGGACTGCATCACATTTTCATCCAATATCTCCTGGTACTGAAAATAATTCATGGTACCTTGCACACGCTGAAGCTTCCCTGTACCTGTAGAAGCAAAACAGCCCCAAAGCATGATTGACCCCCCCCCCCCCCCGCCATGCTTAACAGTAGGCAAGGTGTTCTTTTCTTCATAGGCCTTGTTCTTCCTCCTCCAAACATAGCGTTGATCCATGGGCCCAAACAGTTCTAATTTTGTTTCATCAGTCCACAGAACACTATCCCAAACTTTTGTGGTTTGTCCACATGACTTGCAAAGATGATTGCAACATCTTTGCAATCTTCTTATAGCCATTGCCCTTCCTGTGAAGAGAAATCACCTCTTCTCTTGTCTTCCTGGACCATTCTCTTGACTTGTTTGTAAACACACCAGTAAATGTCTAGAAGGAGCTGAGTATCACAGTCCTTTTAAATCTGCCTAATTGGTGCTTATTATGCTTGATTGCTGCTCCTTGACATCCACAGGTGTTTTCAATACCTGATCAAAAATACTTGAATGAACCTCTGTTCTTAAGAGTGGTAGTCTTTAAGGGGTTGAATAATTGTGTCAATGAAGAAATCACACAAAAAAAACATTTAATACTGTATTACAAAAACAATTGATGTCATTTTAGTTGCATTTGGTTCTTTAAAAAGTCCTTGTAAGATTTAATTCTGAACACAATTACAAATGTACACTAAATTCCCTAAAACCCTTTACAGCATTGGGGGGTTGAATATTTGAACACAACTGTAGATATAAGGAATTGAATGATTAAAGGTGGGTTCACATTAGAATACATACATTCGGAAAAAAAGGATATAAAAACGCAGCACACCAAGTTCTTGCATCCTGCACAGTCTGGTAAAAAAAAAGTGGAACTCTATGGTGAATGAATGCTACTGTATGGCATCAGTTTAATGTAAATGTGATGTGAACCCAGCCTAAAAGGCATGTCCCAATACTTTTGCCCATGTGTGCAATTCAGACTTGATGCAGATGTGGTCCTTGAACATATCTGAACTCAGAACCCTAGTGCTGCAAGGCAACAGTGTTGATCACTAAGCCATGATGATTATTGCCAGATCAAAGAGGTTCTCTGGGAATTTGACATTGATGGCCTATCCTCAGGCTAAGTATCTCTGTATATTGAAAAGCAGGTGTGCTTGGTATTACTTGTTTCTACATAATTTAGACCCTAACATATGTAGAGGCACTTAGGAGCATTTATTTACAGTTAGTCAAAGACTATTGGTTTCCTTCTTTTAACATATGTTATATTTCCCATAAAACGTAACTTTTAATATCATCATTAATATTGTGCAGTGACCATTAAATTTGTGTTAAAACTCTCAGTTGTGTCGCCTTATTGTTCTCAGTGTGTATTGTCAGCACTGTATTGTCAAATGCTGCTTAATTCGTGGTGGGAGATTGGTAGCAGTCCACTAGCTCCCAAACTGCCCTAACTCTCCTCTCTGACTTCCACATATAGTTTATAAGTTCTTTCTGACATATAGGCTTCACTTCTGCGTCTAAAAAGTCTCCCTTAAACTCTGCCCCCTGACTGTCACGAGGGTATCAAGAGCCACGTCTGACTCCGTTATACCCGGGGTCAGGAAGTCGCAGCGGGTGGCTGCGTGCTCTATGTCTAAAGATCATGCTGCTTCTTAATGATGGCTTTCTGTGTTTGCCTTGCAATCCTTTTTGTCTCACTTCTTCTCCTCAGCTGTTTCTTGTCTGTCACTCCCAACCTCCTTATATTCTCCTCTCCTACTTCTCTGGTTGCCAGATTTAGAGCTTCCTGCCTTGACTTCTATACTGACCCACTGGAGCTGTGTAGCTGTGATTCCTGGTTGTTGTTCCAGAGCGTTACCCTTCGGATCCCTGTTGGGCTTTTGTTGTCCACTGTTGTTCCCCACCTGGGATTATGTGTATTGTCTGTCCTCTCCTTGGTGTTTTCCTTTAGTGTTATTGGTGCGGACTAGTGTTCCCACTTCCCTATTCACTACCTAGGGCTCATCTTAGGGAAACCCGTCCAGGGACGTCAGGGCAGTCAGGTGCCATCCTCAAGGTGAGTTAGGGGTCACCACCTTCCCCTCTCCCTTGGACAGGGCCTTCCCTTTTCTCTCCCTTTGCGTCACGTATGTGATCGGCATGCCGGTCGTGATACTGACATATTTTGCCAGCTGCTCTGGCATCTTCAGGGGATCGGGCAGTGTATGTTTGATGGGCGTGGCAAGGATGTCTTATAACCTCCTATTGTGATGTAATCTTCACTGGCCTATCCGTGTGGCGTTATGAACTCCCCGGTATATTATGTCACGTATCTTTACAGCTATTGGAGCATAGTTGCCTAAATCACCTCCCCCTTCCAACCCTTCCCTCCGTCCAGTACAGCACCCTCTTCTCGCGTTGACACAGCAGAGTCACGCGCATGTCATCGGACTTATATTTATTCTCGCTCTTTTCCTGGGCTATGCACATGTCAGCGGACTTAGATTTATTCTCGCTCTTTTCCTGGGCTAAGCGCATGTCAGCGGACTTAGATTCTTTTTCTTGCTTCGCAATGCGCATGTCCTGAGACTTAGTGTTTTACGCTCATCTATATTATGACTGTGCATGCCCCGGGACTTGTTTCTATCGCTTCCTTTGTATCTATACACTGGGTGATCTTCTGATGTCCACTATGATGTTTTAGCAGTATTTCTGCTACTATATCTGTAAAGAATAAATCAAGGCAACTGGATGTTACTTCTGCTACTATGAATTTCCTGACCTTTACTTAATTATTATACCTTGCTATAACTTATGCAAATACATAATTCAGTTCATCATTACTATTAATGTCTATTTATTTTATTTTGCTGTATTTCTTTCTTACCAATATAGATTATAATTCTTACTTTTGATAATGATTTACAATATAATTATGGATGTGTATACAGGTGAAACTAGAAAAAATTGAATATTGTGAAAAGTTCATTTATTTCAGTAATGCAACTTGAAAGGTGAAACTAACATAGAGATAGACTCCTTACATGCAAAGCGAGATAGTTCAAGCCTTTATTTGTTATAATTTGGATGATTATGGCTTACAGCTTATGAAACCCCAAAGTCACAATATGGATTAATTAGCTGACCAGAGTGTGACACTTTGAGCCTAGAATATTGAACCTTTTCACAAAATTTGAATTTTAAGCTGCATTAATGCAATTCCTTTTGCATTACTGAAATAAATGGACTTTTGCAAGATATTCTAATTTTTCGAGTTTCACCTGTAGATATATTGTTGTATTTATTGTGTATAGTGTTGGGTGTGAATATTCGAATAGCGAATATAAATCGCGAAAATCTGCACTTCGAGAATTCGTAAATATTTAGAATATAGTGATATTTATTTGTATTTTCGAATATTCTAGTATTTTTTTTTTCATCTGAACCCATGATCCCTCCCTGCTTCTTGCCTGTGGCCAATAAGAAGGCTGCAATGTCTTTATCTGAGCTTAGCAACATCCCTAGCAACCCATACGAAAGTTGCCTACCCCTTACTAAATAAGTATTTTTTAAGTTCTGAGAGAGATGGCAGTGTCATTGCTGTGCTCTCTGCTTTCTACTCATTAAATTAGATAGATAGTTAGATAGTGTGTATGTGTATGTCAGATAGTCAGTGTAGGTTATATCCTGATGTAGTGTAGCTGTTGCAGTGCAGTGTGTTAGGTAGTGTTATAGGTTCTGCTGTCCATACATACATGCTATAGATATATTATATATACAGATATAATGCTATGTCACAACAATACATAGTGCACCAATCAGTAATATGTAGTCAGACATGCTAAAATGTGAAGTTGCACGTCGCAAAATATGCGCATCATTAATTGCCGATTAGCGTAATTGCAAATATATTGGAGCACTCTATCTGCATATAAAGCCATTTTTAATGTTCTGCCATGCCAACCATTTTCTCCAGTCTCAGGAAACGTCTAGCAGCTTGGAAAATGTAGCAAAAATGATCCGCGCCTGTATTGAGCACGCTTTACGTGAATAGTACATTACCAATTTTCGCAATCAAGAAAATAATAGAGAATTTGTGGATATATGACGAATATTCTACAAAATATTTGCAAATTATCGCTTATTAGAATATTGCCCCTGCCGCTCATCACTAGTATAGATCATGATTTGAGTAATATTATCTTATTTCATTTAGTCACAGTGTTATTAATTATATTTACAATTGATCCAATCATATGTAGCTATTATACTTAATTTTAAAGTAATTTCATTATAGATTTATGGATCATGTTTAGCAGTTCAACCATTGTATATCTCACAGTACCATCATCAGTCATGTATATATACAGTGCTGCCCATAGTTATTCATACCCCTGGCAAATTTTTACTTAAAGTTACTTTTATTCAACCAGCAAGTACGGTAATTTTTGGATGTGAAATGACATAGGTGTCTCCCAAAAGATAATAAGACGATGTGCAAGAGGCATTATTGTGGAAAAACAAAACATTTCTCAGCTTTTATTTGCATTTAAGCAAAAAGTGTCCAGTCCAAAATTATTCATACCCTTCTCAATAATCAATAGAAAAGCCTTTATTGGCTATTACAGCAATCAAACGCTTCCTATAATTGCAGACCAGCTTTTTGCATGTCTCCACAGGTATTTTTGCCCATTCATCTTTAGCAATGAGCTCCAAATCTTTCAGGTTGGAGGGTGTTCTTGCCATCACCCTGATCTTTAGCTCCCTCCACAGATTCTCAATTGGATTCAAGTCTGGACTCTGGCTGGGCCGCTCCAAAATGTTAATGTTGTTGTCTGCTAACCATTTCTTCACCACTTTTGCTGTGTGTTTTGGGTCATTGTCATGCTGAAATGTCCACTGGTGCCCAAGGCCAAGTTTCTCTGCAGACTGCCTGATGTTGTCGTTGAGAATCCTCATGTATTGCTCTTTTTTCATGGTGCCGTTTACTGTGATTAGGTTCCCTTGTCCATTGGCTGAAAAACACCCTCAAAGCATTAGGTTCCCACCACCATGTTTGACAGTGGGGATGGTGTTCTTTGGGTTAAAGGCTTCTCCTTTTTTATGCCAAATGAAGGAAACATCATTGTGACCAAACAATACATTTTTTGTTTCATCTGGCCATAACACAGAAGACCAGAAGTCTTCTTTTTTGTTCAGATGAGCTTTTGCAAAGGCCAAGCAAGGTTTTGTGTGCCTTATCTGGAGAAGTGGCGTCCTCCTTGGTCTGCATTGTGCAGTGTCAGTTGGATTGTCTGCCTTGAGACATTGCCACCAGCAGAGCCCAGATTTACCAGGATGGCCTTGGTGGTGATCCTTGGATTCTTTTTCACCTCTCTAACTATCCTCATGTCCAGCACCGGTGTCACTTTTGGCTTCCAACCACGTCCTCTGAGATTTTCCACAGTGCGGAACATTTTTTGCTCAAATGTAAATAAAAGCTGAGAAATGTTTTTTTTTTTTTCCACAATAATGCTTCGTGTATATCATCTTATTATCTTTGGGGAGACACCTATGTAATTTTCCATCAAAAATTACTTGCTGGTTGAATAAAAGTTACTTTAAGTCAAAATTTGCCAGGCATATGAATAATTATGGGCAGCACTGTATTTATTATACACCAATAGAATCAATATGCTCCTCTAATTTGTATCATTACTTTATATCTCTATGTTGATTATCGATTATTATATTATTTTTTGTTAATCTTTAGAAAAATATAAAAAACAAAAACATATATATATATATATATATATATATATATTTTTTTTTTTTTTTTATTCCTAGTTCTATAATTTTCTCTAATCGTGATTTTATAGGAGTGATTATGAGGTCTCATATAAATAGGTAGGACAAGGAGTAAAAGGTTAGATATGGGAACTTGGGAACTATAGGAAGAGGAGAGGGGAGAAGGCAATCAATACTATGGATCCGTGCCTTGAAATTGTATATCTTGGAATTCAATGGTCTTCATAGCTCTATATATTATTAGGTTCTAAATAATATTAGAAATAAAGTAAAGCATTCATTTAGTCCTTGAGGGGCAAGACTCTTTAGGCGATAGATCCATCTCGCCTCTTCTTGTAATTTTTTTTTGTATATCGCCTTGCCTGGGGCCCAGTGTAATTTTACTAATGCCCCTGAACCTAAGGCTACTAGCATCTCCCTTATGTACAGCTTGTACATGCCTAGAGATGGGTGTATCGGCTTCAGTATTAACATCGCTCAAATGTTTACATATACAGTCAGGTCCATAAATATTGGGACATTGACACAAATCTAACATTTCTGGCTCTATACACCACCACAATAGATTTGAAATGTAACGAACAAGATGTGCTTTAACTGCAGACTGTCAGCTTTAATTTGAGGGTATTTACATCCAAATCAGGTGAACGGTGTAGGAATTACAACAGTTTGCATATGTGCCTCCCACTTGTTAAGGGACCAAAAGTAATGGGACATAATAATAATCATAAATTAAACTTTCACTTTTTAATACTTGGTTGCAAATCCTTTGCAGTTAATTACAGCCTGAAGTCTGGAACGCATAGACATCAGCAGACGCTGGGTTTCATCCCTGGTCATGCTCTGCCAGGCCTCTACTGCAACTGTCTTCAGTTCCTACTTGTTCTTGGGGCATTTTCCCTTCAGTTTTGTCTTCAGCAAGTGAAGTGCATGCTCAATAGGATTCAGGTCAGGAGATTGACTTCGCTATTGCATAACATTCCACTTCTTTCCCTCAAAAAACTCTTTGGTTGCTTTTGCAGTATGCTCTGGGTCATTGTCCATCTGCACTGTGAAGAGCCGTCCAATGAGTTCTGAAGCATTTGGCTGAATATGAGCAGATAATATTGCCCGAAACACTTCAGAATTCATTCTGCTGCTTTTGTCAGCAGTAACATCATCAATAAATACAAGAGAACCAGTTCCATTGGCAGCCATACATGCCCACGCCATGACACTACCACCACCATGCTTCACTGATGAGGTGATATGCTTAGGATCATGAGCAGTTCCTTTCCTTCTCAATACTCTTCTCTTCCCATCACTCTGGTACAAGTTGATCTTGGTCTCATCTGTCCATAGGATGTTGTTCCAGAACTGTGAAGTCTTTTTTAGATGTCGTTTGGCAAACTGTAATCTGACCTTCCTGTTTTTGAGGCTCACCAATGGTTTACATCTTGTGGTGAAACCTCTGTATTCACTCTGGTGAAGTCTTCTCTTGATTGTTGACTTTGACACACATACACCTACCTCCTGGAGAGTGTTCTTGATCTGGCTAACTGTTGTAAAGGGTGTTTTCTTCACCAGGTAAAGAATTATTCGGTCATCCACCACAGTTGTTTTCCGGTGTCCTCCGAGTCTTTTGGTGTTGCTGAGCTCACCGGTGCATTCGATTTTTTTTTTTTTAAAGAGTGTTCCAAACAGCTGTTTTGACCACGCCTAATGTTTTTGCTATCTCTCTGATGTTTTTTTTTTTTTCCATCTAATGATGGCTTGCTTCATTGATAGTAACAGCTTTTTGGATCTCATCTTGAGAGTTGACAGCAACAGATTCCAAATGCAAATAGCACACTTGAAATGAACTCTGGACCTTTTATCTGCTCATTGTAATTGGGATAATGAGGGAATACACACACCTGGCCATGGAACAGCTGAGGCACAAATGCAAACTGTTGTAATTCCTACACCGTTCACTTGATTTGGATGTAAATACCCTCAAATTAAAGCTGACAGTCTGTAGTTAAAGCATATCTTGTTCATTTCATTTCAAACCCATTGTGGTGGTGTATAGAGCCAAAAATGTTAGAATTGTGTCGATGTCCCAATATTTATGGACCTGACTGTATATGTAAACATTTGAGTGATGTTAATACTGAAGCCAATACACCCATCTCTAGGCACGTCACTGATGTCCTCCTCAATAGTTTCAGGGCCAGGAGCCTGACTGCTCGCAACACCTGCTCCCACACGACTCTCATCATCATTCTTTGCCCGCTTACTGGAGGAATCGGCGGATGTCTCATCCAGATCTTGGCTGGTCAGTAGCAGCTGACCTCTAGTAGCTTGTCCTCGCTGAAAAGTGAAGCTGAGCCTACGGCATATAATACTTCTCTCGCTGAGGGAACTGAAAATGACAGAGGAAGGTTCAGGACAGGTGGGGGCACAGGGCCTGCTACCAGGTTATGCCAACTAAGCGTTGTGTCAAAGGAACCCACCGACTCTTGGCTGGGGGTTCCTAATGTCACTTGTGACGAAGTTGAAGACCGAATCAACCATTCAAGCACGGCTGGGTTACTGGTCAAGACATGACCGCTAGATGACACTGGGAGGTCTGGCCTCTCGCTGCGACTCCTGCTGCCCCCTCCCCTTCTTTTGCTGCCTGCGAAAGAAACCTTTTGCCCACTGTCCGTTCCCTTTAAAAGGGCCTGTCACCTGTCTGACATACTGTACAATAAAATAATTAAATTTAAATAATACCCCCCAAAAAAAGCTTTAGTACAGTGTAACTTCACCACTGAATGGCAATTAAGACATAGATTTTTGTTTTCTGATCAATAACCCCCCCAAAAAAATAATATCACAATTCACCGCAGAAGGTCAATTAAGACATATTCTTTTTCCTATAACTAACCCCAAAAAAAGAAATATAGCAATCACAATTCACCACAGAACGGCTAATGGGACGTACATATATTTCCTTTTTCTACACCATGTAAATGGCTGTAGTACAATGTAACTTCATCGCTGAATACCAATTATGACATATATTTTTTCCTTTTTTTTTCCTATTTCTACACCCCAAAAAATGAAATATAACAATCACAATTCACAGCAAAATGGCTAATGGGACGTACGTATATTTCCTTTTCCTGTTAATACACCCCCCAAAAAAGTCAAACAATGTAAAATCAACACAGGACGGCTAATAGGACGTACGTATCTATCCTATTAATACACCCAGTAAATTTTAGTACAATGTAACTTCACCGCTGAACGGCAATTATGACTAGAGATGAGCAAATCGAATCTGACGAATTCCATCTGAATTTCAGGAAAATTTTGATTCGCAATGAATGCGAATTTCCTCACGCTTCGTGGTAATGAATTGCAATTTTCCTAATATGGTGACTACACATGTGAGAACTGAAGACATGGGGCAAGGAATTTTTGGAAGGCGGGATCACCCAGATTGACATGCCTGCATGCAGCCAATTGGCAGCCAGCCAACCCTGTGATGTCACAGTCCTTTAACCACTTCAACCCCGCTAGCTGAAACCCCTTTAATGACCAGGCCACTTTTTACACTTCTGCACTACACTAATTTCACCGTTTATTGCTCGGTCATGCAACTTACCACCCAAATGAATTTTACCTCCTTTTCATCTCACTAATAGAGCTTTCATTTGGTGGTATTTCATTGCTGCTGACATTTTAACTTTTTTTGTTATTAATCAAAATGTAACGATTTTTTTGCCAAAAAATGACATTTTTCACTTTCAGCTGTAAAATTTTGCAAAAAAAACCGACAGCCATATATAAATTTTTCGCTAAATTTATAGTTCTACATGTCTTTGATAAAAAAAAAAAATGTTTGGGCAAAAAAAAATGGTTTGGGTAAAAGTTATAGCGTTTACAAACTATGGTACAAAAATGTGAATTTCCGCTTTTTGAAGCAGCTCTGACTTTTTGAGCACCTGTCATGTTTCCTGAGGTTCTACAATGCACAAACAGTAGAAAAACCCCACAAATTACCCCATTTCGGAAAGTAGACACCCTAAGGTATTTGCTGATGGGCATAGTGAGTTCATAGACCTTTTTATTTTTTGTCACAAGTTAGCGGAAAATGATGATTTTTTTTTTTCTTACAAAGTCTCATATTCCACTAACTTGCGACAAAAAATAAAAATTTCTAGGAACTTGCCATGCCCCTCACGGATTACCTTGGGGTGTCTTCTTTCCAAAATGGGGTCACTTGTGGCGTAGTTATACTGCCCTGGCAATTTAGGGGCCCATATGTGTGAGAAGTACTTTGCAATCAAAATCTGTAAAAAATGACCGGTGAAATCCGAAAGGTGCACTTTGGAATGTGGGTCCCTTTGCCCACCTAGGCTGCAAAAAAGTGTGACACATTTGGTATCGCTGTACTCAGGAGAAGTTGGGGAATGTGTTTTGGGGTGTCATTTTACATATACCCATGCTGGGTGAGAGAAATATCTTGGCAAAAGACAACTTTTCCCATTTTTTTATACAAAGTTGGCATTTGACCAAGATATTTTTCTCACCCAGCATGGGTATATGTAAAATGACACCCCAAAACACATTCCCCAACTTCTCCTGAGTACGGCGATACCAGATTTGTCACACTTTTTTGCTGCCAAGGTGGGCAAAGGGGCACATATTCCAAAGTGCACCTTTCAGATTTTGCAGCCCATTTTTTACACATTTTGATTGCAAAGTACTTCTCACACATTTGGGCCCCTAAATTGCCAGGGCAGTATAACTACCCCACAAGTGACCCCATTTTGGAAAGAAAACACCCCAAGGTATTCCGTGAGGGGCACGGCGAGTTCCTAGAATTTTTTATTTTTTGTCACAAGTTAGCGGAAAATGATGATTTTTTTTTTTCTTACAAAGTCTCATATTCCACTAACTTGCGACAAAAAATAAAAATTTCTAGGAACTTGCCATGCCCCTCACGGATTACCTTGGGGTGTCTTCTTTCCAAAATGGGGTCACTTGTGGCGTAGTTATACTTCCCTGGCAATTTAGGGGCCCATATGTGTGAGAAGTAGTTTGCAATCAAAAAATGTAAAAAATGACCGGTGAAATCCGAAAGGTGCACTTTGGAATGTGTGCCCCTTTGCCCACCTAGGCTGCAAAAAAGTGTGACACATCTGGTATCGTCGTACTCAGGAGAAGTTGGGGAATGTGTTTTGGGGTGTCATTTTACATATACCCATGCTGGGTGAGAGAAATATCTTGGCAAAAGACAGCTGTTCCAATTTTTTTATGCAAAGTTGGCATTTGACCAAGATATTTATCTCACCCAGCATGGGTATATGTAAAATGACACCCCAAAACACATTCCCCAACTTCTCCTGAGTACGGCGATACCACATGTGTGACACTTTTTTGCAGCCTAGATGCGCAAAGGTGCCCAAATTCCTTTTAGGAGGGCATTTTTAGACATTTGGATCCCAGACTTCTTCTCACGCTTTAGGGCCCCTAAAAAGCCAGGGCAGTATAAATACCCCACATGTGACCCCACTTTGGAAAGAAGACAGCCCAAGGTATTCAATGAGGGGCCTGGCAAGTTCATAGAATTTTTTATTTTTTTTTGCATAAGTTAGCGGAAATTGATTTATTTATTTTTTCTCACAAAGTCTCACTTTTCGCTAACTTAGGACAAAAATTTAAATCTTTCATGGACTCAATATGCCCCTCAGCAAATACCTTGGGGTGTCTTTTTTCCAAAATGGGGTCAGTTGTGGGGTGTTTGTACTGCCCTGACATTTGAGGGTCTCCGCAATCATTACATGTGGCCAGCATTAGGAGTTTCTGCTATTCTCCTTATATTGAGCATACAGGTAATGAGATTTTTTTTTCCGTTCAGCCTCTGGGCTGAAAGAAAAAAATTAACGGCACAGATTTCTTCATTCGCATCGATCAATGTGGATGAAAAAATCTCTGCCCAAAAAAAAAAAAAGGAGGGGAAAGGCATCTGCCAGGACATAAGAGCTCCGCCCAACATCCATACCAACTTAGCTCGTATGCCCTGGCAAACCAGATTTCTCCATTCACATCAATCGATGTGGATGAATAAATCATTGCCGGGATTTTTATATTTTTTTTATATACAAAGTGTTTGCCAAAGCATAGGAACGCCGCCTCCTCCTCAGCTCGTATGCCTTGGCAAACGTATCTGTTACTGCAGAGTAGAAATCTCGTCTTGCAGCGCCGCATACACCGACTTGCATGTAATCTGACAGCAGCGCAATGCTTCTGTCAGAATGCACATCAGTGCTGCAGCTAGTCGATCGGTTGGTCCACCTGGAAGGTAAAAAAAAAAAAAAAAAAACAAGCCGCAACACAATAAATTTTATTAACTTTGGAACAGAATATATAAACTTTAACTTTTTGAACTAAACATTAACCTTTTTGCTTACTGGTGCTTGTTTTTTTTTTTTTTTTTACCTTTCTAGAACAAACCTCTCCTTCCCCATGGGTCAATGTGCAAAGCGCAAATCGCCCAACGATGTGGCGAAGTGCGTTATGCACTTTGTCCGAGGTGAAAGGAGAGGTTTGCAGCAGCTGTGTGAGTGAATGGGCCCTAATAGCCCTGTGTGCCTGTCCTGGTGAGATGATCCCTATGCTAATAGTGTACCTGTGAGTGGTACTTCCGGAAACACTCTCCAAAGCATAGGGCAGGGTGGTCAGGACAGTCAGAACAGAAATAGTGGGTGTCACGCCTTATTCCACTCCTGCTACAGACACGACATCTTTTTCGGGGTGACGGTTGGGTTGAGGAAATGTCGCTCGTGTAGACGGCTAACTACACTGGTGGATGGGGCCACGGAACCTCCTGGGTACAGGAGGTTCTCGATGATCTCTTCCTGAAATTTGAGGAAGGATCCTGTTCTCCCAGCCTTACTGTAGAGAACAAAACTATTATACAGAGCCAATTGAATTAAATATACAGACACCTTCTTATACCAGCGTCTGGTTCTGCGGGAAACTAAATACGGAGACAACATCTGGTCATTGAAGTCCACCCCTCCCATGTGAAGGTTATAGTCGTGGACTGAGAGGGGCTTTTCAATGACACGGGTTGCTCGCTCAATTTGTATTGTCGTGTCTGCGTGAATGGAGGAGAGCATGTAAACGTTATGCTTGTCTCTCCATTTCACCGCGAGCAGTTCTTCGTTACACAGTGCGGCCCTCTGCCCCCTTGCAAGACGGGTGGTAACGAGCCGTTGGGGGAAGCCCACGCGACTAGTTCGCGCGGTGCCACAGGCGCCAATCCGTTCTAGAAACAAATGCCTAAAGAGGGCCACACTTGTGTAAAAATTGTCCACATAAAGATGGTACCCCTTGCCGAATAAGGGTGACACCAAGTCCCAGACTGTCTTCCACTGCTCCCCAGGTAGTCAGGGCAACCGACCGGCTCCAGGGTCTGATCTTTTCCCTCATAGATCCGAAATTTGTGGGTATAGCCTGTGGCCCTTTCACAGAGCTTATACAATTTGACCCCATACCGGGCGCGCTTGCTTGGGATGTATTGTTTGAAGCCAAGGCGCCCGGTAAAATGTATCAGGGACTCGTCTACGCAGATGTTTTGCTCTGGGGTATACAAATCTGCAAATTTCAGGTTGAAATGGTCTATGAGGGGCCGAATTTTGTGGAGCCGGTCAAAAGCAGGGTGGCCTCTGGGACGGGAGGCGGTGTTGTCGCTAAAGTGCAGGAAACGCAGGATGGCCTCAAAACGTGCCCTGGACATAGCAGCAGAGAACATGGGCATGTGATGAATTGGGTTCGTGGACCAATATGACCGCAATTCATGCTTTTTAGTTAGACCCATGTTGAGGAGGAGGCCCAGAAAAGTTTTAATTTCGGAAACTTGGACTGGTTTCCACCGGAACGGCTGGGCATAACAGCTTCCCGGGTTGGCGGTTATAAATTGTGTGGCATACCTGTTTGTTTCGGCCACAACTATGTCTAAGAGCTCCGCAGTCAAGAACAGCTCAAAAAATCCCAGGGCCGAACCGATCTGAGCTGTCTCAACCCGAACTCCAGACTGGGCAGTGAAAGGGAAAACTACAGGTGCGGGGACTGCCAATCAGGGTTTGCCAGCACCTCAGGGATTCTAGGGGCTCTACGGGCACGTCTTTGCGGTGGCTGCGACGGGGTCACTACTGCTCGTGCCACCGTGCCAGCTTCAACTGCCCTTCTGGTGCTCGCCACTTCACCAGGTTGTACGGCAGTGCTGGTACTAGGTCCAGGGAGGGCTGCGCTGCTGGTGTATGCCTCACCACGTAATCCGACAGCAGCAGCCCCACTCTGCTGCTCTTTTTTTTTTTATTAACATTTATTTGAAGTATTCGTAATTGTACAATCGAATATAAGCATAAGTCGTACATAGACAATGTAGGATTGTACAAGGTAAATGAATCAGTTACAAACAGTAACAAAAACGTGGAACCATAACATGGACACATTAGATGTTTTAAGTTCAGTAGTGTGAACACTTTTCTATGAAAAATTGAGACAAAGAAAAGTTTATATTCCTATATCTTTCTAATATGTTAAAAAGATGACTAACAATCAACTCTTACTCAGATCTTAATGAACTCTCTACTAACTAGAAGGTACTGTGTATCTCGTGTATAAACCAATCGGCCATAATCGTTTAATTGATATGGGTAGGGGTAGGGGTAGCTCTCCCTTGATTAGAGTGTCTGTGTTTGACCCACTTAGTCCATCTAGCTTTAAATTTTGGGAATTTGCGTGCTTCAGCAGCCGCTAGCTCTTCAAACCTGTATATAGAGTCGATCTTCTCTCTCCATGGAAGCTCGGTTGTGAGCCAGAAACGGGGTAAGGTGAGGCGTGCGGCCATGAGAAGAGTGTAGAATAATGAAGGAATCTTTGGGATGGAGTCTGGTGGGGGCAGACTAAGCAAGGCAAGCTGGGGGTTTGATGGTATTGAGGTTTTGCATATTTTATTGCTCAATTTGAATATATCTTCCCACCAGCTTAATACTCGGGGGCATAGCCACCATATGTGGAAAAAGGAACCTTTAGACTCATTGCACCTCCAACACCTATCTGAATTAGAACTTCTGTATTTAGATGTGATGTCAGGGGTTTTGTACCACCTTGTCAATAATTTGTAACCATTTTCCTGAATGAGGACACACCTTGAGGATTTATGAGGGGTAATATATAGTTTGTTTAGGTCTTGTGTTGAGAAAGAGATATTCAAATCCTTTTCCCACAAGCCCACATAAGCCGGTTTTGGCATGTTGATGGGAGTACTCAGTCTTTTGTAAAGTTGAGAGATAGGTTTGCTAATTGTGGATTGGCTACATATTTGACCTTCAAACCAAGTAAGTGGTCTGAGAAGAGATTGAAGGGGAATGTGTTTAGTAATATAGTTGCGGAGGAAAGATATTGGAGAAGGAAGTGAATCTGAGGTAGAGAGTAGTGTGGCCATATCTTTTTTGTTTGCTATCTTCCCTTCTATGTCAAATAAAGATAAAATAGGTATTTGTGATGTTTTGAGTGATTTGGGGAGGCATTTTTTCAACTCCAATGGAGCTAGCTCCAACACATCTCTCACTTGAATCAAGGGTGAGGGTAAGGGAAAACCCCAGTTGGATTCTTGAAACCATTTCCATGTTTTGAGCGAAGAGTTTATGATCTGGCTGGTTTTGGAAAAGGAGGCAAGTTTTTCCCCATCGCCCGTCAGTAGTGTCCTGAATGAGGATTGGACTATGGAGGACTCCATTTCTACCCAAGATTTATGGGATGGTTCACGAAACCAATCAAGAATTCTGGTTAAATGGATGGCTTTGTTGTAGAGATGGGGGTTGGGAAGGCCAATACCTCCCATTTCCCTGGGTTTTTGTAGGGTAGTAGTCGCCAGTCTCGGGCTTTTTTGTTTCCATATAAATTTACGGACCATTTTTATTAAGGTAGTGAAATATTTTTTTTTAACTGGGATAGGTAGTACTTGTTGAACGTAGTTAAGTCTAGGAATAATGAGGGAGGTGACTAAGTTTTTCCTCCCAAACCACGACAGCGTCCCAAGATCTAGGTGGTGGAGCTGGTCTGATATAGATTGAAGTAATGGGTTATAATTGAGATTAAAGAGGTTATCGGGATCTCGGCCTATTTTAATTCCCAAGTAAGTAATGTAGGGGCTGTCCCAGTTAAAGGGTGATTTAGCTTTTAGGGAGGGAAGTAAGGACTTTGGGATACCGATACCCATAGCTTGGGATTTGTTCATATTAATTTTAAAATTGGACAGGGGGCCGAATCGTTCTAGTAAGTTGTAAATGGCGGGTAAGGAGGTCAGTGGGTTTGTGGTAAGGATTAAAAGATCATCCGCAAAAGCTGCGGTCTTGTGTTCTTGTTTTCCCATTTTTATCCCCGCAATTTTTGGATCTTGCCTGATAGTTTGTAAAAGTGACTCCATGGTTATTACGAACAGGAGGGGGGATAGGGGGCAACCTTGTCTCGTGCCATTTCTAATTACAAACGAGGGGGATATGATGTCATTTACCAGCACTGATGCAGAGGCCTTGGAATACATGGCAAATATAGCATCTATGAAAGGGGTAGGAAAGTCAAACTTTTTCAGTGCACAGCGCATGAAATCCCAGCTGACCCTGTCAAATGCTTTCTCTGCATCAGTGCTTAGCAATGTCAGGGGGATATGTTTCTTTTTTGCGTAAAAAATGGCGTTTAGAATTCTGGCTGTGTTATCTTTCCCTTCTCGGCCTTTTACAAAACCTGTCTGATCTCTATGAATCAGGTCTGGAAGGAAAGGGGCGAGACGGTTAGCCAACATTTTAGCAAGAAGTTTTAAGTCTAAATTTAGTAAGGAGATAGGCCGGTAGTTTGAGCACTGAGATGGGTCCTTACCTTCTTTGGGAAGAATGGTAATATGGGCTTTAGTCATTTCTGTTGAGAGGGGTAAGCCTAGGAGGGAGCTATTACTTATCTGTAACAAATGTGGGATGAGGGTTTCACCAAAGGAGCGATAATAAAGGGCCGGAAGACCGTCTGGACCAGGGGCTTTACCATGTGGGAGATTATCTATGGTCTTTTTAAGTTCTTCAGAATTGAAGGGAGCAATGAGAGCTGACTTTTGAGTTTCAGACAGTTTGGGGAGATTGATAGCAGTGAGGAAGGATTCTATGGAATCTGAAATTGGTGAAATTTGGTCTTTTTGCTTGCTTTGTGGGGTGTTATACAATGTTTGATAGTAGTCTTGGAACTGATCTGCAATTTCTTCAGAAGTTATGGCCAAACCTCCTTCTCTTTTATTTATTTTACTAATATGGTTTTGGACTTTCCTCTTTTTTATGAGGCCCATCATTAACTTGGAGGCTTTGTTGCCATGAGCAAAATATTTAAATTGGGAGTGCAAGTAGAGTCTGGCTGATTTTGTATTAAGGAGGTTTTTTAGTTCTGATCTGAGATCATTAAGTTGGGAGAGGTGAGAGGTTAGTAAGGACTTCTTGTGTATCTCTTCTATTTTTTGGATTTCTGAAAGGAGCAGTTCCATCTTCGCCGTCCTCTCTTTTTTGAGTTGGGTTCCAAGTTTAATGAATTGCCCTCTTATGTAGGCTTTGTGTGCATCCCACACCACATGGGGGGAGGTCTCAGGAATGGCGTTTAGGTGGAAGTACTCCTCCAGGTGGCTTTGTACTTGCTTTTTAAGTTCCGGGATGGTAATTAGTTGTTCGTTTAACCTCCATTTGAATGCTTTGGGTAAGTTTTGGGGGATGGAAATCGATAAGTAAATGGGGGAGTGGTCTGAGAGGTGTATAGAACCAATCTTGGCATTTGTGCAAAATTGGAGGTGTTCTTTAGAAATAAAAAGATAATCCAGTCTGTGGTAGGAGTGATGCATATTGGAATAAAAAGTGTAGTCCCTACCTAGGGGGTTTAGGATCCTCCAAACATCCACCAACTGAAGATGGCTGAGTTGTTTGTGGATAATCCTAAGTTTTTTTTGGGAGAGAGAGGATTTCTTAGAGGTGGAATCTAAAATGGGATTAAGTGAGATGTTAAAATCTCCGCCCATAACGACTATACCTTCTTTAAACTTTTCTACTACAGGAGAGATTTCGTTATACCATTTGTGTTGAAGGGTGTTAGGGGCGTAAATATTGATAAATGTGTATACCTGGTTTGCAAAGGTACCTTTCACCATTATGTAACGGCCTTCCGGATCTTGTATATGGGAGACATGTTGGAATGAACTACCTTTTCTGAAACCTATGCTGACTCCTCTGGAAGCTGAAGAGTCGGATCCGCTATGATACCACACTGGAAAATTAGAAAATGAAAAGTTAGGATAGTGATCAGTTTTATAGTGTGTCTCCTGAAGAAAAATAATAGAGCAATTCTCTTTTTTCAGTAGAGAAAATATCTGAGCTCTTTTTGAAGGTGATTTTAAGCCTTTGACATTATATGAGGAAATTCGGAGATCCGTCATGGCATAAGTAATAGGGAGTATCTCATAGACGCTATTGTGGCACGGGTGTAGACGGATTCCAAGTCTCCAGCCTCCAGAGGAGCAAACACCTCGCTTACATGACCTAGATTGTCATCAAAGTTCAAGTTTTTCATAGCAGCACAGTGTCCCTGTAAACTAACAACAACATAAACCAAAAGTGGGCAATATGCCCGGGTTAGTGTGCGGGCCATTGCTGAACAGTACAACAAATAACTTTTAGAACTACTTTGAGTAGTATTAGTTAGTGGTAAGGAGGGGGGGGGAGAAGGGAAATGGATTAGGTATCAATATGAGCACCCTATGAAGAAGTTAGTAACCATCTGGTGAACAATAGGTGTGTGACTATAGAGAGTATACCATATCTCTGATGAAGCAAGTTGACAGGAGACAGGATTGGGATAGGTATAAGAGCATTTAAAGAGAGAAAAGTGGAGAATGAATCAATATTATTTAGCAGCGAATACATAGTGGTAGTTAATTGGATATCAATTGTCCACTTGTAAACGTCTTGGAGATGGACCTCGGGCGTTTTTCCTGTGTCTTTGAGACTTTGGTGTTCGCTGTTTTTCCCAAGGATCCAAGTTGGGTATCTCTGGAAGCTCTAGAAGGTCCTGGACAGGGTCCCAATTTAGGATGTTTAAAGGACCGCAGCCTAGCAGATCATATAGTGACTCCAATTCCTGATGTGAGGTGATAGACAGTCTGCGTCCTTCAAACATAAAGGAGACTCCAAAAGGAAAGGACCAACGGTAAAGAATCCTCTTGGACCTAAGCCAATCTGTGAGAGGTTTAAGTGCTCTTCTCTTCCTCAGGGTGGACTGGGCCAGGTCTTGGAAGATGAGGATGTCTTTTCCTTCCCATTGTATGGGGCCTCCGGATCTTGCTTTATACATAATCGCTTCCTTCACTGGGAATGCCAGGAACTTACAGATCACGTCCCTGGGAGGTTCAGACGATGCAGGTCTTGGTTTTAAAGCCCTATGGGCCCTCTCCAGGATAACTTCGTGGGCTGTGTCAGGTCCCAGAATCATGAGGCATATCTGTACTACTGTGTAGGGAAGATCTCCTGCGGATACAGATTCGGGGATGCCACGGAAGCGAAGGTTGTTGCGTCTTCCTCTATTCTCCTGGTCTTCAATTGCGCTGTATAAGCTATTAAGATTTTTTTGAATCAGGGAGACGCTATTTATGACCGCTTTCTGATGTTGAATGACGCTTGCCTGGTTTTCTTCCAGGGCCTCTACTCTTCTCCCTATCTGCCTCACATCAAGTTTAATGGATGATAGGTCAGAGCTGATAGGTTCTAATGCAGAGGATAGCGAAGACGCCAGGGCTTCTTTCAGGAAAGATCTGGAGATGGGGAGGTTGTCTATCTCCTCTCCACCTTCCCATTCTTGGGCTGGGATTTCCGCCTGTTTGCGGCTTGAGGCGTTTGGAGTGTCTGGCGCCGTTTTTTGTTCTCTGGCCGCGACCGTAGCAGCTGCTTTTTTCAAAAATTTATCCATCTCTCCATTCGTTGGATTTAATCTTTGCTGGTTAGCTGCTTCCCCAGCTTTGGAGCCACCTATTTTTACCATTTTGGTTAATTCAAGCTGGTATGCCACGCTATTAGGGTGAATAATGGTTATGGCATCAAGATTAGGCCATCTCGCTCTGTATTTTCTTTATGAGGCCTAAATTGTTGCAGCTAGAGTTCTTTTGTCATTTTGGGTAGTTGTTCCAAATATGACACTGTCACTTTAAATCTGGGTCCAGGTATGACACTGTCCCTTTAAATCTGGTAATGCAGAGTGAAAACCCCCCTATAGCCTGCAGGATTCTGGACCTTAAGCTGATCTGACAGGGAGGGGCAGGAAAGGTAAATAGATGCTGTTAAGATTAGCTCGATGTATCCTTGATGCGATCTGTACTGGGAGCGATCTTTAATGAGAGAGATCATTCAAATCTTCAACAGCCAGTCCCTGCAGCTGTCCGGCACCCTTATCAGAGGGCTCCCACTGGTTATTATTTAATTTTTTTCAACAGGGGAGATGTTTGCCTCTGGTGACAGGCTAAGTGGGCGCTCCGTCGGGTTCACAAGATGGCGCCCGCACCGGGAGTAACAGCTTACAGGGCAAAGCGGAGTTCTCTTATGGAGCCGGATCAAGGTAAGCAATTCTGGGGGTAATTACCTTGTGACCGACTAGCGGTGGTGTGGATCCAGCCGAGTGAGACAGGGGCGAGTCTCCGTTTTCACCCTTGATCCCCTACAAATCCAGGCCGGGGATTCTTCCTCCGCTAGGCCTCAAACTTTCATCCGTGATGGAGCGGTTTTCCGGCCCCTCAGAGGGATCAAGACAGGGCAGATAAGTGTCTCTGGGGAACCCAGAAGAGGTCCTCAGACCTTGCTCTGAGGCTTGCGGTGGTGTTGCTCTGTCCGACCAGATAAAGGGAAGTACCGCACTCCCGATAAATCTAGGATGGTGATTTTTCTTCCGCTAGGCCTCTCTTAAAACTCCGGAACCGTTCAGTCCTGTGACCCCAGAAAGGTCTCAAAATGGGGCTGATGTTAAAAGGAGACGTCTGGGAACCCAAGTGAGGTCCAAAACCTTTTTAAATAGAGCAGATGAGGTTAGATTGGGTCTATTATGGTAGAGCTGCAGCGAGAGACGTCTTTCCCGGTCAGCTGCAGGCCACGCCCCCCACTCTGCTGCTCTTGAAGCGGATCCTGCGCAACCTGTGGTCTAGCGACACGGGGCCGGGTACGCCTGGTGCTATCAGGGACCTCAGCCTCCTCGTCCGAACTTTGGGTCAGAGAGCCACTGTTTTCTACAGGTTCGTATTCTGACCCGCTAGATTCATCAGATGAGGGTTCCCATTCCTCATCCGACTGGGTCAGAAGCCTGTAGGCCTCTTCAGAAGAATACCCCCTGTTTGACATTTGGGCAACTAAATTTAGGGGTATATCCTGAGACTACCCAAGAAAAAAAAGCAAGCCTGTCTTACAAAGGGGAGGCTAGCGAAGTTCCGGAGGCCGCTGCGATTGATAAAAAATATCAAAACTGATTTTTTTTTTTATCGCCGCAGCGCGTGTAAAGTGAATGTGCAGTGATCAAAAAAAATATTTTTTTTGTCACTGCGGTGGGGCGGGTGTGGGCGAACGCACGTGTGGGCGACCGATCAGGCCTGATCGGGCAAACACTGCGTTTTGGGTGGAGGGAGAACTAAAGTGACACTAATACAATTATAGATCTGACCGTGATCAGTTTTGATCACTTCCAGATACTATAAAAGTACAAATGCTGATTAGCGATACGCTAATCAGCGAATCAGTGACTGCGGTGCGGTGGGCTGGGCACTAACCGATCCCTAAACTACCTAACCAAGGGGCCTAAACTATACCTAAAACCTAACGGTCAATACCAGTGAAAAAAAAAAAGTGACAGTTTGCACTGATCACTTTTTTCCTTTCACTAGTGATTGACAGGGGCGATCAAAGGGGTGATCAAAGGGTTAATTGGGGTTCAGGGGGGTGATCTGGGGCTAGTATGTAGTGTTGGTGTACTCACTGTGTAGCCTGCTCCTCTGCTGGATCCAACCGACGAAAAGAACCAGCAGAGGAGCAGGCCAGCCATATAACAGATCATATTTACTAATATGATCTGTTATCTGGCACTCTGATTGTTTTTTTTTTTTAAATCATTAGCTTGCCAGCTGCGATCATTGGCTTGCAAGCTGATGACGCGACCCCCCTTGATGAAATGCCGGCCCGAACTGCGCATGCGCGGGCCGGCAAAGGGCGTCATCTCGCGTCTCGCGAGATGACGCGTATATGGGTCAGTCTGCGCAGCGCTGCCGCCTCCGGATCGCACATCTGCGTTAGGCGGTCCGGAGGCAGTTAAATATGGCAGCCATTTTAGATTATGCCATTTTCCAGCGTTCAGAGTGCAGGGACAGACGTGTAAAGGTGCTAGTGACAGCTATCGGAAAAACCTCTATGTTTAAAAAAATAAAAGAAAAAAGGATTTATAAGTGCAGGGGAAGGATAGGGAGGAATAATTTCACAGCATCTTAGTGCAGGGAGAGACGTCAGAAGGCGCTAGGGAAATTGATAGCATAGTGATTTACAAATGCAGGGAACGATTATTTGGGGATCCAAATAGTCATTAGACAGCTCTTTTATTCCAGCTTTTTATTTTTGGGCTGCAACTGTTATGTTGGAAAGCCTTTAGTGACTTATATCTTAGTATCTTATTCAGTACGACAAGAAAAATATATGTGCATTTTACTTCTGCAGTTTTTTCTATTGAAAGCATATAGGGGCGTATTACAATACAACAAGAAAAATATATACACACTGCACTGTTGCAGTTATTTCTGGTGAAAGCGTATAGGGGAGTATTTCAGTAAAGTAAGAAAATCATATACGCCATGCACTATTTAATTATTTTCTGGTTAAAGCGTATAGTGGCCTATTTCATTCCAACAAAAAATATATATTCACAGGTCACTTCTGCAGGTCACTTCTGGTGAAAGCATAAATCTGCAGCGTGTGGGCCCTGTGTGTCTTCTACACATTTTCAAAATAATCCTCTAGTGGAGCGAATAGATGCCGGATGATTGGAAAGCTTTATGACCTTCCCAGAAGCTGCTGTCGGGAGCAGCGGTTCATTTCTGAGATGTCTTAATAGTGCGGGGGGAATACGAAGACCCTTTCCATCTCCGTGCTCCGTTATATATGGTAAAATATTTATTAAAGTGTTTTGCTGGAAAAATAAATTTTAATCAGCGTTCAGTGCTGCACTTATATGCGTTAAAATCTTTTGTGAATTATTTAGGTGGAAAAACAAATTTTATTCAGCGCTGCAGTTATATGTGGTAAAATCTCCATGATCTCTCTATGATAAATCTGCAGCATTGGGGCCCCTGTGTGGCTTTTACACACTTTTAAAATAATCCTTCAGTGGAGCGAATAGATGCCGGATGACTGGGACTCTCCATAACCTTCCCTGTGGTAAAATCTTGTGTAATTTATTTTTGTGTGAAAAAAAAAATTATTCAGCGTTAAGCGCTGCACAGTTATTTGTGGAAAAATATTTTGTGACATATTTTGGCGGAAATGTATTTTTTATTCAGTGCTGCAGTTATATGTGGTAAAAATATTTTTTTAATTTTTTCGGTGGACAAAAAATATTGTATTCAGCATTAAGTTCTGCACTTATGTGCGTTAAAATCTTTTTTTAATTATTCTGGTGGAAATACAAATTTCCACCTCCTTCATTAACTTCCTCATCTCTTCATTGGCTTCAGACACACTAACTTTACCACCCCCAGCTATATATATAAGTGATACAAGCCCCATGATACCACAATACATTTGATATGACATTTAGCAAGAGTTTAAAGTGCCCACATATAGCACATAGTGGGACACTGCATCAAGATGAATCAGCCGTGGATCGACCAGGATTTCCACACACCAATGCCTGATGCATCAGATTAGATCATCCCTGGTGCCACACCAACAATTTAAAAAAGAGACTGGTTTCTTCTGGCTACCTACCTCAGCTACTATTCTGATGCTATTACCCACCTGATGCCACACATCTGATGCCAAGTTCTCCTTCTTTCACCTACCATCTTCAGCCAGTACTGGTATTCCCACCCACCTCCACAGTATGTCACATTGCCACTCTATGGCCTCCTGATTCTGCCACCACCTCCAAACTCTGTCATTGTGCCGCTCTGTGGCCTACTCATGCTGCTGCCACCTCCAGACTCTGTCATTGTGCCGCTCTGTGGCCTCCTCCTCATGCTGCTGCCGCCACCTCCAGACTCTGTCATTGTGCCGCTCTGTGGTCTCCTCATCCTGCTGCCACCTCCAGACCCTGTCATTGGGCCACTCTGTGGTCTTCTAAAGCTGCTTTCACCTCACCTCGATGTCATAGGTCCACTCTGTGGACTTCCCATGCTCTTCCCACCCTCCCCACTTCATGACTGGTCCACTATTTTGGCTTTCGGCTTGGCTGGCATCATCTTTTATTTGACACTTCTTCTGATCTGTCAGAAGGAAGGAAAACGATAAGCACAATGGATCCTGTCTGTGTAGCAGCTTTAAAGGGGTTATCCGAGTTATATAAATGTATGTTAATAGCTATTATATTAGTATATTCAACTCTTTTGTAAATCACTTACTTTACTGATTTTGCTCTGTTTAGCCACTGCCGATTTGGGTCATGTGACCCCCTGAAGTCAGCAACTCTTCTCTGGAACTGACGTCTTGTTTACAAGCTTCTCCCTACTTGAGGAAGTGGCCCGGCTCTGTAAACGAGACGTCAGAGCCTTTGGTGCCTCCCTCTCCTCACACAGCCTCTGCGATTGTCAGAGATCGCTCATGCGCAATACTTACCAGAGCAGTGACAGATTTTCAGCAGCAGGGTATGTGTCTGGCTCCTTCCCTCACTTCCATGGGCCAGCTTACACGTTCCCCTCCAGCGTCTGGGCATCGTTACACTCGTAATTCCACCCTCAGGACACAAAAAGTAAATAATTGTCCATCATATAGCTATAGCTATATCTAAGCTATTGCTATATCTAAGCTATATCTGCATCTAAGATACAGTCAGGTCCATAAATATTGGGACATCAACACAATTCTAACATTTGTGGCTCTATACACCACCATGATGGATTTGAAATGAAACAAACAAGATGTGCTTTAACTGCAGACTCTCAGCTTTAATTTGAGGGTATTTACATCCAATTCAGGTGAACGGTGTAGAAATTACAACAGTTTGTATATGTGCTTCCCACTTGTTTACGGACCAAAAGTAATGGGACAATTGGCTTCTCATCTGTTCCATGGCCAGGTGTGTGTTATTTCCTCATTATCCCAATTACAATGAGCAGATAAAAGGTCCAGAGTTCATTTCAAGTGTGTTATTGGCATTTGGAATATGTTGCTGTCAACTCTCAAGATGAGATCCAAAGAGCTGTCACTATCAGTGAAGCAAGCCATCATTAGGCAGAAAAAACTAAACAAACCCATCAGAGAGACAGCAAAAACATTAGGCGGCATGGCCAAAACAGCTGTTTGGGACATTCTTAAAAAGATGGAATGCACCGGTGAGCTCAGCAACACCAAAAGACCCGGAAGACCACGGAAAACAACTGTGGTAGATGACTGAAGAATTCTTTCCTTTTTGAAGCTAAGAAAACACCCTTCACAACAGTTTGACAGATCAAGAGCACTTTCCAGGAGGTAGGTGTATGTGTGTCAAATTCAACCATTGGTGAGCCTCAAAAACAGGAAGGCCAGATTAGAGTTTGCCAAACGACATCTAAAAAAGCCTTCACAAGATCAACTTGTACCAGAGTGATGGGAAGAGAAGAGTATGGAGAAGGAAAGTTACTGCTCATGATCTTAAGCATACCACCTCAATCAGTGAAGCATGGTGGTGGTAGTGTCATGGCGTGGGCATGTATGGCTGCCAATGGAACTGGTTCTCTTGTATTTATTGATGATGTGACTGTTGACAAAAGCAGCAGAATGAATTCTGAAGTGTTTCGGGCAATATTATCTGCTCATATTCAGCCAAATGCTTCAGAACTCATTGGAATGCGCTTCACAGTGCAGATGGACAATGACCAAATGCATACTGCAAAAGCAACCAAAGAGTTTTTTAAGGGAAAGAAGTGGAATGTTATGCAATAGCCAAGTCAATCACCTGACCTGAATCCGATTCAGCATACATTTCACTTGCTGAATAAAAAACGGAAGGAAACATGCCTCAAGAACAAGCAGGGACTGAAGACAGTTGCAGTAGAGGCCTGGCAGAGCATGACCAGGGATGAAACCCAGCGTCTGCTGATGTCTATGTGTTCAAGACTTTAGGCTGTAATTGACTGCAAAGGAATTGCAACCAAGTATTAAAAAGTGAAAGTTTAATTTATGATTGTTATTACGTCCCATTACTTTTGGTTCCTTAACAAGTGGGAGGCACATATGCAAACTGTTGTAATTCCTACACCGTTCACCTGATTTGGATGTAAATACCCTCAAATAAAAGGCTGACAGTCTGCAGTTAAAGCATATCTTGTTTGTTTCATTTCAAATCCATTGTGGTGTATAGAGCCAAAAATGTTAGAATTGTGTCGATGTCCCAATATTTATTGACCTGACTGTATATATTTATCAAAGCTATATCCATATTGAAGCTATATCTGAATGTAAGCTTGAACTGTATCCATGATATATTTGTATCTATATGTGTATCTAAGTTATAAATATAACTAAGCTATATCTTTCTAAAAAAATAGCTTAGATACATACAGTCTTGATTAAAAGTTTAAGACCACTTGAAAAATGGCAAAAAATCATATTTAGCATGGCTGGATCTTAACAAGGTTCCAAGTAGAGCTTCAACATCCAACAAGAAGAAATGGGAGTGAGACAAAACATTTTTTGAGCATTCAATTTAATGAAAACAATGAATAAACTGAAACAGGCTGTTTTTCAGCTGATCAAAATTTTAGGACCACATGCCTTTTAAAGGCCAAATCTGTGCAAAGATGTGGATTCATTGTCATTTTCTGTCAGGTAGTCACACGTTGTGATGGCAAAGGCAAAAAAACTCTCCCTTTTTGAACGTGGTCGGTTTGTTGAACTGCATAAGCAGGGTCTCTCTCAGCACGCCATCGCTGCTCAGGTATGACGAGGTGAGACAGTCATTTGGAATTTCTTAAATGATCCTGAGGGTTATGGAACAAAAAAGTCAAGTGGTTTCCAACGTTACTGGCATGACAAGCAGATCCCACCTGATAAGTTTTCTATGCGCCACAGTGGAGGGGGCCCCATAATGGTCTGGGGTGCTTTTTCCTTCAGTGGAACAATGGAGCTTCAGGAAGTGCAGGGGCTTCAAACGGCCGCTGGCTATGTCCAGATGTTGCAGAGAGCATTCCTCATGACTGAGGGCCCTCGTCTGTGTGGTAACGACTGGGTTTTTCAACAGGACACCGCTACAGTACACAATGCCCGCAGGACAAGGGACTTCTTCCAGGAGAATAACATCACTCTTTTGGCCCATCCTGCGTGTTTCCCTGATCTAAATCCAATTGAGAACCTTTGGGGATGGCAAGGGAAGTTTACAAAAATGGACAACAGTTCCAGGCAGTATATGGCCTTCGTGCGGCCGTCTTCACCACTTGGAGAAATGTTCCCACTCACTAGAGATTACTACAAATTTTTGCAAATGTTCGCGAACGAGCGAACAGGGTGAACCGCCATTGACTTCAATAGGCAGGCAAATTTTAAAACCCACAGGGACTCTTTCTAGCCACAGTAGTGATGGAAAAGTTGTTTCAAGGGGACTAACACCTGGACTGTGGCATGCCGGAGGGGGATCCATGGCAAAACTTCCATGGAAAATTACATAGTTGACGCAGAGTTGGGTTTTAATCCATAAAGGGCATAAGTCACCTAACAATCCTAAATTTTCGGGGAACAACGTGGTTTAAAAAAATCCAGTGTGTGTATACGATCAGGTATGATGTTTTATCGATCAGGTAGTGTAAGGGTTACGCCCGCTTCACAGACATTGACAGACCAAACGCCCCTTTTAATGCACCTCAAACAACCGCAAACAGTCCATTTGCCCAACCGCATACTCTCCATTTGCACAAGGTTGGATACCAAGATAGCCATGTCCCGTTGATGTAATTGAAGGTTTCTTCCTCCACCCAGCCACGTACAACACCAAGGGTCCCCGAAAGGTGAATTTAATCGATTTTTCAAACGGGGAGATAGTTAAAAAAACGCTGGCTCCCGCCCCTTTGTTTTAATCCACGGTCACTGCGTCTGTGCCGTGCAATTTACTGTCACACCCGATATGAGTGGTATTTTCTGTAGTTCTCTTCTCATCAGTTTAATCCTTGTTACGTCCCCAATCTGGGGTCTATTTATTGAATTGATTTTTCGAACGGAGATATGGTTAAAACAAACGCTGGCTCCTTCCCCTTTGTTTGAATCCACGGTAACTGCGTCTGCGCCGTGCAATTTACCGTCACACCCAATATGAGTGGTATTTTCTGTAGTACTATTCTCATCAGTTTAATCCCTGTTATGTCCCCAATCTGGGGTCCATTTATTGAATTGATTTTTCGAACGGGGAGATGGTTAAAAAACCGCTGGCTCCCTCCCCTTTGTTTGAATCCACGGTCACTGCGTCTGCGCCGTGCAATTTACTGTCACACCCGATATGAGTGCTATTTTCTGTAGTTCTCTTCTCATCAGTTTAATCCCTGTTACGTCCCAAATCAGGGATTGCCTTTTGTGAAAAAAATATTTAGGCCGGGTACCTTCGACTGCCTTCACAGTGACAGACCAAACTCTGATACACCAAACTGAATTGATTTTAGGAACCAGGAGATGGAAAAAGCAGCTTGATCGGTCCTCTTACTCCCAAGTTGGGGCACTGCGCTTGTACGGAGTGGTGTCTTAACTAGTACTATTCCTATCAGTTTAATCCCTGTTACGTCTCCTATCCAGGGACGTGTGTCAAATTGATTAACCATTGTCGAATTAACGAACCATTATGACTTCCTGAAATATTTAAGTTCTGAGCTTTGTACTTGCTTTGTATTGGAATTGATGGGAATTTTTTTAATTGTCTGCGTTATTTCTAATAAACGATTAAGAGACTTTATTATGATTTTTTTTATGTATTAAAAACCCATACAACTTAAAAAAAAAAAAAGAAAATTAATGTTTTTTCTATGAAAAATTATCCAGCCGATCGCTTTTGGTCTGATCATAATGAAACGGCCTTATCATCTGGGGTGTGGCAACATTGCCAACACACTCATAGAGGTGATGATCGCTTCATTGTGATACGCAAGCCCCTTCACGACAACAAGGTAATGATCACGAAGGGGAATTGACACTTGTATGTGCCTTTTTTTTGTTTTTGTTTTTTTGCAACCACAGTGCAGCACCAGAGGCCAGAAAAATTAGGCATGTACATATGCCTGAAAAATAATGGTATTGTTGCAGCCGCTGCTACAATTAAAAATTGATGTTTTCCAGGCAGAAAGGTGACTAAAACATTACGGCTTGAACCCTAGTTGGTGGCGGAGAATTCACAAAAGTCATCCAGTATGCAGATATTAAATACAGCAGCGTGGGGACCATTTTGAGGCCAAGGCATGTCATCAGGCCTTTTGTTAGTCAAACGTATCCCCCACTATCAGTCCCTTCGGTATCCATGCCTCATTCATCTTAATGAATGTGAGGTAATCAACACTTTTTTGACCGAGGCGACTTCTTTTGTCAGTGACAATGCCTCCTGCTGCACTGAAGGTCCTTACTGACAGGACACTTGAAGCGGGGCAGGCCAGAAGTTCTGTCGCAAACTGGGATAGCTCAGGTCACAGGTAAAGCCTGCACACCCAGTAGTCAAAGGATTCATCGCTCCTCAGAGTGTCGATATCTGCAGTTGAGGCAAGGTAGTCTGCCACCTGTCAGTCAAGTCGTTCTCTAAGGCTGGATCCCAAAGGGCTGTGGCGATGTGTAGGACTAAAAAAGCTCTGCATGTCCTCCATCAACAACATATCTGTAAAGTGTCCTGTCCTTGTCGCCGTGGTCATGGTAGGAGGAGGATTACTTTCACCTCTTCCCCAGTTAGATTCCCGTTGTGCTGTAAGATCCCCCTTATAAGCTGTGTATAGCATATTTTTTAGTTTGGTTTTGAACTGCTGCATCCTTTCAGACTTTTGGTAATTTGGTAACATTTCCGCCACTTTCTGCTTATACCGGGGGTCTAGTAGCGTGGCCACCCAGTACAGGTCGTTCTCCTTCATCCTTTTTATACGAGGGTCCCTCAACAGACATGACAGCATGAAAGACCCCATTTGCACAAGGTTGGATGCCGAGCTACTCATTTCCCTTTCCTCGTCCTCACTGATGTCATTTACGGTCTGTTCTTCCCCCTAGCCACGTACAACACCACGGGTCCCAGATAGGTGACAACAACGAGCACCCTGGGATGCCTGCTGTGGTTGGTCTTCCTCCTCCTCCATATTCCTTCCTCTGACTCCTCTTCCTCATACTCCTCTTGCAGCGTTGCCGCAGGTCCGGCAAGCGATGATGACAAGGCTGTTTCTGGTGGTGATGGTGACCACAACTCTTCTTCTTCACGCTCATCTACAGCCTAATCCAGCACTCTTCGCAGGGCACGCTCCAGGAAGAAAACAAATGGGATGAGGTCACTGATGGTGCCTTCGGTGCGACTGATTAGGTTTTTCACCTCCACAAAAGGACGCATGAGCCTACAGGCATTGTGCATGAGCGTCCAGTAACGTGGCAAAAAAATTCCCAGCTCCGCAGAGGCTGTCCTAGCACCCCGCGCATACAAATTCTTGTTGACGGCTTTTTCTTGTTGGAGCAGGCGGTCGAACATTAGGAGTGTTGAATTCCAACATGTCGGGCTGTCGCAAATCAAGCGCCTCACTGGCATGTTGTTTTGGCGCTGAATGTCTGAAAAGTGCGCCATGGCTGTGTAGGAACACCTGAAATGGCCACACACCTTCCTGGCCTGCTTGAGGACGTCCTCAACCCATGTGCCATGCACGATGAGATTCAACACATGTGCCATGCACGGCACATGTGACAACTTGCCCAAATTCAATGCCGCCAACAAATTGCTTCCATTGTCACACACCATTTTGCCGATCTCCAGTTGGTGCGGGGTCAGCCACTGATCCACCTGTGTGCTCAGGGCGGACAGGAGTGCTGGTCCGGTGTGGCTCTCAGGCAAGTCAAGTCCAAACTCCAAGACAGCGTGACACTGTCGTATCCGGGATGTGGAATAGCCCCTGGGGAGCTGGGGGGGTTCAGTTGATGTGCAGCCAGACGCCGCAGCAGAAGAGGACTCAGCCAAGGAGATTATCGAAGAGGATGGAGTAGAGGAGGTGGCAGTAGGCCTGCCTGCAAGTCGTGGCGGTGTCACCAACTCCGCTGCAGAGCCATGCATTCCATGCTTGGCAGCCGTCAACAGGTTGACCCAATGCGCAGTGTATGTGATATGCCTGCCCTGACCATGCTTTGCAGACCAGGTATCAGTGGTCAGATGGACCCTTGCCCCAACACTGTATGCCAGAGATGCCATGACTTCCTTTTCAATCACTGAGTAGAGGTTTGGGATTGCCTTTTTGGAAAAAAAAAAATTGTCCGGGTACCTTCCACTGTGGTGTCCCAATAGCGACAAATTTTTTGAAGGCCTCAGACTCCACCAGCTGGTATGGTAAAAGTTGGCGGGTTAAGAGTTCCGTCAAGCCAGCTGTCAGACGTCGGGTAAGGGTCTGACTCTGTGAAATTGGCTTCTTATGCTCAGACATTTCCTTTACAGACACCTGACTCTGGGTAGATGAGATGGAACTGCTGAAGGTGAGAGGCGGAGTGGCGGGTGGTTGAGAGGGGGCAAGGAGGACAGCAGTGGTTGACGTGGCTGAAGATGCTGGACCAGGAGGAGGATGGTGGCTTTGAGTTTGTGTGCTGCTTGTACTCATGTGTTGATCCCATTGGCGTTTGTGATGTGTCATGGTCTTACCTTCTCACTGTTCTCCTTCGTTTGACATGTGCTGGCGGCCATCTTGGTTTCTGGGTTTCTTGTAGCCTCCCACCCTGCGGCTCCTCCTTCCCACTGGGAGGAGCTGGATGCCTAGCTCATATATATAGAAGGTCTGTGGCTTCAGTTCCTTGCTTGGTCCTCCTGTGTGCACATGCTTCAAGACTGCTGCTGCTTCTGGTTCCTGATCCTGGCCTCGTCTGACTACCCCGTTGGTTCCCGATCCTGGCTTCGTCTGACTACCCCGTTGGTTCCTGATCCTGGCTACGTCTGACTACCCTCCTGGTTCCTGACCTCCGTCTACGCAAGACCCTGCTTCAGTTTAGCCATCCGTTTGGACTTTAGCTACGGCTTGATTTTCAATAAAGCCTTCTTATTCCACCTATCTCTGTTGTACGTCTGGTTCATGGTTCCATGACATTAGGACCAAGCCATGAATTCTGACGGTACAGGGTCATCCTCGCTACCTACGCTGGTTGCCAGACTTGATCAGCAGGATCACCTGTTGGGTCGGTTCGCTGTGGCGTTACAAACCCTGCTTGAACGCACGGCTCATTTAGCTTCCGTTGCCGATGGGTCGGTTGTCGCTCCTGGGCCCGCTCCTACTGCCGCTCCGGTTGTTGCGCCAGAGTCTACCCCGACACCTGTTGCTGCACCTGCGGTGTTTCGGGGTATGACCGGTTCTGCCCCCCTTCCACAGCGCTTTGGGGGAGAGCCAACTCAGTGCCGAGGTTTCCTTAACCAGGTGGCCATTTATTTCGAGTTGCTGCCACATGCCTTTCCTACTGAGAGATCAAAGGTGGGCTTCTTGATCTCGCTGCTCTCGGACAAGGCCTTGGCCTGGGCCAGCCCTTTATGGGAGAACAACAATCCGGTGGTTGCCGAGTTTTCCGGTTTTGTTGCTTCTCTTCGGAAGGTATTCGATGTGCCGGCTCGTGCTGCCTCTGCTGCGAAGCTCCTTATGTCCATCAGACAGGGTTCACGATCCGTAGCTGAATACGCCATTGAGTTTCGTACCCTGGCAGCAGAGGTGGGCTGGAATAATGAGGCTCTGGTCGCTGCTTTCTCTCATGGTCTCTCGGATGCCTTGAAGGATGAGATTGCAGCCAAGGACCTACCAGTGGAGCTCGAGTCCCTTATTTCTTTCCTGATTTTGATTGACACCAGACTCAGGGAGAGACCTTCCTTTAAGGAGAGCCTGCGGAGGCCTTCTAACAGATTGGCGCCTACGTTTGCTGTCCCACCCGTGCCTCCCTCTCCTCCCACGCCTCCTGGGGATGACTGGTCTGGGGGTCAACCCATGCAGCTGGGGGTTGCTCGCCTGTCCGAGGGGGAGAGGGTACTCCGGAGACGCGAGGGCCGATGCATGTACTGTGGTCTCGGTGGGCATTTTCGGTTGGCATGCCCGAACCGTCCGGGAAACGCTCGCACCTGAGATCCTGTCGGGGGCAGATCTTGGGTGGAGTCTCCTCGTCCCCGGTTTCCCGTGTTGACAAACCACTGATTACTGTTGTCCTCTCCTGGGTCGGGGGCTCGGTGACGACCCAGGCGTTGGTGGACTCTGGTGCTGGTGGCTTGTTCATTGATAGTGTGTTCGCCGCCGCCAATTCCATCCCTCTGCAGCCTCGAGGTTCCCCACTGGCTCTTGAGGCGATAGACGGCAGACCCCTTCTGCCGCCACACGTGACTCAGGAGACTCTTCCAGTGGGGATGGCCATTGGTGCCGTTCACAGAGAGTCGGTCTGTCTCCAGGTTATTTCGTCTCCACACTACTCGGTGGTCTTGGGGTACCCCTGGCTCCAGAAGCATAATCCGACTTTCGATTGGAGATCGGCCGAGATCCTCTCGTGGTCACCGCAGTGTGGGGCTAGTTGCATCCATGGGCCTGTCAAGTTGCTGTGTACTTCCTCGGACTCTCTGTTGCCTCCTGAATACGAGGAGTACCGGGATGTATTCGATAAGGTGCGTGCGGTTGCCCTACCTCCGCACCGCCCATACGATTGTGCCATAGAGTTACAATCTGGTGCCGTTCCTCCTCGTGGCAAAGTCTATCCACTGTCGGTAGCGGAGAATGAGGCCATGGAGGAGTACGTGAGGGAGGCGCTTTCACGCGGACACATTCGCAAATCCTCGTCCCCGGCAGGGGCTGGATTTTTCTTTGTGAAAAAGAGGGGCGGTGAGTTGAGGCCTTGCATCGACTACAGGGGTCTCAATCGCATCACGATCAAGAACGCTTACCCGATACCCTTGATTTCCGAGCTGTTCGATCGCCTCAAAGGGGCCACGGTCTTTACCAAACTCGACCTGAGGGCGGCATATAACCTGGTAAGGATCAAGGCGGGCGATGAGTGGAAGACCGCGTTTAACACCAGGACCGGTCATTATGAATCCTTGGTTATGCCCTTTGGGTTGTGCAATGCGCCCGCAGTCTTCCAGGAATTCATCAACGATGTTTTCCGTGACCTGTTGCAGCAGTGTGTGGTGGTCTATTTGGATGACATCTTGGTATATTCTGCATCCATGGAGGCCCACATTCTGGATGTCAGACGAGTGTTGCAACGCTTACGAGAGAACAAGCTGTTCGGTAAGCTTGAGAAATGCGAATTTCACCGATCCCAGGTAACCTTCTTAGGTTACATCATTTCCGCTGAGGGGTTCTCCATGGATCCTGAGAAGGTTTCGGCTGTCTTACAGTGGCCCCAGCCCAGTGGGCTTCGTGCCCTGCAGCGCTTTTTGGGCTTCGCCAATTATTATCGGAAGTTCATCAGGGACTTTTCCATGCTAGCCAAGCCTCTCACGGATCTGACCAGGAAGGGCAGTAATCCTCAGGTCTGGCCGCTCGAGGCCATCCGAGCTTTTGAGGCTCTAAAGTCCGCCTTTGTGTCGGCTCCGATTCTGTCGCATCCCAACCCTGGGTTGCCTTTTGTCCTCGAGGTGGACGCGTCTGAGACGGGAGTAGGCGCCCTCCTGTCTCAGCGTAGAACACCAGAGGGTCCTCTGCTTCCTTGTGGGTTTTACTCCCGGAAACTGTCTTCCGCGGAGTGCAACTATCAGATTGGTGACAGGGAGTTATTGGCCATCGTGCAGGCCCTTAAAGAATGGAGGCACTTGCTCGAGGGCTCGGTGGTTCCGGTTCTCATCCTGACGGACCACAAGAATCTGACCTACCTCTCTGAGGCCAAGAGATTGACACCACGTCAGGCCAGATGGGCTCTGTTCTTGTCACGTTTTAATTACGTGGTCTCCTACCTACCCGGCTCCAAGAACATCAGAGCGGATGCCTTATCACGGCAGTACTCCGAGCTGTCCGGGGAGGAGTCGATTCCGACTACGGTCATACCCCCGAATCAGATCCTGGCTGCTATTCGCACCAGCCTGACCTCTCCTCTGGGTGAGCAGATTTTGGCGGCTCAATCTGGTGCTCCCTCTGGGAGACCCAACGGCAGATGTTTTGTGCCTGAGGAGTTGCGCACTCGGTTGTTGCGAACCTACCATAACTCCAAGGCCGCGGGGCACCCTGGAAAGAATCAGCTGTCCTGGGCGGTTTCACGTCTGTTCTGGTGGCCTTCTCTACGTTCCGACATCGCCGCATATGTAGCGGCATGCTCCGTTTGTGCCCAGAGTAAGTCCCCTCGGCACCTTCCGTTGGGTCTTTTGCAACCCATAGCCACCGGGGAGCGTCCATGGTCACACCTGGGGATGGATTTCATTGTGGACCTTCCTGCATCCCGAGGCCATACGGTCATTCTCATGATTGTGGATCGGTTTTCCAAAATGTGCCACTGTGTTCCTCTCAAGAAGTTACCCTCCGCACAAGAGTTGGCCTCGATTTTTGCCAGGGAGGTCTTCCGGTTGCACGGTTTGCCCAAGGAGATTGTGTCGGATCGGGGGAGTCAGTTTGTGTCCAGGTTCTGGCGCGCCTTTTGCTCCCAGTTGGGGATTCATCTCTCTTTCTCCTCGGCCTACCACCCTCAGTCCAATGGGGCCGCAGAACGATCCAATCAGGCCTTGGAGCAATTCCTTCGTTGCTATGTCTCCGATCACCAAGACAATTGGGTTGACCTCCTGCCTTGGGCTGAGTTTGCCAGGAACACGGCGGTGAACTCTTCCTCTGGGACGTCTCCCTTCATGGCCAATTATGGGTTCCAACCTGCCGTGTTACCGGAGGTATTCTCTCCCCAGGATACTCCGGCTGTGGAGGATCACCTTTCCGTCCTACGTACTTCTTGGGTACAGATCCAGAGGTCCCTTGAGGTCTCTGCGCAACGCCAGAGACTCCAGGCTAATCGCAGACGAGCGCCCGCTCCTTCCTACCAGGTCGGAGACCGTGTATGGTTGTCCACCCGCAACCTCAACCTTCGAGTGCCCACTCCCAAGCTGGCGCCTCGCTTTGTTGGTCCCTTCCGAGTGCTTCACAGGGTAAACCCGGTAGCCTATGCCCTTGCGCTTCCTCCTGGCATGCGGATCTCCAACGTGTTTCATGTCTCCCTGTTGAAGCCATTGGTGTGTAATCGTTTCACTTCCTCGGTTCCTCGGCCCCGTCCGGTCCAAGTGGGCAATCGTGAGGAATATGAGGTGAGCAATATCCTGGACTCACGCCTGGTCCGCGGTCGGTTGCAGTTTTTGGTCCATTGGCGTGGTTATGGTCCAGAGGAGCGTTCCTGGGTTCCCTCCACAGATGTCCATGCTACTGCGTTGCTCCGAGCCTTCCACGCACGCTTCCCTCTGAAACCATTCCTTACTCCGCGGAGGAGGGGCCCTTGAGGGGGAGGTACTGTCATGGTCTTACCTTCTCACTGTTCTCCTTCGTTTGACATGTGCTGGCGGCCATCTTGGTTTCTGGGTTTCTTGTAGCCTCCCACCCTGCGGCTCCTCCTTCCCACTGGGAGGAGCTGGATGCCTAGCTCATATATATAGAAGGTCTGTGGCTTCAGTTCCTTGCTTGGTCCTCCTGTGTGCACATGCTTCAAGACTGCTGCTGCTTCTGGTTCCTGATCCTGGCCTCGTCTGACTACCCCGTTGGTTCCCGATCCTGGCTTCGTCTGACTACCCCGTTGGTTCCTGATCCTGGCTACGTCTGACTACCCTCCTGGTTCCTGACCTCCGTCTACGCAAGACCCTGCTTCAGTTTAGCCATCCGTTTGGACTTTAGCTACGGCTTGATTTTCAATAAAGCCTTCTTATTCCACCTATCTCTGTTGTACGTCTGGTTCATGGTTCCATGACATGATGTGAGATCATGTGCCTTCGCAAAGCAGTTGTACCGAGGTGGGTGTTGGACTACCCACGACTAAGTTTCTTTTGGCACAGGTTGCATATGGCATTGCTGTTATCAGAGGCAGACACACACAAAAAATGCCACATTGATGAGCTTTGCAATGACGGCATTCTGGTGGTGGCAACAGCATGCGTTGATTGGCGTGCTGTTTGGCTGACCCCGGGTGCCGATACATGCTGTCTGACTGTGCCACTTGCGACGACCTCCCCCTGCTTCCAACTCTTCTCCTCCTTCTCTCTGTCTCCCCTTCAGAACTTTCGCCCTCTTCTTCTTCTCTTCGAGCAGGCACCCACGGACACATCGTCATCATCAACTGCTTCACTTGTATCTGACACCTCAGCAAAGGAAGCAGCAGCGGGTACAACATCATCATCATCATCACACTGTACGTCCATGTCTGTAATGCTGCCTGACTGAGACATATCCATGTTATCTACATCCTCTGTCAATAATGGTTGCGCATCACTAATTTCATCCAACTGATGTGTAAATAACTCCTCTAAGGGATCAAGTGAAGCGGCTGTGGTGGTAGTGGTGCTGGTGGCGGCGGGCGGGAGAGTGGTAACTTGAGAGCAGGTGACCAAAGCTGAGCTGGAGGAGGATGGTGTGTCAAGGTTCTTAGCGGAAGCTGTTGAAGATTGTGCGTCCTGTGTAAGCCAGTCAACTATTTTCTCAGAATATTTTGGGTTCAGGGTACCTGGCCTCTGAACACTGGGCATTATTCCAGGGCCAGAGGAAATCACAGCACCACGACCGCGACGGCCCCTGCGGGGTGGCCTGCCTCTGCCTGTCATTTTATTTTAGTTAACTGGTACTATGCGTGCAAGGTACTGTGCCACCCTATATAATTGGTGGGCAGTGGGCACAGTACTGTCTGTGTGGACCTGACACACACTGGCTTGCAACTGCGATTATATCACAGAGAATTAATATAAATTGAATTATTTTTATCTGCAAGGTTTTGTCTGTGATACCCTGTATGAATGGTGTGCACACAGTACTGTCTGTGGGCCACACAGTCACTCACTGGCTTGCAACTGCGATTATATCACAGATAAATAATATAAATAGAATTTTTTTTATCTGCAAAATATTGTCTGTGACACCCTGTATGAATGGTGTGCACACAGTACTGTCTGTGACTGAGCCTGCAGCCTCTCACACACAGTAGGCAACTGCAATGTGTATGTATATATATATATATATATATATATATGTTTTAAAAAAGCAGACTGATGTACCAGCCCTAAAAAGGGCTTTTTGGGGTGCTGTCAGGACGCTGTCCTTACAGCCTGCTGCTGATTGGCTGGAATGTGTCTGCTGACTGTGAGGTACAGGGTCAAAGTTTGCTCAATGATGATGTATAGGGGGCATATGTTCACCCGCCGCGGCGAATGCGAACAAGCTATGTTCGCCATGAACTGTTTGCCATCGAATAGTTTGGGACATCACTACCACCTCATGGAAGCGCTTGCATCAAGCATGCCGAAACTAATTTTTGAAGTGATAAACAATAACGGCAGAGCTACTCATTACTGAGTTCATTAAGCTATATATGTATCTAAGCTATATATGTATCTAAACTATATCTGTATCTAAGATAAATCTGTATCTAAGATATTCCTTTATATAAGCAATATCTGTATCTAAGCTATATCTGTATCTAAGCTATATCTAGATTAGAGAGATATAGCTTATTTATATATATATAACTTAGATACATATATATCTTAGATACAGTTCAAGCTTAGATACAGATATAGCTTAGATACAAATATTACTTAGATACAGATATAGCTTAGATAAAGAAATAGCTTAGATACAGATATAGCTTAGATACAGATATTGGTTAGAAACAGATATAGATTCAATACAGATATAGCTTAGATACAGACATAGCTTAGATACAGATATTGGTTAGAAACAGATATAGATTCAATACAGATATAGCTTAGATACGGATATTGCTTAGATACAGATATTGGTTAGATAAAGCGATAGCTTAGATACAGATATAGCTTAGATAAAGATATAAGTCCATCTTATAGATATAGCTATATCTAAGCTATATCTGTATCTAAGCTATTTCTTTATCTAAGTAATATCTGTATCTACGCTGTATCTAAGCTATATCCGTATCTAAGCTATAGCTTTATCTAATCTTGAACTGTATCTAAGATATATATGTATCTAATATATATTTGTGGGAGGAGCTGCTAGAGCCAGGATAGGCATGCCTATGGACTGTCCCTACCCGACTGGCTGGAGTGTGCCCGATGCCAGTGACGAGGTAAGGCCTGAATAAGTGGGCCACCCAAGAGGAAGGTATTTAAGAAGGGGATGGGAGGGAGGGCAAGAACCGGGCGCCCTTCTGCTTGTGGGAGGGGGTTTAAATGGGGTAAGCGCGCCCCTCCCACAAATACAGGCTGCAAGCAGCCTTCAATACTTGTGGGAGGAGCTGCTAGAGCCAGGATAGGCATGCCTATGGACTGTCCCTACCCGACTGGCTGGAGTGTGCCCGATGCCAGTGACGAGGTAAGGCCTGAATAAGTGGGCAAAAGAGAATCGGCAAGTTGCAGGGTATGAAGTATTTATTGAAGTATTGTGCGGCCTACAATGCCAAGGAACAGAAGGCTCGGGATACTTCCGCCCGTGGATTTGGGATGTACCTTGAGAAGCAGGATGATCTCCACCGACCCATCTTGCGAATGATGTGCGCTGGTACCTGGTGACTGGAAGCTGCCGACGCGGCCCCTATTCGAAATGAGTGCCCGGATATTGCGCTAGGGTTGTAACCCAAACCTGCGGCCAGGGTGCGGATATTGGAGATGAACATGGTGGAAGACAGGGGCTTCCCGTTAACTGCGAGCAACAGGCCGTCTAAAGCGGGAGATTGAAGGGAGGCCAGGAGCTCCTGGAGCACCTTGATAGGACACCAACAGTTAGACGTAGGGTAAAATTCCACCTCCGTGGGGGGACCGGTTTGACTGGTCTTGGAGAACGGAATGGACAAAATAAAGTGGTCGGAGTGCCATGCGAGATGTCGTCTTAGCGGGGTCGTTCGGGAGATGGTGTTGCAGGTGAACCCATAGAACCCGAGATACATGGCTGCCTTCGTAACGATGCTTGCAAATTGGCCAAAAGGAAGACCATCCAGGGCTATGGATAACCTGCGGAAAAGCTCACCTGAGACCGGCTGCCTGCGCACCTGGACTGCCGTGCTGACTTTCTGTACGCCCCTGAGGGTGGCTTTGATGGCCTGATTTGAAAAGATGGATCTGGCAGAGGGGTCGCTGAGCATCCGGTGGTGCTGGATGCCTGCCAAATACAGCCTGATGGTATTGTATGAGAGGTGGCGGTGGGAGTGGCAATGGGCTATGAACGCCATGATGAAAGTGACCTCGTCTATGTTCCCCTGCGGGTGAGTGTCAGCAAAACGTCTAAACATGCTGAACCCGGTATCATAATTCCTGGTGGTGTTGGTGGCTAGCGACCGCCGGATCAATGACTGCGCGGTTGCTACCAGGGGCTCTAGTCCAGCAGGAGGGCGCTGTAAGGTGGAGCTGGAACGCCGACGGGATCCGCCTCTGGGAGTTCCTGGAAGAAAATATTGAGATTAAAGCGGGACAGGGCGTCAGCTGCCACGTTCTGCGCTCCTTGAATATGGACCGCGAAGATGTGGAAGTTACACTCCAAGGACAGCCAGACAAGCCTACGCAACATAGACATTATCCTGAGATTTTTAGCCCTCCCCTTGGAGATCACTTCCACCAGAACCTGACTGTCCGTCCTCAAGATGACCGATTTGTTTGCCCAGAGCGGACCCCAGACGTGGGCCGCCGCCACAATGGGGTATAACTCCAATAGTGGCGAGGACCTCATGGCCCCCGCCTCGGACAGGAGCTCCACCGGCCAACTGTAAACCGGTGTAAACCGTGGGGGAAGCCGCATTCGGGGATGGCACGAACAAAGAAATGCCATTCCACCCGGTCAGGAAGGTTCGCCACATCTTAAGATCCGCCATGGCGGGACCGTCCAGCCGGACGGTGGAGTCCTGATCCGGAGCAGTCGGGAGGAGATTGAGAAGCCGCGAGATGAAGGACCTCCCCTGTGGCATGATCTTGAAGGTACATGTAAGGAATCCTAACAGGGACTGGAGCTCCTGCCTGGACAAAACTCCAGAAGAGGCCGCGGAGGAAACGGCGGACTTGATCTTGGCCGCGGGGAGGCTGGCCTCCATGCGGACCGAGTCCAGAGTAATGCCCAAGAAGGTAACCCCCGTGCCTGGACCCTCTGTCTTGGCGGCTGCCACCGGGACCTCGAGCCTGGCGAACAGCTGGAGCAAGCTCTCCAAACCTGATGGGGGGCCCTGGGGCCTCTCGATGATTAGGAAGTCATCTAAGTAATGAATGACCATTTCCATCCCCCCATGATGGACAAGGATCCAATGTAGGGCACAGGCGAACTTGTTGAACAACCACGGGCTGCTTTTAGATCCAAATGTAAGGCGGTTAGCAAAATAAAACCTGTCTGCCCACTGCAACCCATAGTACTGCCATAACCGAGGAAGGATGGGGAGTAGCTTGAAGGCGTCCGTGATGTCGGCCTTGGCCAACCAAGCCCCCTCCCCAGCCAGCAGGATGAACTGAATGGCCTCGTCAATGGACGAATAGGACATTGAGAATTCCCCCGATGGGATCTGGGAGTTGAGACTGGGGATCAGCGACATGTGTGGAGCAGACAGGTCGTATATCAGACGCTTTTTATTTGATGCTTGTTTGGAGACTAGACCAATGGGATTGATTCTCCACTCGGCAAAGGGAATGGTTTCAAACGGGCCTAGCAGGAACCCTTTGCGGACCTCGTCCCGCAACAGAGTGGCCACCGCCTCTGGATCCTGCATGGCTGACTGCAGGTTCCCTCCTTCCCAGGAACTTTGAGGGAGGGCAATGAATCCTGTGTTGAAACCCTTCTCGAAACCGGTGATGAGGAACTCCACTGACTGGCGATCCGGATGATCCCGCAACAGGATGCCCAAGAGCTCAACATTGATGTCGGTCAGTCATAGAGCCTTACGTTGCCTCTTCGGGCAGCTGGAGCGGGGGTGGGCCCTGAAGCAGAGGGAACACACATGCAAAGCTCTACAACTGTTGAAACCACAGCCCCCGGCATTAAAGTTGTTGCAGACCTGACTCTGGCCTAAGAAGGTGATGGGTGATGGGCCTGCCCAGCTTGTCGGTGGAACCCTGGGACCGTTGCGCGCCAGAGGGGCCTGGCTGGGAGCCTTCTCGGGCCGGGGTGGGAAGATTAGGGCACCAGTCGGCCGTGTGCTGGATGGATTGGCATGAAGCGCACGTGGGGGCCTGCAACCCAGCAAAATGACGGCAGAATAGCTCCATGTCCAAGCTCGCCCAGTCCGTGATGAACTGGAACTGAGCGAGGGCAGCTGCCGCTTTGGCTGAAAAAGACTTGTGGTAGTCGTAGAAGTTCTTTCCCCCGTATTTGTACCCTAAGTCGGTGACTTTGTATAGGTAGGAGTCCAGCTCCTCACGTCTGTGTGGCTGGACGCTGCAGATGGTATCTCGGTAGAGGCTGAATGCCAGGACGAACTCGGGGACCGACAGTTTCCGGTTCAGGCGGGAATCCTTGGCCCGCATGACCACCGAGACCTCCCCGCAGTTGATAACTTTATTCTCCGATACGTCTTGTGACGCAATGAGAATGGACGCCAGGTTGACGTCCCTCCCCGCCAGGATGTCCTTTTTAAGGTTTTCCGGAATGTAATGCGAGGGGGCAATCTGGGGTCTGACACGGATCGTACCTGGCGCCAAATCTTGGGACGTAGACGGCAAGACCGGACGTGCTGGAGAAGGCAGGGCCGGAGGAGGCCTGGGACTCCCACTCCCCCATCCTAGTCTGGATATCCGCCACCGAACCTGCCAGACTGGCGATGGTGGCCTGCAGCTGCAGGAGGGTCAGCTGGATCGATGAGGGAGAAGGCTCCTCGCTTGACCCTGATGGTGCCGTCATTAGGAGCCGGTACAGCTCCGCTTTTCTCGCGGTGGCAGGATGGTGAATCCCTCTTCGTCTGAGCTCTGCTATCAGTTTCGGAATGGTCCAGCTCCTCAGGGAGGGGTTGCTGGCGCGGCCTGACACGGAGGTTCCGGCCAAGGACAGATTCTCCTCCGACTCAGGGACCTGCGACATCTTCAAGCTGCATGGAGGAGGTATGAAGGTGACATATGAGACTTCCTTCCCCCTCCCCCAGGAGCCCGACCTAGCGCTACAGGGGAAATAGTTCTCCTGACCGAATGGCGTTGCCTGCTACTTACCTTGAACGAAAGGGACCACGCTACAGACTTCTGTATTGAGGCAGAGACCTATGAACGGGAGCTCATGACAACGAATAGCTAATGTAGTGATAGGTCGTAGCACAGCCTTGCGGCTGTATCTTACCTGAACCGGGAAAATAGGCGCAACGACCGTGGTTTGCTTGTAGCTCTGGTGGATGCGGCCCTGCTTACGAAAAAGATAAGCCGTGTTTTACCGTTGCAAGGCGAGGGCCGCGACCTGCTGGACCCCTAGTCAGTGAACCAACCAAACATCTGAGCGATTCAGGGAACCGTTGCCCCTGAGCGATTCAGGGAACCATTGCACCTGAGCAATTCCGGGAACCATTGCACCTGAGCAATTCCGGGAACCATTGCACCTGAGCGATTCAGGGAACCATTGCACTTGAGCGATTCAGGGAACCATTGCACCTGAGCGATTCAGGGAACCATTGCACCTGAGCGATTCAGGGAACCATTGCACCTGAGCGATTCAGGGAACCATTTGCGCCTGAGCGCTTCGGGGCACCATAGCACCAGACCGACTTACGGAACATTTGCACCTGAGCGAATCCGAAAACATTGCACGTGAGAAAACAAGGAAACATTGCATATGAGTGAATCAGGAACATTGCACATGAGTGAATGGAAGGGACATCCCTGGGTGATACCTGAAAGAATTGTCCCTGAGCGATTCAGGGCAGACATAGCGCCTGAGTGGTACAGGGAAGACATTGCGCCTGAGTGATACAGGGAAGAACATTGTGCCTGAGCAATTCCAGTGAAGACATTGCGCCTGAGCGATTCAGGGAAGACATTTGCGCCTGCGCGATTCAGGGAAGACTTTGCGCCTGAGCGATTCAGGGAAGACATTTGCGCCTGAGCGATTCGGGGAAACAATTGCGCCTGAGCGATTTAGGGAAGACACGCCTGGGTGATTTAGGGAAACAATTGTGCCTGAGCGATTCAGGGAAGATATAGCGCCTGACTAATTGAGGAAGCCATTGTACCCGAGTGATTACAGGGGATCTTTTTTTTTTTTTTTTCTGGCATTTAGTGATGACCCAGTGTTTGAGCGGCACCTTTGAACTTGCAGTCTGAGGTGTATGACCCAGGGAGATGAGGCCTACTGACTCAACATCTGATCCCCCTGACACACACACCGCCAGCCAGAGGAGGACCGCAGCCGCCGCGCTGCCGGCCCCTCCCCCCACGGCATGTCACCATGGACACCGGGAACCGGGCAGCCACTGCGTTGTCAGCCCCCCCCCACAACATGCTGACCGCAGGCGCCTCTCACATGGCGTGCTCCGAGCCGCGTGGTGCTCATGTGGCTCACTGCGAGCCTAGTGGCGCTGCCGCAGCCGCAAAGCGGGAACCGGCAGCCGCCGCGCTGTCAGTTCCCCCCCCGGATGCGACGGTGGTTGCTGGTGGTACGAGGTGCCGGTGGCAAGGCGCGTCTGGCCGGGCCGCAGAGCGGTGATACTCACGAGGTGATGCTGCTGGGGATACGCACGGGACGACGGAGCCGCGACCGGAAGTGACGTCAAGGCGCTGGATGCTGCAGAAGCAAGAACCGGGCGCCCTTCTGCTTGTGGGAGGGGGTTTAAATGGGGTAAGCGCGCCCCTCCAACAAATACAGGCTGCAAGCAGCCTTCAATACATATATATATATATATATATATATATATATATAAGCTATATCTATCTAATATAGATTAGATACATATATTGCTTAGATAAAGGAATAGCCTAGATACAGATATTGGTTAGATACAGATTCAATACAGATATAGCTTAGATACAGATAGAGCTTAGATACAGATATTGGTTAGAAACAGATACAGATTCAATACAGATATAGCTTAGATACAGATAGAGCTTAGATACGGATATTGCTCAGATAAAGAAATAGCTTAGCTACAGATATAGCTTTGATACAGATATAGCTTAGATATGGATATAGCTTAGATACAGATCGAGCTCATTGATATAGCTATAGCTAAGCTATATCTGTATGTAAGCTATGTCTGTATCTAAGCTATACCCGTATCTAATCTATATCCATATCGAAGCTATATCTGTATCTGAGCTTGAACTGTATCTAAGATATATATGTATCTAAGTTTTATATATATATATATATATATATATATATATAAAAGCTATATCTATCTAATATAGATATAGCTTAGATACATATATTGCTTAGATAAAGGAATACCTTAGATACAGATATTGGTTAGAAACAGATACAGATTCAATACAGATATAGCTTAGATACAGATATTGCTTAGATACAGATATTGCTTAGAAACAGATATAGATTCAATACAGATATAGCTTAGATACAGATATATGTCCATCTTATAGATATAGCTATATCTGTATCTAAGCTATATCCGTATCAAAACTATACCCATATCTAAGCTCGAACTGTATCTAAGATATACATGTATCTAAGTTGTATATATAAATAAGCTATATCTATCTAATATAGATATAGCTTAGATACAGATATAGATGAAATACAGATATAGCTTAGATACGGATATTGGTTAGATACAGATATTGCTTAGATAAAGAAATAGCTTAGATACAGTTATAGCTTAGATAAAGATATTGCATAGATAAAGAAATAACTTAGATACAGATATATCTTAGATACAGATATTGGTTAGAAACATATAGATTCAATACAGATATATCTTAGATACATATATTGCTTAGATACAGATATAGCTTAGAACTTACCCTGTGTATCTGCAATGTGACAGGAAGATCTGTCTGTGTGAGCTAGGAGATGATCATGTGACTTTTTTTAATGCAAAGTGAGGATGTGCAGAGCAGGATGAGGGGAAGGTCAGATTGTTCACGCCCACAAATATTCATGAGGGAGAGCTCAGGCATTGTTGTTATACGCATATATATATATATATATATATATATATATATATACATATATATATATATATATATATATATATATATATGTGTGCTTCAGCATGTAAACACAGCAATAACAGAACCATGAAAAGGTGCAAGTATGGGTTTCTCTCTTAAGAAATCAAGCTTAACCAATGTACAGTTGTGGCCAAAAGTTTTGAGAATGACACAAATGTTAGTTTTCACAAAGTTTGCTGCTAAACTGCTTTTAGATCTTTGTTTCAGTTGTTTCTGTGATGTAGTGAAATATAATTACACGCACTTCATACGTTTCAAAGGCTTTTATCGACAATTACATGACATTTATGCAAAGAGTCAGTATTTGCAGTGTTGTCCCTTCTTTTTTAGGACCTCTGCAATTCGACTGGGCATGCTGTCATTCAACTTCTGGGCCAATTCCTGACTGATAGCAACCCATTCTTTCATAATCACTTCTTGGAGTTTGTCAGAATTAGTGGGTTTTTGTTTGTCCACCCGCCTCTTGAGGATTGACCACAAGTTCTCAATGGGATTAAGATCTGGGGAGTTTCCAGGCCATGGACCCAAAATGTCAACGTTTTGGTCACCGAGCCACTTAGTTATCACTTTTGCCTTATGGCACGGTGCTCCATTGTGCTGGAAAATGCATTGTTCTTCACCAAACTGTTGGATTGTTGGAAGAAGTTGCTGTTGGAGGATGTTTTAGTACCATTCTTTATTCATGGCTGTGTTTTTGGGCAAAATTGTGAGTGAGCCCACCCCCTTGGATGAGAAGCAACCCCACACATGAATGGTCTCAGGATGCTTTACTGTTGGCATGACACAGGACTGATGGTAGCGCTCACCTTTTCTTCTCCGGACAAGCCTTTTTCCTGATGCCCTAAACAACCAGAAAGAGGCTTCATCAGAGAATATGACTTTGCCCCAGTCCTCAGCATTCACCATATTTTCTGCAGAAGATCAGTCTGTCCCTGATGTTTTTTTTGGAGAGAAGTGGCATCTTTGCTGCCCTTCTTGACACCAAGCCATCTTCCAAAAGTCTTCACCTCACTGTGCGTGCAGATGCGCTCACACCTGCCTGCTGCCATTCCTGAGCAAGCTCTGCACTGGTGGCACTCCGATCCCGCAGCTGAATCCTCTTTAGGAGACGATCCTGGCGCTTTCTGGACTTTCTTGGACGCCCTGGAGCCTCCTTAACAAGAATTGAACCTCTTTCCTTGAAGTTCTTGATGATCCTATAAATTGTTGATTGAGGTGCAATCTTAGTAGCCACAATATCCTTGCCTGTCAAGCCATTTTTATGCAATGCAATGATGGCTGCACGCATTTCTTTGCAGGTCACCATGGTTAACAATGGAAGAACAATGATTTCAAGCATCACCCTCCTTTTAAAAGGTCAGGTCTGCCATTTTAACCCAATCAGCCTGACATAATGATCTCCAGCCTTGTGCTCGTGAACATTTTCACCTGAGTTAACAAGACGATTACTGAAATGATCTCAGCAGATCCTTTAATGACAGCAATGAAGAAATGCAGTGGAAAGTTTTTTTGGGGATTAAGTGAATTTTCATGGCAAAGAAGGACTATGCAATTCATCTGATCACTCTTCATAACATTCTGGAGTATATGCAAATTGCTATTATAAAAACTTAAGCAGCAACTTTTCCAATATCCAATATTTATGTAATTCTCAAAACTTTTGGCCACGACTGTATATGTAAGTTCTGATGAGTTTTATGAGGTTTTATTTTTTTTCCCCATTACTCGGAGAACCCCTTTAAGGCCTGTATAATCTTATCAGAATTGAGTTGTGATTTGGTAGCCAAAAGCAGGAGTGGGTAGAAAACAGACAGGATCCGTTTTTTCTAGGTAATTGTTCTGACAGATCAGAGAATGGGGAAAATGAATCAGTGATACCTACAGAAACTTACTGCTGACACCCTCTCTACTCTGTCGGGGGGCTCTACTTGTATAAGCGTTTAACCCTTTAAGGACCCATGACGTAGCTGTACGTCATGGGTTTGATCCCTAAACATGGCGCCTGATCGCGCGTGCAGTGGGTACCTTAGACGCGGGGTCTCTGCTAATTTAAATAAGCCATAAGGCTGATCGCATACATCTTACCTTTCAGATGCCATGAACAAGCTGTGCGCTTTTTAGCGTTCCCCGGCTAAGATCAGGGGACTTGTTACCTCGATCTAATTGACCAAAGCCTCAAGCCGGCTTCAGAGTCAATTAGATGTATATATCAATACAGGCCACTAGGTGGCAGCCTTGTATTAATATAGTGCAAATGAAGTTTTCAATGATGGCTATTTAGCCATCACTGAATTATATGGGCAATGAAATGATTGCCAGTTATTGTCACTCAAGGCGACTTAAAAAAAGTAAAAAAAAAAAGTTTTTGCAAATATTAAAATAAAGTTCAAATCACCCCCCGATAACCGATAAAAAAAAACATCATGGGCATCGGAGCATGCGAAAATGCCCATACTATTAAAATATAACAATATTAATGGCAAATGGCGTAACAGTGAAAATAAATGGTGTCACTTCAACTACCCAATAATTTTTTTATAAAAAGTGATCAAAAAATCACATACACTTAAAATTGATATCACTGAAAAGAACAGATTGTCCCGCAAAAAATTAGCCCTCACACATAGAGGTCAGAATATGGTTATGAAAAAACTAAGATTTTTCATCAAAGGTTTTAATTTTTTTTCAGTATTAAAACGCAAGAAAAATTCTACAAGTGTTGTATCGTTGAAACCATACTGACCTGGAGAACGAAGATAACAGGTCAATTTTGCCGCATAGTGTACAGTGTAAAAAAAAAAATCTGAATTGCGTTTTTCCCCAATTATACCACATTTGAAATTTTTTCGCCGCTGCCTACTACATGGTATGCAACCTTAAATGGTGCCATTAGAAAGTACAGCTTGTCCCTGCAAAAAATAAGCCCTTATAAGGCTATGTGAATGGAAAAAAATTTAAAAGTTAGGACTATGGGAAGGCGGGGAGTGAAAAATGAAAACGCAAAAATGGAAAATCCCAGGATCCTTAAGGGGTTAATAGAACAGTTTCTGTAGACATCTATGTTGAATCAGCTGACGAGGGTGTAAAAGGAGTGTGCTTCTTCTTGATGCTAACATCTACCTGTAAGGCTGAGTTGATACTTAAGTTATTTGGTTAGTTTTGGCCCCGTGACCGCCCACTACCAAATCAGACTCCCTATGCGTGTTACTACAAAGCACAGGGTTCTACACCACTATAGAGGCTCTCAGCAGCCAGGAAATAGCAGTTTTTTAACGTAATTTGCCGCAAATTTATTCGGATCGAACTAAATTTTTCTGAAAAGTTTGGTGAACTGGCAAATAGAATTTTTGAAAAATTCGCTCATCTCTAATTATCACATATATTTTTCCCTTTCTTTTTCCTATTAATAACCGCCCCCCCCCCCCAAAAAAAAAGAAAACAATGTAAAATCAACGCAGAACGGCTAATAGGACGTACTTATCTTTCCTATTAATACACCCCCTAAATGGCTGTTTGCTGGAATTAGTGATGTATCATATAGTGCAAAAAAATTTAAAGCAGAAGTATAACTGCAATTTGGATGCCCAATTAGTGCAGCAAGGTGTAATAGAATCGATCCTATTGACCCAGGCTGTACACTCTCCTATTGCACCCTGTTATCCTTTTATAGTGTAGATGATGCCTCCCTATCCTTTCCCTTAACCTTGAATAATCTTTCCCTGAACTTGTAAATCGTTTTTTCAGCACAATTAAGTCTTTCCTAGCAGTGTCCCTAGCGCCTGCTGACATCTTTCCCTGCACTAGGCACACGGGAAAATGGCAGAATACAAAATGGCTGAGGCTGTTTATAGGGCTGTGACATTACAGGGGCTGGCTGGCTGCTGTTTGGCTGTATGCATGGCATTGTGGGTGATCCCTCGTTCCCAGAGTTCTTTGATCCATGTCCTAACATGTGCAGCAGCATTTTAGGAAAAAATGTGATTTGTTACCACGAAGCGTGAGGAAATTCCTGAAATTCGGATCAAATTCTACTTCATCAACTTCTTTTCGCTTATCTCTAAACGCCACCCCCTATGTACATGTGCGCTCCCCACAAGGCATTACTTCAGCCTGTACAGTATAGATTGCTTGGCTGACTGGAATGGAGAATGACACCCCTTACACATTTTACTGTGCCCCGGCTGCTCCCCTCTCTCCTCTCAGTTTTGTCAGGCAAGATACACTAAATCCACTGTGCCCTGGCCGCTCTGCTATATTTGGTGCTCCCATAGGAATTAATGGGGGGAGTGCGCTCCGCATACATTTGTATGGGGGTGACGGAAAAAGCCGAGTGGCACGCTCGGCTATTTTTGTGAGCCGCATCCAAGTGATTGGAGGGCAGCCGTGCATGTGCAGTGCGCCCTCCTTCATTGCTGGCTTCATCAGCAGTGGCTGGTTCCCCTTCATAACTAGCAAAAATAAGGGGGCAGGAATCTTCATATTACAAGCAAGGGATGCATTACTAAAAATTGTATTTATTTGCAAAAATAAACATAATGATGTTATTGTTAGATGTTACACAAATTATTTTGGTGAAACAACCCCTTTAATCAATAAAACCCTTACCCTTAATTTCAATAAAACGTAAATGCCCCTTAAATAAATATGTAATCATTGCACATAACCAGTTGACTGCAACTGTAGGAGAATTTGCCTATTAATCCCACATACTTAGCTCTTGGCATATATTCAGGAAAATAGTTATAATTTCATGTGTAACATTCTCAGCCCTGAAAAGTTGTTACTTTCACGGAATGATTGAAGTTTATAGCTTACTTTCGCTTAACAAAAAGTGTCTACTGGAGAATATTATGTACACTGATTAGTCCATAAAAATTTTAAAAGCGTATTGGCTTCAAGTTATAGCTTCTGTACAGTCATAATTTCAAAAATATACATGTAAGGCTAGATTCACATTAGTGTTTTGAATTCTGGTATTCTGTTCCTGCATAGCAACTAAATAGTATAGTTGCTGGATACAGCATATTTCGAACACTACCGGCTTTAGGTGGTTCCTTTTCACCATAATGAGGTCTGTGGGTTTCTGTCTCTGTCTCTCCCGTGATAGGGGTCAGAAGATCTAAAAGACTGGCTGCAAGTGACGTGAACTGACAGCCTCTGTGGTTTCACTCTTCTGTGTTGTTTCTGGGTATGACCACACCTCTGGTCTCAGTTGTAGCCTAAGTAGTCATTCCAACTCCTCTATTTAGTCTGGCCTCACCCATCATGCTATGCGGTTTATAGCTCCTTTTTGGCTGTGAAGAGCTGGTGTCTGGTTCTCCTCTGAGTTCCTGCTCGTCTGCATACCTTGGAGTTAAAGAGGACCTTTCATTACAATAAAAAAAACTAAGTATGCTGACATGGAGAGCGGCGCTGATCACTCGGTATTCGACTTGCCTGTCTGTCGGTCATGTGACGCTGGCCACGTCACATGACCCTAACTCCCCACTATAAATACAGGCAACCTGCTGGCTACAGGTTGCCTGTGATTTTGGTCCCTTAGGCTGTGTATTATTATTGTTATCTAGCTTACCTTTGGATTTGACCTTTGATCTGCTACCTGACACCTCTTCTGCCTGCTCCCTGAACCTTGACGCTACCTCTCGGATTTTGACCTCGGCTTGCTTTTGGATTTTCTTTGCCTCTTCTCTTGTACTGACTTGACCTCGGCCCGCTCTCGGATCTGTCTCTGTCTCCTCCCTCGTACTGACGTAACCTCCTGGACTGACCCCGGCTAGTTGACCCGCCTCGTCCTTCCGTTTTTGGTGGTACCTTGCTTGTTCCACCTCTCTGTCCGCTCGAGTGCTACCTCTCATTGGCTGTCCGCTTCCCTGCTGTCTCTATCTCTCTGCTTGTACTTACTCAGGTCAGGGACTGTCGTCCAGTTGTGCCCAGTCACCTAGGGTGGGTGGTGCAAGTAGGCAGGGACAGGGGACTGGGTGGCAGCTCAAGGGGTGCACCTCTGCTCTATCTTAATACCCGTGACGCTACCCCGTGACAGAATCACAGGCCTTAGGCCTCATGCACACGACAGTGTTTTTCACTGTCAGTGATTTGGCTTCAGTGGTCCGTGTCCGATTTTGCTTCAGTTGTGTTTCCTTGTGTCTTCCTTTTTTTTTGTCTGACAGGGACAAAAAAGGAAGGTCAATGAAAAGTGTATTTTATTGCACCAAGGTCTTGTAGAAAAAAACGGACACGGACACGGATGACATACCAGTTGTGCATCCGTTTGTTTTGACAGACCCATTGACTTGAATGGGTCCGTCCTCCATTTTCCACTGACAAGAATAGGACAGGTAATTTTTTTTTGACGGACTGGAATCACGGATCATGGACGCGGAGAAAAAACGGAGGACTATCAGTTTTTTTTTCACAGCTCCATAGAAATAAATAAGACCTCGTGTGCATGAGGCCTTAATTTAGCATGGATCCTCTACAGAGCCTCACTGAACATGTGCATGGTCTTGCTCAAATAGCACAGGAACTTGGGGAGAAACTACAGGTTCAGGAGACCGTCCGTACTCCCCCCATTCTTGCTCCCACCACCGTTCAGGTGGAACCACACATTAAATTACCCAATTGGTTTTCAGGTGACCGCCAAAGTTTTTTAGCTTTCAAGGAAAGCTGTAAACTTTATTTTCGACTATGTCCTCACTCCTCTGGTCCTGATCCACAGAGGATTGAAAATAAATAAAAAGGTTGGACTGGCACTCTGTATGTATGGTATAATATGGATAAAATGAATAAAAATATACAATATAAAGTGATCACATAATTTAATCCACAAAAACTCAAATTGCAATAATCAATCACCAAAATACATGATTATAAAACTTGAATATAAAATAGAGTCTATAGTTTAAAACAAACTGGAAAGCTGCAACAATAATATATGATACTTCATGGGGATAGTGCAATGATGATAATAGGTTCTTTTTATCAAGTGAATCCAATAAAAGTTCCTTTTGTATAGGGTTTCTTTTTTTTATGAAAGAAAAAAAGCTTAACTATTGTTCCTCTCAAGAAGTATACATTAGTGTTGATCACGAATATTCGAATTGCGAATTTTAATCGCGAATATCGGCACTTCGAGAATTCGAGAATATTTCGCATTTCGCAAAATATATTCGTAATTGCGAATATTCGATTTTTGTGAAAATACCAGTTCATGCGAATTTTATGCGAATTTTCGCAATCAAGAAAATTATACCTGGAGATCATGAATTCACGAATTCTCGAATATATAGCGAATATTCGGCCAAATATTCGCGAAATATCGCGAATTCGAATATTGCCCCTGCCGCTCATCACTAGTATACATGTAGAATTACCGCTTGATTGTGCAGTTGTCAATAGTATCCGCAATTTGAAGAGGGCTTCATAGGAATATTGGTTCCCAAGATAGCTTTTTATATAGTCTGTCCAAACCCGATTAAGTTAGTAAATAAAGTGCTATGTGCACTAAAGGTAAAAAGGCTGGATCTTACCTTGACCCAGATAGCATTTCAAAGTATGGACTAATACAGCATACCTGACTTTTGTTCCGCTGTTATATCTGTAGTCCCGCGTTATTCAAGCCGACGCCAATGGATTGCGTGGTCTGTGGCGTCCCTCTAACTTGGTTTGTAGCGAGGTATCGTGAGAACTAGTGTCCGGACTGTTCGTATCTCAGAACTGTCCTGAGCGCTGGGCCATGAAAGACTATATCCAGGAGAGTCTCAAGAAGGGACATATTAGGCCCTGCATTGACTATAGAAATTTGAATAAAATCACTATTAGGAATCAGTATTCCATCCCGTTGATTCCTGATTTATTTAACCAGATTTTGGGTGCTTCGTGGCTTTCTAAATTTGATTTGAGAGGAGCGTATAACCTAGTTCGTATTAAGGAGGGAGATGAGGGGAAACCTGCTTTCAATACTCCAGAGGGACACTTTGAGTATCTTGTTATGCCATTCGGTCTTTGCAATGCCCCAGCTGTGTTTCAGAACTTCATGAATGACATTTTTAGAGAACTCATCGGCAATGTTATGATTGTTTATCTCAATGATATTCTTGTCTTTTCACCTGACTGGGATTCTCATGTGTCTGACATCAGATTGGTTCTTAAAATCCTCAGGGAGAATCATCTGTCCGTTAAATTAGAGAAATGTGTGTTTGCAGTTCAAGAGATTCCTTATCTCGGCTATATTCTTACTCCTCATTCATTTAAAATGGATCCCAGTAAGGTTCAGGCTATCCAAGACTGGGTAAGACCATCCTCCTTAAAGGCACTCCAACGCTTTTTAGGATTCACCAATTCTTATTGTTAATTCATAAATAATTCTTCTGTTATTGCCAAGCCCCTTACTGACTTAACTAAAAAAGGTTCTGATCTGGTTAATTGGTCGTTGGAGGCCTTTGATACCCTTAAAAATTGTTTTCAGATGGCTCCAGTCTTGGTTCAGCCCGATACTGAGGAACCTTTTGTGGTGGAGGTTGATGCCTCAGAGGATGGTGAAGGGGCCATCCTTTCTTAGGGGTCTTCTAACCTCACTAATTTAAAGCCATGCGCCTTCTTCTCTCGTAAGTTCTCTCCTTCGGAGAGAAATTACGATATTGGAAACCGCAAATTACTGGCCAGAAAATGGGCATTTGAGGAATGGAGAATTTTTTTTAGAAGGGGCTATACACCGTATTACTGTCTTCACCGATTATCAGAACTTAGTGTTTCTTGAGGCTGCCAAACGCCTTAATCCTAGACAAGCCAGATGGGCCCTTTTTTTTACTCGTTTTAATTTTTCAGTTACTTTGAGACCAGGAAGTAAAAATATTAAGGCAGATGCCTTGTCCCGGAGTTTTAATGCCATCAAACCTCCTGACACCACCCCGGAACCCATCTTGCCGGCAAGCATCTTTGTGGCAGCAGTTTCTGCGGATCTTTCCTCTAAGATTCAACGGACTCAGCAACTTGCTCCTCCACAAACACCGGCAGATAAGTTATTTGTTCCTGAGTGCTTTCGTTTTCAATTATTGGGTGAATGTCATGACTCCGTGCTCTCTGGTCATCCAGGTATTGCTGCCACTAAGGAATTGCTGCTGAGGTCTTTCTGGTGGCCCACTTTGTCTAAGGATGTACGGTCTTATGTTTTGGCTTGCGATGTTTGTGCCAGGTCTAAGACCCCGAGAACACTTCCCGCTGATGAACTAAAACCAAGATGGTGCTCGCTGATGAACTAAAACCAAGTTAGCTCCCTGATGCGAAGACCTTAGCATCCTTGTTCATTGAACATATGGTACGTCTGCATGGTGTCCCTGAGAATGTCGTCGCTGATAGAGGCGTTCAGTTTGTTTCTGGTTTCTAGAGGGCTTTTTGTCGAAGATGCGACATCTTTGTCCTTTTGTCTGCCTTCCATCCACAGACCAATGGGCAGACGGAATGGTTAAATCAGGCAGTGGAGCATTTTCTACGGTGCTATGTATCACATAATCAACTCTTATGGGTCAGATACCTCCCGTTGGCAGAGTTCGCTATTAACAATCAAGTTAATTCTTCCACGGGGGTGTCTCCTTTTTTTTTGTAACAGTGGTTTGCATCCTCGCTTTTGTTCTAGGCCCTCTGTATCCTCACTCAACCCGCAGGCAGATTTTACCTCTAGACTGTGCACAAACCTGGAAAAGGCCCAGGAAACCCAGTGTAAACATGCTAATAAGAGACGTTCCAAGGGGGTAAATTTTGTACTCGGCGATAAGGTGTGGTTGTCGGCTAATAATCTTGCTTTGACCTAGTGTTCTAGGAAATACTCTCCGCATTTCATTGGACCATACAATATTATTGAGATTGTTAACCCAGTGTCCTTTAGACCTAAGCTACCTTTCGTATACATGATGTGTTTCATAAGTCGTTGCTTAAGAGATATGTGTCACCAGTGGTTCCACATAAAACTCCTCCACCTGTGGAGGTTGAAGGTCAGGAGGAATTCATCATCTCTAGAATTATTGATGTTAAAAAGGTTAGAAACTCCTTTCAATACCCGGTCCACTGGAAGGGCTATGGACCCGAGGAGAGGTGTTGGGTCCCAGCTACTGAGATCCACACACTGAGGCTCATCAAGAAGTTTCTGTCATGGTCTTACCTTCTTGCTGTTCTCCTTCGTTTGACATGTGCTGGCGGCCATCTTGGTTTCTGGGTTTCTTGTAGCCTCCCACCCTGCGGCTTCTCCTTCCCACTGGGAGGAGCTGGATGCCTAGCTCATATATATAGGAGGTCTGTGGCTTCAGTTCCTTGCTTGGTCCTCCTGTGTTCACATGCTTCTAAGACTGCTGCTGCTGCTGGTTCCTGATCCAGGCTTCGTCTGACTACCCTGCTGGTTCCTGATCCAGGCTTCGTCTGACTACCCTGCTGGTTCCTGATCCAGGCTTCGTCTGACTACCCTTCTGGTTCCTGACCTCTGGCTTCGCAAGACCCTGCTTCGGTTTAGCCATCCGTTTGGACTTTTGCCTTACAGCTTGATTTTCAATAAAGCCTTCTTATTTCCACTTATATCTCGTTGTACGTCTGGTTCATGGTTCCATGACAGTTTCATGATGAGCATCGTGGGAGATTTTCACCCAAGGGCTTGGGTCCGGTGGCCCCTCGGAAAAGGGGGGGGGGTACTGTAACGGGGCGCCGAAGGCTCACTCGGTCTCCCATTAGCCACAGACCTACTGCTTAGCTTTGGGAGCGAGGATCTGTGTTCGGCCTCGTTCCCAGGGCGGCTTTGCTACCTGGGAGGCTCCCTGCTCCTAGGTCTGCCTAAAGCGCCGAGCTGATCACTCGGTGCTCGACTTGCCTGTGTGTCACATGACCCTCACTCCCCACTATAAATACAGGCAACCTGCCAGCTACAGGTTGCCTGTGATTTTGGTCCCTTAGGCTGTGTATTATTATTGTTATTTAGCTTACCTTTGGATTTGACCTTTGAGCTGCTTCCTGACACCTCTTCTGCCTGCTCCCTGAACCTTAACGCTACCTCTCGGATTTTGACCTCGGCTTGCTTTTGGATTTTCTTTGCCTCTTCTCTTGTACTGACGTGACCTCCCGGATTTTGACCTCGGCCCGCTCTCGGATCTGTCTCTGTTTCCTCCCTCGTACTGACGTGACCTCCTGGACTGACCCCGGCTAATTGACCCGCCTTGCCCTTCCGTTTTTGGCGGTACCTTGCTTGTTCCTTCTCTCTGTCCGCTCGAGTGCTACCTCTCATTGACTGTCCACTTCCCTGCTGTCTCTATTCCTCTGCTTGCACTTACTCAGGTCAGGGACTGTTGCCCAGTTGTGCCTCGTCACCTATGGCCGGTGGTGCAAGTAGGCAGGGACAGGCGACCGGGTGGCAGCTCAGGGGGTGCACCTCCACTCTATCTTTATACCCGTGATGCTACCCCGTGACACTGTGTCTTCCCTATCACTTTATACACAGCACTGAACTAGTGCTGTATACAAGATCAAGAAGCGCTATTCTGCTTTATGTTCCAGCCCCAGCCGTCATGTGATGCCGGGTGTCTGAACAGCTCAGCAGTGTGGTTGCACAATTTGTATAGCACTGTACACCTCTTGAGGGGCTGTATTCCTCATATCGGCAGTAATAAAAAAAAAAAAAAAGTTAAAATCCCCCCAAGGTCTCATATGACCTTATGTGGGCACAAAGTGTAACAAAAAAAAAAAAGGTTTATAACAATAAAAATAAAATCTATTGTAGAAAATGCCCCCTTCCACTTATCAAGCCATTTAGTCATCATTTCGTTTTGCCATATCGGACACAACTGACTTTATAATATACCTGATTATTTAGAGGAAAATTGCTGAAAAAAAACTATGGCAGAACATCCATTTTTTGGTCACCTTGCCTCTCAAAAAATATATTATCAAGTTATCAAATAGTCGTATGTACCCCAAAATGTTACCAACAAAAATGTCACCTCATCCAACAAAAAATGAGGCCTCACTCCCAACTAGAGATGAGCGAAGTATACAAAACTTCGATTTGGCTGCTTCGCCGAATTTTACACCTTCGGGTGCTGAAGCCCTTTCTAGAGGCCACAAAATTTGTCAGTAGGGACAGCCATGGCATTACTAATTTCATCTCGATGACACGCAGTCGTCTCAGTGGATGGTGGAGCTGGAAAGAACTGACACCTCCACCAGGCTGGCCCGAATGGCGAGCTATATGTTTACTTACTTACGCACTGGCTGGTTTATCAGTCATATGAAGCAGTCTGATGATTACTAGATAGCTATGCTTTTATTCCCTCACTATCAAATTCAAAATGGGGGAATGTTTTCCTCCTATTGAAAGGGAGGCCAAATTACTTTATTACCATAAAACATTGTGTACACAGCTTGCTGAAGCTTTCGACAAGCAGATGTCTGCCGTCAGCGGGTCTGAAACTGAGGCCTCCCTCTGCCCACCCCCAGCAGGGTCATCCACCTCCTGCCACCCTCTCCACTGCCACCAACAGCAGAAGCCGCAGAAGCCAGTTCAGTCTCCTTAACATGATGGAACAGCTTGTTCACGTGTCGCTCAAGGCTGAGACAAATCAGAAAAAAGTCTTACCCCCTCAACGTCCAGGTTCAGTCCTGTCTGGGCTCAGGCCTATCTCCAGCACATACAGTATGTATCCTGTTCCGTGAACCCAGGGACTTCAGGGCAGATAGACTAGAACAGTGGTCTGAAATGGCCCAGTATGGGTAGAGGGTTTTCAGAGCAGCAGGAGACATGGTGACATCCAAACGGACCAACTTGTCTTCCACCATTGTCTAAATGGCATAGATCTGTGAGGATTTTCACATTCCTGAAGGTAAGGTCCATGAATAGATCTAGCTTTGCTGACAGTGTCCCATCATGCCTCAATCCCTGCCTATTATGTTACTTGCCTACTATCTTGTTCCATACAGTTGTTGCTTTCTGATAGCATGTACCAAATGTCTGCTGCCGCAGTTGCTGCTGCTCACTGCTAATCCCCTACTGCCACCCTTATTAACACTATGCATCCGCCTATGCTACGACTTCTACTGCTACCCATAAACAGCCGGTCAGCTACCTTGTATATTCTCTTGTTCATGCATTCTCCCCATGTTAAGACACAGGGAGCCATTTATTAGGGGGTCTTAATATCCCTCTGTGCTGGCGTTGCCTGAGTCTAATTGCGGTAGGCAACACGGGCGCCTTTCTTTTTTTGCGGACCGCAATAAACGGAATGGTCGTGTGCATAAGGCCTAAGTTATATAGAAGCACCGGCTCAAAAATGCATAACACATTGTGGAGTAATTTTCTCCTGTTTCCCCTTGTGAAAATGAAAAATTTGGACCCAAAGAGATTTTTTTTTTTCAAAGATATTACATTTTTCATTTTCACAGCCAAGTGTTTCTAAATTCTATAAAATACTTATTGGCTCAAAGTGCTCACTACAACCGTTGAAAAATTTCTTGGGAGGTGTAGTTTCCAATATTGCCTCAGTGTCTTTTCAAATGCAAGATAACTTTTGAAAACAATTTTAGCAAAATCTACATTCCAAAAACCATATGGCTCTTTCCCTTCTGAACCTTGCCATGTGCCCATACAGCAGTTTATAACCACATATAGGGGTTTTCTGTATACTGTCGAATCAGGGTGCTGTTACAGGAAAATTGATTAAAATGGAAATTCTGCAACAAAAATAAAATAATTTGTACATTTTACCTCCATTTTGCTTTAATTCCTGTGGAACACATAAAGGGATTATAAAGTTTCTAAAGTCAGTTTGGGGTGGTTTTGTAAGTCCCTCAAAATGATTTCAGAGCTCAACTGGTCCTTAAAGTTGGTTTGAAAATTAGAAAAATTGCTTCTAATGTCTTAAAAACTAAAGTGACATTTACAAAATGATGTCAACATAAAGTAGACATATGGGGAATGTTAACTCTTTCATGACCAGGCGGTTTTCCTATTTTTTGTTTTCATTTTTAAATCCCAGCCCTCTCAAAGCCATAACTTTTTTATTTATTTTTGTTCACATAGCTGTATGATGGCTTGTTTGTGGGACAAGAAGCCCTTTCTAATTGCACATTTTATGGTTGCATATAATGTGGTGGAAAGCGGGGGGGAAATATAAATGGTGGAAAATTGAAAAAAATAACGCAATTACACAACAGTTTTTGGGGTTTTGTTTTTACGGTGTTCCTTATACCATAAAACTGACCAATTATTTTTATTATCCAGGTCAGTACCAATCCAGCAATACCACATATTTATATTTATTATACAGAAAAAAAATAACCTTGACATTTTTTTCTTCTTTTAGTCTCCATATTCTGACCCCTATAACTTTTTTTTATTTATGTGCGAGGAGCTGTACTTTTCAGCGATACCATTTTGAGGTGTGAATGATATTTTGATCACTTTTTATTTAATTTTTTGTGGGAAGAGAAGTGACTGAGAAACAATGAATCAGCAACTTAGATTTTTTTTTTCCTTTTCGCCATTTTCAGCAAAAGTTATAGCGTTTACAAACAATGGTACAAAAATGTGAATTCACGCATTTTGAAGCAGCTCTGACTTTCTGAGCACCTGTCATGTTTCCTGAGGTTCTACAATGCCCAGACAGTAGAAACACCCCACAAATGACCCTATTTTGGAAAGTAGACACCCTAAGGTATTTGCTGATGGGCATAGTGAGTTCATAGAAGTTTTTATTTTTTGCCACAAGTTAGCGGAAAATTATTATTATTTTATTTTTATTTTTTATTACAAAGTCTCATATTCCATTAACTTGTGACAAAAAATAAAAACTTCCATGAACTCACTATGCCCATCACAAAATACCTTGGGGTGTCTTCTTTCCAAAATGGGGTCACTTGTGGCTTAGTTATACTGCCTTGGCATTTTAGGGGCCCTAATGCGTGAGATAAATATCTTGGTCAAATGCCAACTTTATATAAAAAAATGGGAAAAGTTGTCTTTTGCCGAGATATTTCTCTCACCCAGCATGGGTATATGTAAAATGACACCCCAACACACATTCCCCAACTTCTCCAGAGTACGGCGATACCACATGTGTGACACTTTTTTGCAGCCTAGGTGGGCAAATGGGCCCACATTCTAAAGAGCACCTTTCGGATTTCACAGGGCATTTTTTACAGATTTTGATTTCAAACTACTTCTCACGCATCTGGGCCCCTAAAATGCCAGGGCAGTATAACTACCCCACAAGTGACCCCATTTTGGAAAGAAGACACCCCAAGGTATTTCATTATGGGCATAGTGAGTTCATGGAAGTTTTTATTTTTTGTCACAAGTTAGTGGAATATGAGACTTTGTAAGGAAAAATAAATAAATCATCATTTTCCGCTAACTTGTGACGAAAAAATTCTAGGAACTCGCCATGCCCCTCACAGAATACCTTGGGGTGTCTTCTTTCCAAAATAAGGTCACTTGTGGGGTAGTTATAAAAAAAAAAACGCAATGATTTATTCATCCACATCGATTGATGTGAATGGAGAAATCGGGTTTGCCAGGGCATACGAGCTGAGTGGGTATGGATGTTGGGTGGAGCTCCTATGTCCTGACAGACGCCTTTCCCCTCCTTTTTTATTTTTTTGGCAGCATTTTTTTCATCCACATTGATCGATGTGAAATCAAAAATGAACGGCACAGATTTCTTCATTCGCATCGATCAATGTGGATGAAAAAATTGCTGCCCAAAAATTAAAAAGGAGGGGAAAGGCGTCAGCCAGGACATAGGAGCTCCGCCCAACATCCATACCCACTCAGCTCGTATGCCCGGGCAAACCCGATTTCTCCATTCACATTAATCGATGTAGATGAATAAATAATTGCAGTTTTTTTTTTTTATATACAAAGTGTTTGCCAAAGCATATAAACACCGCCCCTCAGCTCAAAAGCCTCGGCAAACATATCTTTTTTACTGCAGAGGAGAAATCTCGTCTTGCAGCGCCGCATACACCGACTTTTGTGTAATCTGACAGCAGCGCAATGCTTCAGTCAGAATGCACATCAGTGCTGCAACTGGTTCATCGGTTGGTCCACCTAGAAGGTAAAAAAAAAAAATGAAAAAACAAGGCCGCAACGCAATAAATTTATTAACATGAACTTTATAATAACATTTGAACATAACTTTTATGAACTTTTGGAACAGAACATTAACTTTTTTGCTTTTTTTTTTTTTTTGCTTTTTTTACCTTTATAGGACAAACCTCTCCTTCCCCATGGGACAATGTGCAAAGCGCAAATCGTCCAGAGATGTGGCGAAGTACATTATGCACTTTGTCCCAGGTGAAAGGAGAGGTTTGCAGCAGCTGTGAGTGAAATGGCCCTAAGAGCCCTGTGTGCCTGTCCTGTGTGACGCAATCCCTATGCTAAGTGTACCTGTGTGTGGTACTTCCGGAAACACTCCCCTAAGCATAGGGCAGGGTGGTCAGGGCAGTCAGGACAGAAATAGCGGGTGTCAAGCCTTTTTCCACTCCTGCTACAGACACAAAAATTTTTTCGGGGTGGCGGTTGGTTTTAGGTACCAGCAATGACATTGGGGAAATGTCACTCGTGTAGACGGCTCACTACACTGGTGGTTGGGGCCACGGAACTTCCTGCATAAAGGAGGTCCTCGATGATCTCTTCCTGAAATTTGAGGAAGGATCTTGTTCTCCCAGCCTTATTGTAGAGAACAAAACTATTATACAGAGCCAATTAAATTAAATATGCAGACACCTTCATATACCAGCATCTGGTTCTGCGGGAAAGTAAATAGGGAGCCAACATCTGGTCATTGACTCCATTTGCTCTTTCAATTTGTATTGTCCTGTCTGCGTGAATGGCGGAAAGCATGTAAACGTCACGCTTGTCTCTCCATTTCACTGCGAGCAGTTCTTCATTACACAAGGCAGCCCTCTCCCCCCTTGCAAGACGGGTGGTAACGAGCCATTGGTGGAAGCCCCAGCGACTCGGTCACGCGGTGCCACAGCAGCCAATCTGTTCTAAAAACAAATGCCCGAAGAGGGGCACACTTGTGTAAAAATTGTCCACATAAAGATGGTACCCCTTGCCAAATAAGGGTGACACCAAGTCCCAGACTGAAACGTTTTCAAGAAATCTACAGTACGTCCAGTTGCCTTGATTTATTCTTTACAGATATATACCATGACCTCGATAAATGAGAACCTTCACAGACATAGTACAATCACTCAGAATTGAGAAAGCTCGTTGGAAGAAAGAGTGAAACGTTTTCAAGAAATCTACAGTACGTCCAGTTGCCTTGATTTATTCTTTACAGATAAGTCCCAGACTGTCTTCCCACTGCTCCCCAGGTAGTGAGGGCAACCAACCGGCTCCAGGGTCAGATCTTTATCCTCATAGACTCGAAATTTGGGCGTATAGCCTGTGGCCCTTTCATAGAGCTTATACAATTTGAACCCATACCGGGCACGCTTGCTTGGGATGTATTGTTTGAAGCCAAGGCGCCCGGTAAAATGTATAAGGGACTTGTCTATGCAGATGTTTTTCTCAGGGGTATACAAATCTGCAAATTTCGTGTTAAAGTGGTCTATAAGGGGCCGAATTTTGTGGAGCCAGTCAAAAACTGGGTGGCCTCTGGGACGAGAGGTGCTATTGTCACTAAAGTGCAGGAAACGCAGGATGGTCTCAAATTGTGTCCTGGACATGGCAGCAGAGAACATGGGCATGTGATGAATTGGGTTCGTGGGCCAATATGATAGCAATTCATTCTTTTTGGTTAGGCCCATGTTGAGGAGAAGGCCCAGAAAAGTTTTAATTTCGGAAACTTGGACGGGTTTCCACCGGAAAAACTGGGCATAAAAGCTTCCCGGGTTGGCGGCTATAAATTGAGTGGCATACCGATTTGTTTCTGCCACGACTAAGTCCGACAGCTCCTCAATCAAGAACAGCTAAAAAAAAAACAGTGCCGATCAGATCTGAGCTGGGCGGTGAAAGGGGGAACTTTTGGTGCGGCTGAAGTTGGGGGCTGCCAATCAGGGTTTGCCAGCACCTCAGGGACTCTAGGGGCTCTACGGGCCTGTCTGTGTGGTGGCTGCGACGGGGGAACTAATGCACGTGCCACCGTACCAGCTTCAACTGCCCTTCTGGTGCTCGCCACTTCACCATGTTGTACGGCAGTGCTGGTACTAGGTCCAGGATGGGCTGCGCTGCTGGTGTATGCCTCCCGCGTAATCCGACAGCGCCAGCCCCACTCTGCTGCCCTTGAAGCGGCTAGTGCGCAACCTGTGGTCTAAACAACACGGGGCCGGGAACGCCTGGTGGTATCAGGGACCTCAACCTCCTCGTCCGAACTTTGGGTCAGACTGCCACTGCTTTCTACAGGTTCGTTTTCTGACCCGCTGGATTCGTCAGATGAGGGTTCCCATTCCTCATCCGACTGAGTCACAAGCCTGTAGGCCTCTTCAGAAGAATACCCCTTACTTGCCATTTGGTCAACTAAATTTAGGGGGTATTCCCTGAGACTACCCAAGAAAAAAAGCAAGCCTGTCTTACAAATGGGAGGCTAGCGATGTACTGGAAGCAGCTGCGATTGATAAAAAATATCAAAACTGATTTTGTTATCGCTGCAGCACTTGTAAAGTGATTGTGCAGTGATCAAAAAATAATAATTTTTTGGTCACTGCGGTGGGGCGGGCGTGGGTGAACGCACGTGTGGGCGACCGATCAGGCCTCATCGGGCAAACACTGCGCTTTGGGTGGAGGGCGAACTAAGGTGACACTAATACTATTATAGATCTGACTGTGATCAGTTCTGATCACTTACAGATACTATAAAAGTACCAATGCTGATTAGCGATACGCTAAATCAGAAAATCTGTGACTGCGGTGCGGGGGGCTGGGCGCTAACCGACGCTAACTACCTAACAAAGGGGCCTAAACTAACCTAAAACCTAACCGTCAATACTAGTGAGAAAAAAAAGTGACAGTTCTACTTTTATAATAGATAGTAGTACCTCCAAAAATAGTTATTACTTTACATTTACCATATGTATACTATATGTCTAGATCATTTTGGGAATGCTATTTTATTTTTTGGGGACGTTAGAAGGCTTAGAAGTTTAGAAGCTAATCTTGAAAAGTCTCTTTGTGAGGCTTACATAATAGAAACCACCCCAAAATTACCCCATTTTAGAAACTACACCCCTCAAAGTATTTAAAACTGATTTTTACAAACATTGTTAACCCTTTAGGTGTTCCACAAGAATTCATGGAAAATGGAGATGAAATTTCAGAATTTCACTTTTTGGGCAGATTTTCCATTTTAATAAATTTTTGGCCATTAACAAAGCAAGGGTTAACAGTCAAACAAAACTCTATATTTATTGCACTGATTCTGTAGTTTACAGAAACACCCCATATAAGGTTGTAAACTGCTGTACGGGCACACGGCATTGCGCAGAAGGAAAGGAACGCCATACGATTTTTGGAAGGCAGATTTTGCTTTACTTTTTTTTTTTACACCATGTCCCATTTTAACCCTGATGCACCCCTAGAGTAGAAACTCCCAAAAAGTAACCGCATTTTACAATTTACGGGATATGGTGGCAGTTTTGTTGGTACTATTTTAGGGTACAAATGACTTTGGTTTGGTTTATTTATTTTTTGAGCGACTGTCTTGTGTAGGGGTTCATTTTTTTCGGTATGAGATGACGGTTTGATTGGTACTATTATAGGGTGCATATGACTTTTGATCGCTTGCTATTACACTTTTTTTGATGTATGAATGGCTTTTTTGACACTTTTTTTTAACGGTATTCACCTGAGGGGTTAAGTCATGTGATATTTTTATAGAGCAGGTTATTACGGACACGGTGATACCCAATATGTCTACTTATTTATTTATGTCAGTTTTACACAATTATTTAATTTTTTAAACATAAAAAAATCATGTTTTAGTTTCTCCATAGTCTGAGAGCCATAGTTTAACAGTATATTTGAAACCCAAAAAACTATGTTTTAGTGTCTCTTTATATTCTGAGCCATAGTTTTTTATTTTCTTGTGCTTTTCTTAGGTAGGGGCTCATCTTTTTCCGTGATGAGGTGACGGTTAGATTGGTACTATTTTGGGAGTATATGCCTTTTTGATCGCTTGGTGTTTCACTTTTAGTGATGTAAGGTGACCTAAAAATGGTTTATTTAGCACAGTTTATTTTTTATTTTTTTTTAATGTGTTCACCTGACGGGTTAAATATTTTTATAGAGCAGGTTATTACGGACGCGGTGATACCCAATATGTCAACTTTTTTATATTTATGTAAGTTTTACACAATTATTTCATTTTTTAAACAAAAAAAATCATGTTTTAGTTTCTCCATAGTCTGAGAGCCATAGTTTTTTAAAAGTTTTTGGGGTGCGTATGACTTTTTGATCGCCTACTATTACACTTTTTGTGATGTAAGGTGACAAAAAAATGGCTTTTTTAGCAGGTTGTTACAGACATGGCAATACCTAATTTGTATACTTTATTTTATTTTTTTACTTAGGTTTTACACAATAACAGTATATTTTAAACCAAAAAAACTATGTTTTAGTGTCTTTATATTATGAGCCATTTATTTATTTATTTTTTGGCGATTGTCTTAGGTAGGGGCTCGTCTTTTTGCGTGATGAGGTGACGGTTAGACTGGTACTATTTTGGGAGTATATGCCTTTTTGATCGCTTAGTGTTTCACTTTTAGTGATGTAAAGTGACCTAAAAATGGTTTATTTAGCACAGTTTTTTTTTTTTTTACTGTGTTCACCTGAGGGGTTAAGTCATGTGATAGTTTTATAGAGCCAGTCGATACGGACGTAGAGATACTTAATATGTGTACCTTTTTTTCCCCCCCTATTTAAAAAAAAATAAAAATCCCCTTTATTTTGGCAAAAGGATATTTATTTATTTTTTTACTTGAAACTTTACATTTTTTTAAGGAAAACTTTTTTTTTTGTACCACTCTGTGACTTCAACTTTTGGGGGTCTGATCCCCTTTACAATGCATGACAATACTTCTGTATTGTCATGCATTTGCTGTAAGTATATTACAGACTATAATACACTTATACACTTATAGCCTTCCTGCCTGTAAGATCCAGGGGGCTGGATCTCACAGGTTCTCCTGGACCCGCCCGATCACAGCGCTGTACATGTACGGCGCTGGTCCTTAAGTCACGGACATCTGCGCTGTATATGTACAGCGTGAGTCCTCTACGGGTTAAGGGTCCATTCACACGTCCGTAACGTGTTTTGCGGATCCATGGATCCGCAAAACACGGACATCGGCAATGTTTGTTCCGCATTTTGCGGACCGCACATCGCCAGCACTAATAGAATATGCCTATTCTTGTCCACAATTGCTGACAAGAATAGGACATGTTCTATTTTTTTCGGGAACGGAAACGTGGACCCAGAAGTGCGAGTCCGCATTTCTGGAGCCGGGCGCACATCGTATGGCCCCATAGAAATGAATGGGTCAGCATTTTGCGGCACAAAATTGCGGACGTGTGAATGGGGCCTTATGGCGCATTACTTCATGATCCATGATTATCTGTGCACATTTATACACCATTTTGGTATCTTTTATTTTCCAACTGTCCTCATTCCCCTGCTGTCAGCACTCAAAGGTGCACTGAAATACATTTTCACAGCTTTGTTCATTGACAGCCGGGGAACTGGGTCTGTTTGAAAGTAAAATTTATCTGCAGTACTACCAGGGGTGTGGAAATCATATCACCCGAAGCCCGGGACATGCAGGTAGTTTGTTAAGTAGCTTAGCCCTGCTGTGGCAGGGCAGGTACATAACTTTTATTGCCCACTGGGTGAACTTTCTGATGGCCGTCAAGCATGTAACCCATGCCTCTTCTTCTCCTCAGCTGACTCCTCCTTTTCCTATTCGATGTCCCAGGTGAGACGTTGCCATGCTATGCTGCGGCTGTTGTGCCTGTAAGCCAAGAGCCACACCGGTTCTGCGCTGCTTTCAGCTCTGCATTCACAAGCCGATCAGTGGCTAACCCCACTCAATTTGGCAGTTGGTAAAGAGATGTTTGACAGCAGTGCCTCAAAGTTTCTTAAAACGTCACAGAGGTCAGAAATCCATGCCCACTCCGCGCTTCTGATTAGCGGAAGCTGAATGGAAAGTCAACGACCCAGGTTGCAGCTGGTATTCCACTACTGCCCTCTGCTGCTCACAAAGCCTGGCCAACATGTGGAACGTGGAGTTCCAGAGAGTGCTCACGTCGCACAACAAGCTGGCAAGTTAAAGCGCTACTGCAGCATTGACAGACCGGCTGAAGCTGTCAATGACTTGCGGAAATGTGCACACACGCAGCACACCTTCACCAGTAGCTGAGGCAAATTGGGGTAGATTTTGAGAAACCGCTGAACCACTCGGTTTAAGACGTGGGCTAGGCATGGGCTGTGTGTGAGCTTGCCGAACTCCAAAGCCGCCACCAAGTTACGTCCATTATCACATACAACCATGCCTGGTTGTAGATTGAGTAGCAAGAGCCACAGCTCAGGCTGGTCTCTTATCCCTTGCAACAGCTCTGTGGCGGTGTGCTGTTTTGTCCCCTAAGCATATCAGCTTCAGCACGGCCTGTTGACGCTTCCCCACTGTATTGCTACACTGCTTCCAGCTACCGGCTGATGGCTGACTGGTGCTGCATGCAGAAGTGGAGGAGGCGGAGGAGGTTGGAGCCACTACTGTAGGTGTTGGCGGAAACCCTGATTGAATTTGGGCTTGTAATCCTCGGCTTCGGTAGCACCGGTGCCATCCCAGGGTACGACTCGCTCCCAGCCTCCACAATGTTCACCCAGTGTGCCGTCAGGGAAATGTAGTGTCCCTAGCCAAATGCACTTGTCCATGTGTCCGTGGTTAGGTGGACCTTCCCAGTAACTGCGTTGGTTAGGGCATGCATGACGTTTCGGGACACATGTTGGTGTAAGGCGGGCATGGCACACCTTGAAAAATAGTGGCGGCTGGGGACAAAGTACTGCGGGACAGCAGCAGACATCAGGCTGCGGAAGGCCTCAGTGTCCACAAGCCTAATTGGTAACATTTCCAGGGCCAATAATTTTGAAAGGTAAGCTATGGCCCGTTGGTGGGAGGCTGGGTATACACGTTTGCGTTCAAATGCCTGGGGCAATGACATTTGGACGCTGCGCTTGGACAGGGAAGTGGATGTGGTCGCTGATGGTGCTTGCGAAGGTCCACGTTTAGGGAAGGGGGCATCCTCGCCTGCGCCTTTGACAGGCGATGTGCCAGCACGTACCATAGGGGAAGAGAAGGCAGTGGTGTGAACCGCAGACACAGATTGTGGACCCAGGCATTCGTCCCACCACCTCCTCTTCCACTTCCTAACTCTGATCATTCTCTTGATTTGTTGACCTAACCACAACCTTAGTGATTGACAACTGTGTCTCATCCTCTTCATCAACATCTTGAGACAGTAATTGCAGTTGACTCATTGACAACTGTGTCTCATCATCATCCACCTCATTAAACACTAATTGCCATTCCCCACCGTCATGTTCTTGTGACTGTGGATGCTCAAGAGGTTGGGAATCAGGGCACAAAACGTGCTTGGCGAGAGGGCCAAATCAAGCAATGGCGATGAAAAGAGCTCCTCGGAATTACTGGCTTAATGTAGTCGTCTCCTACAGTCCCTATATCTAAAGTCACTTATCCTAAGTTACACACTTACGACAAACACTCACATGCTCAAAAACATGCATTTTCTTTCTGCTTATATAGCTTTTATTCCCAGAAAATGCAAAACCAGACTGCTGATTTTTTTTTGCCTCTGAATTCAAAGGACTGAGCTGGCATCAACAGTTTCTCTTGATTAGATTATTTAGATAACCACACCCTTAACTACTCACCTGTGCAACACACTAGAGACTGAACTACTTAGCAAACCAATATTTTATAAATGCAAAAATATACCCCACGGTATACTCTCAATGCAATAAACCAGACAGCAAAAGGATTCACAGTGTATAAGCCATACTACACTGCTCTAACTTGGTATAAAGTACAATAAACTCAGGCATAGACCCACTCAACAATGCACAGAGATAATTTAGCAGGTCTCACAGATACTCTCACTTATCTTAAGACAAATACACACTTGCGATAAAACACTAGTACACACACTTGCAATCAAACACTACCACGCTCGAAAACTCAGGTTTTCAGTCTGCTTATATAGCTGCTATTCCCAGACAACTCCAAACCAGACTCCAGATTTTTTTTCCTCGGGAATTTGGACTCTGGAGCATGCTTTTTAACTGCTGAACCAAGCTGACGCACATCAGAAAATGGATATGCATGGACTTGCATAACAACCAGGTTCAGTCCTATCTGGATACCCTTTCTCCTACATACTCCCTGTTCCCTGACCCCATGGACTTCTGGGTAGGCATATTGGAACAGTGGCTGGAAATGGCCCAATTTCTTATTGTTGTACTGTCTTGTCCAGCCTCCAGTGTACTGTCAGAGAGGACATTCTTTGCAGCCGGTGGTATAATTACACCCAAGCAGATAATAACATATAACAGACTAGGAAAACCAACTGATTAATACATATGTGATAAACGAATATGACAGTAACCACTGGACAAGCAGGCAAGGGTATAGTGGCAGATACTACCACTTGATGAAGTGCATCGATAGGACTTGGGGCCAAACCTAGAGTGTGGAAACTAAGTGAGCCCCTTTCTTCACAGAGCCCTTGGTGGTGGGGATGAACTTTGCCAAGGGCTCACCAGGCTGCTCCTCCAGGATGGTCCCGGTGCACTTGGCCACTCACCTGCAGAGACAAATGCTGGTGCAAGCACCAGTGGTCCAGACAAACATGAGACTAGACTGGAACCCATGAACAAGAACCCAACCAAAACACGGGACACTGTACAGACAAGACAAAACGGGAACCAGACAAGAAACAGAACTGGTGGATGACTAGACCCTATGTAGACATTGCTACATAATGTTCCTAGCCAGGGCTGCACACATGGACTAAGAAGACATCCCTCTGCAGAACCAACATGACCAGGCTACAAGACAAGGCAGGCAAAGAACATTCTACACCCTCTCACCGAAGGTAAAACATAAATAGGACAGGACCAGAAGCAGTTAAGCACTGCCACGCTATGAAAAACAAGACAGAATCAGAAGCAGTTAAGCACTGCCAGGCTATCATAGACAAGACAGGATCAGAAGCAGTTAAGAACTGCCAGGTTATCAAGCACCTGGGCACATAAGACCATGCTAGACATGGAAAAGGGTACAGAGGCAAAACATAATACAAGACAAAACTCAGACAAGGACAGATACCAACAGAACATGGCAAGACACGGTCAAACAGAGCAGACAGACATGAATGTGAGGGAAACAACAATGCTTTAGGTGACACCACACAGAAGTGGTGAATGGCAAAATCCCTGGGTCAGCAGCAAGAGTTGTGCACCTATTAAGGCTCAAGATAGAAATGGAGCCCATGGCCACAGCTCACAGATAGAAATAGCTGCATAACAAGGCCACCTGCTAAACCACACCCAGGCCCAGACCAGTGAAAGTTACCTCCTCTAGAACCAGGAGTAACAAGAACTATAAAACAATCAGTTCACACCAGTCACAGAATGCTGCAGCCAGCATTCCCCAAACAACCAGCATACACGGGATAACCTGTAGCCAGTACGAGGTTACAGGCAGCCAGCCTACACAACAACAAGGGGTGACAGAACTGCACAGTGATAGAAACACAAATGCATCCATACTCAGACCATGTTCACACACAAGGCAGCAGCCAGCATGCATCACAGAATCGGCATTCATGGGAACACCCACAGCCAATACACAAAGTGCATGCAGCCAGCCTACATGGCACTGGTAACAGGAACCACAGAGATATGGACGTGGGGAGACACAAACAGGCAACCGTTTACACACAATACCGCAGCCAGCATGCAGCCCCAAGCAACCAGCATACATAGGAATCAGCCTGCAGCCAGTACACGAGAAAGCATGCAGCCAGCCTACATGGCCACAACTGTCACAGTGAACTGCACTGTGTCAATATAGTACATGACAATGTCTTTTAAACAATGCTAGAACCAGCCTTGTACTTCCCATAGATCCAGATATCTCACCATTCATTGCCCCAATTGTTCTGCTAGATTTATTTCATGCTGGCAGCTCAGGAGACGTGTCCTTTTTCAGGGGGCATGTCCTTTCTGCTTATCTATTTCCCTGTAACTGTCACAGCTTCTAACAGAAGGGCTGTTGGCAGTTGAAGATTCAAACTGAGTGCATGCAACCACCTTTAGGGTACTTTCACACTAGCGTTATTCTTTTCCGGCATTGAGTTCCGTCCTAGGGGCTCAATACCGGAAAATAACTGATTAGTTTTATCCTAATGCATTCTGAATGGAGAGCAATCCATTCAGGATGCATCAGGATGTCTTCAGTTCAGTCTTTTTGACTTTTCAGGACGGAGATAATACCGCAGCATGCTGCGGTTTTATCTCCGTCCAAAATTTCGGAACACTTACCGGAATGCCAGATCCAAATTTTTTTCCTATTGACATGCATTAATGCCAATTTCTTCCCGAGTGTTCCGGCAAAATGGATCCGGCATTGGGGCTGAACTGCCTGCCGGAATCCTCTGCCACAAGTGTGAAAGTACCATTAGTGCAGTGGCCATGACATAAGGAAAGTATTCAGATCCAGGTGCTGGTTTGAAAAATTTTGAATATTTTTCTTGGCACAAGCCCTTTAAGTGTTGCCAGTTCCCTGTCACAGTGGCGGCCTGCAGCCGCTGCTACTCTGACTACCTGTAATTGTTTTCTTACTGACAGCATTTATCCACCTCCTGCTTTTTCCTCCTTCTGTGGCTCTTTCCTGGCATGTTTTGCCTGCCTCCTCCTCTATCTGTAGGGTGTTTTTGCACTCCCTCCAGCTCTTGAAGAAAATCTGTCCCCAGATACATCAATATGAATCCATCTTGCATGTCAGCTGCATGCTTGTCAGTACATTGTAATGGTCTTGATCTTGCATGTAGGGTGGATTCATAAAGATGTATCTGGGGACATATTCCCTTTAAAGGGCCTTTAACCCTTTCAAGGCCAAGCCATTTTTCACCTTCCTGACCAGGCCTAATTTTGCAAATCTGACATGTCACTTTTATGTGCTAATAACTTTGGAATGCTTTCCTTATCCAACCCGTGCGGATCAGTACTGATAGTCGCACTGGAAGTCTAGAAGTATAAAAGGTTAGGACAAGTTCCTAATGTAGAAAACTACTCAGAGACCTTTCTGATTATAAAACAAATAGAATTAGAGCATGGGAAAGGAAACCCAAATATAGATCCTCCACCTTGCACATTCAACCGAATGATTCCTCACACAAGTCTTATCCCATGGGACAAGCCAACCCACATATGGCAAATATAGTGCACAACCACACCACCTCCTCATCCATAACAGCATTACATTATGCCAAGACTTTTGTGAACAGCAGATTCCAGAAATCTTATAGACCAACTTACTCTGATATTATCCAGACACACCCCACTTCCAAACCATCCCAATCTATAGTGGTGGCTAAAATTCAGAAAAATTCCAGTAACATGAACCCAATAGCTAGGACCAATAATCAAAAAAATCCAGCAGACAGGGTCAATAACCAAAAAAACAACAACCACGAACCTGATCCAATTCTCCCCCAATATCTCTTTAGATACAGGTAAAGAACACTCTGTGTATGGATCCCCACCTACAGATAAGCGCTCCGGGACCACTATGGTGGACCACACCCCTGGAGACTTTTCCATATACACCACTCCTAAACCCCATCATACACAAGGATCAGGCACCATGTCACCAACAGTATCAGACGGTCCACCAACAGCCACACCTATAGTGTTAGATCCGGAAGATCTACCCACTACCCTAGGGGATATGGTTCTCAATACTTCTACCTATTCTAACTCCACTGCACAGTCAGAAACTTTTTTAGCACTCCCTACCAATCTCTCAAAGAGTCCTTTTTTAGGACTTGTAGTACCAGACAACTCTCCCCCGCCGGGTTTGACTCCCCCTGTGCGAGCAACACTAACCTCCTTCCAATCAATCAGTCCCTTCTTCACCCCAACCAATCTAATATCAAAAATCTCTCCTCATGTAAAGAAAAACTTGAAGATAACACATTTCTTCACCCCCGTAGCAAGTTACAGAAAACGTCCAAAAGAAGGATCAGAGGATGCAGAGGAGGAAAATCCAGACGCACCAGAAAAATCACCAACAGATGACATCACTCCAATCTTCCCCCCAGGCGATACTAGGAGCACCAACAACAAAAAACTAGAAAGAGAAAAAGGAATTTTTAACCTTTCTAGTTACACCCTTCGTTCCAATGAGATTAACATTTTTAGTAAAGGGTTATCCTTTTGTCCCACCAACTCACCGGGTCTGTTTGAACTTTTAATAGATTTGAATAAATTCATTAGGAAACTGACTCTAAAACGCCATTTTAGAATAAAGGAACTGGTGTGATACCACAGGGAGGGAATACTGATTCATCCGATAAACACCCCTCGGATTATACTAGTGATAATAGCGATGAGATATCACTACTTCCCCCTTTACCATCTAATCTACAGAGGAGCTCGACATTCTATCCCATAGAACACCGAGGCTCCCAACTGGAGAGCTATTACACAACGGTTTTAGACAATTTTAAGAACCTATGTGAAAACAACAAGACCACACCTGGAGGCCACAATTTAAAACTAGTAGAAAAGAAAGCCCTAAAAACACTCAAAGATAATAAGAACATCACTATTAAAAATGCTGATAAAGGAGGGCAAGTGGTTATCCTTAATACGGATTACTATTTAACTGAAGCTAATAGGATCTTATCCGATCCTGAATACTACAGAACTCTCAAAGAGGACCCAACCAATATTTTAAAAAAGACTCTAACAATGCTGGTAGAGCAAGGCTTCCATTCGAATGTTATTAACAAAAAAGAGAAACTTTTTCGTCTCCGTCCCACCCATCTTTGGCCAAATTCTATTTTCTTCCAAAGATCCACAAATTGCTTGATAACCCACCAGGCCGACCTATAATTTAAGGTATAAACTCACTTACTTCAAACCTTTCAGCATATGTAGATTTTTATTTACAAAAGCATGTGCAGTCATTACCGTCATACCTCAAAGATACTCCCCATCTGATTAAGCTTTTACAAGATGTCCAGTGGCAAAAGGAGTACATCTGGGTAACGTTAGATGTAACCTCTTTATATAGTAACATCAAACAGGAACTTTGGATCAGTCAGCAGTCAGACATTACCTCAGTCAAGATTCCTCCATGCCAGATACACAAAAGGAATTTCTTTTGGATTGAATAGAATTTATTTTATCACACAACTATTTCAATTTCAATGACCAATTCTACATCCAAATCAAAGGTACCGCGATGGGGACTAAGTTTGCCCCATCGTATGCGAATCTATTCATGGGGATGTTTGAGAAACAGTTCGGCTTCCTTTCTCACCCCAGAATAAGGTTTTACAAACGCTACATAGATGATATGCTGTTCATTTGGGAAGGAAGCAGCGAAGAACTCTCACACTTTTTCAATAATCTTAAAATGAATGATTGGGGTCTATCCTTTACCATGGAACAACATCCCACTAAAGCCATCTTCTTGGATATTCATTTATAATCAGGTTCTGAGATTATTACAACCAAGACGCACTTCAAAAAGGTAGACGCCAACAGCTACCTCGATTTCAAGAGCTGTCATTTCTCTAAATGGAAAAGAAATATACCATTTAGTCAAATGAAACGGATCAGAAAGAATTGTTCCGATAATCGAGTTTTGCGTGAGCAACTCTCTATCCTCCAGACCCGTTTCAAAGAGAAAGGTTATCCCAGATCCCTAGTCCAGGATTCTGTGAAAAGAACCTTAAAACTAAGCCAAATTGAAGCTCTGTTGCCGAAAAAAAACCATGCCGATTCCAAGTAAAGCACCACAATTCAATCTGATCACCCAGTATAACAATAAACATACAGAAATCAGAAAAATCATAACCAAACATTGGAACATTCTCCTAAAAGACCCCATCTTGAAAGACATCCTATCTGCCACTCCAACCCTCACATTCAGAAGGGCCCCCACCCTCAAGAATATTTTGGCCCCGTCTTGCCCGAATTTTGCAAAAAATAAAAAAACTAATCATGGGGACATCACTAAAGGGGCATTCAAATGTGGTACTAAAAGATGTAAATTCTGCCAGATGATAACCCATGGGATAATAGAAATCAAAATCCCAGGTACTCATGACACTTACACGTTGAGACATAACATGAACTGTGGGACAATATCTGTCATCTACCTACTAGAATGCCCATGTAAGCTCCTCTATGTAGGAAGAACAACACAGACCCTAAGAGAACGTATGAACGAGCATCGCTCGAACCAGGGGCGGACTGAGAACCCTCAGGGCCCCCGGGCAAAATAAATCAAGGGCCCCCTTACAGGCCCCACCCATGTTCTGCTGCAAGCCCCACCCTTGTCCGCCTCCATGCCCCACCTCCAGCCACACCCTACACAATCTTTAATAAGATTTCAAAGTTAAAGTGACACAAAAGGCACCCAGATCACTTCAGTTCATTGAAGTGGTCTGGGTACAGTGTTCCTTTTGCAAATCGAGCTGCAATGTTATAGAGAAACTGCATTGTTAACGTTCCAGCAATAAGTCAGCCTCTAGTGGCTGGCAGCCACCTGAGGGCTTCCTGGATTAAAACAGGTCTGGTATCTGACGCTGGACGTCCTCACACCCTGCATGATGACCTCCAGGGTCAAATTTTTCCCCATAGGGAAGCATTGATTCAATGCTCTCGTATGGGATGATTTAATTTCAGCATCCATTAGTGAGCCTCTGTTAGAAGCAGTGTGGGCATAACTACTGTGAAGGGGGCACATATCTGGGCATAACTACTGTGAAGGGGGCACATATCTGGGCATAAATACTGTGAAGGGGGCACATATCTGGGCATAACTACTGTGAAAGGGGAGGAGGCCTTCAGTGAATGGGGGACTGCTGAAAGGGGTTAATAACTACTGTGAAGGCCCTAGCCGTCTGGGCAACCCCACAGATCATCCCTCCACCCACCTTGTACTTGTTCCACTGATCCGCTACTTGTGGGCTACATGGGCATGAGTTCAGTCACTTCGGTGCGCAATCCCATCCTGTGTCGCGTGATCCCGCGAGACCTGTGACCTACAGCGGCAGGTCTTGCGGGATCACGCGCTGCAGGATGGGATTGCCCACCGAAGTGACTCAACTCATTCCCGCGCGCCCACAAGTAGAGGAACAATTACAAGAGGGGTGGGGAATAGCCAAATAAAAAAATATTTTGAACCAAAATATGTTATGGGGGCTCTGTGGATGGCACTGTTGTGGAGGGATCTATGGATGGCACTGTTATGGGGGGATCTGTGGATGGCACTGTTATGGGGGCTCTGTGGATGAAACACTGTTGTGGGGGCTCTATCTCCCATGATATAGACATAATACTGTCAAGTAAACGGAACACCGGCATCTGGTGTTGTAATGGCAGCGGGGCCCGGTGCAGTCACTGTATTCTATTACACCGGGCCCCGCTCACTGTAATACTAATATTCCTATGTGAACAACTTGAAATCCTCTGCGATCCTCTCCCTCTGAGCTCTCTGTACTCACAAACTCAGTAGCAGGCCGGGCGGCAGCGCAACTCACTGACGTCACGCACCTGCTCCTCCCACTTTATGAATGAAGTAGGAGGAGCATGCGCGTGACGTCAGTTAATTGCGCTGCCGCCCGGCCTGCTACTGAGTTTTAGAGATGGGAAGTTCGGATCTTTTTCATGAATCGGTTCATTTGAATCAGTTGATTCAAAAGAACTGATTCATGTATCGGATCTTCGGTTCACTTCCTGAGCCGACAGAAGCAAGTGAACTGAAGATCAATGCGCATGCTCAGCTCATCGAATCTTCGGTTCACTTGCTGAGTCGGCTCTCAAGTGAACCGAAGGTCAGGAGGGACTCGCTCCTGGCAAACACAGCTCTGCTGCAGTGGAGCAGACTGATGTAATTACACTGTATAGTTATTGCAGGGATTTAGATAATGGTCTAAGAGTTTATTAGTTAATAGAATCAATTGAGTTAAAATAATCCTGTCACCGAGTCCCTGCCAGGCTTCCTGCACTGCTACATTGCTGCAAGAACCCTGTACACACACAGCTCTGCTACATTGCTACAAGCACCCTGTACACACACATCTCTGCTACATTGCTGCAAGCACCCTGTACACACACAGCTCTGCTACATTGCTGCAAGCACCCTGTACACACACACAGCTCTGCTAGATGCAATACTATACCACCCCCCTGGACGGACTTGCCGGGAGACAGGGAGCCGCAGAGCAGGAAGCCTGGCAGGGACTCTGTGACATGATTCTTTTAACTAATAAACTCAGATGATTCTCTTAGTCCCTGCACGACTCCCCTGTGCTGTGAGTCAGTGCTGGACTGCTGGCTGCCTCTGATTAGTTGGAGGGCGGGGAGGGGCGGGGCTAGCTTCCACTGTCGGCTCCTATTACACTGCCTGCTGCTGCCTCTATGCTAAGTGAGTTTGTGAGTACAGAGAGGGAGAGGATCGCAGGGGATTTCAAGTTGTTCATATAGGAATATTACTATTACAGTGAGCAGGGCCCGGTGTTATGTTATTCTGGGGCGGGCCCCCATCCCGGCCGGGCCCTCGGACCATGTCCGAAGTGCCCGACCGGTCAGTCCACCCCTGGCTCGAACATAAAAAGACAGATCTTTACACAAACACTTTCATGAGTCCCACAACAGCGACGCAGCACTTCTAAAAGTTACACCCCTTGAATGGGTACCCCAGTCATATCAGTGTTTGTCACACAAAGAAATGTATTGGATTTATCGCCTGAATACATTGTCCCCCTTCGGCCTCAATGAAACCCTGGAGTATACCAATTATTGATCACTAAATTCTGAATCAACCCATGAAATTCATCACCCCTGAATATAACTTTTATATACTTATTTATTACCACCTCTCGAATAGAGGTTTTGTATTTATCTATTTATATACTTTTTCTCAGTATTTTTTTCCAGTATTTATTGGCCATTAATTTTGACTCTTTAATTTTGACTTCTAGCAAAAAAAATTTACATGTATTATTTATATTATTTATATATCTCATTGTACACGGTATGAAATATATGTACGGCAGAAATGTATTTTACTGTATATATTTTTTATCTATATTTTTCTATATATACTCTTTACATATTTATATATATATATATATATTTTAATCTTTATTATATATATTGCATACATGTGCAAGTATAATGTCATCTTATATAGTTTTTTAACATTGGTACCTTAGCACCTAATCACGAGGGCCCTCGAGTTATATATACACAATAGTCTAGATCTCACATCCATTCCACTCCCCCATTTTCTGTGTAAATTATTATTTTATTCGCATTTTATACTTATTATTTTCATAAATACAGAAAGATTACATAAGCCATCTGAGCATAACAGTAAACAATGTTGTAGGATAGATAAAACAAATTAACAATAAAAATCAAATAGAACAGCATCTAGTTAATTGGGGAGGAAAGGAGGTGGGAAGGTGGGAAAGAGGGGAGCATGGTTACTAATCAAAAACACCCTGTCACAAACTAGAAAAGGTAAGACTAAACCTGACCTAGCTTACTCAGACAAGTGAGGAACTGTTGATAAACTAATCCTTCGCAAGTCTAAAACTATCTAGGTACATTATAGCGTCAATCTGTTGCAATCCAAGCAGAAAAGATGCCTGATTTCTCAGCAGACAACCATCTTCCCCAAATCTTCTCAAACTTATCAGGTCTGTGTGCCGTAAGCCATCTTTTTCGTTCAAAATCATACACTTTAAACAATTCAGTGAACCAGTCGTTCAAAGTCGGAGGATCCTTCTGACGCCATCCCCTTGGAATAAGCATCTTGGCAATATTTAGGAAGTAATTGCTGAGATCTGATTTCACGACTTGTTGATGTGTGTTATACAAGTTAAACAAAACCAAGTTAACAGACAATGTAATATCCGTGCCAAAAATCTTGTTAATCACGCTGCATACATCTTTCCAGAAGGTGGTTAGAGAGGGGCAGGAGAACCATATATGATCATAATTTCCAATGCCCTGTCCGCATCTCCAGCACACATCAGAAACTTCTGAATTATACCTACATAGTAACAGTGGAGTTCTATACCATCTAGTGGTGATCTTATACTGGAGTTCTTGATAATTGTATGCTGGAGAATTGGAGAGTGCACTGCCGAGTATCGCTAATTTCTGAGCTTCAGATATTGGGTGCTGAAGTTCTTTGGACCAGCTTTCCAGAAAACCCGGTTCGCTTGAGGGAGTGTTAAACAGTCCATAACATTTTGAGAAAATATGGGGGATGGGGGTTTTGGTGGAGATAACTTTTAGCCATCAAGAATTCTCACAGGGGGGTGAAATGGGGACCTCAAAGGCTTTAAGGAAATTGAATAACTTCTTAGGCTACTTTCACACTAGCGTTCAGAGCGGATCCGTCTGAGACGGATCCGCTCATATAATGCAGACGGTGGCTCCGTTCAGAACGGATCCGTCTGCATTATATTGTTAAAATATTTCTAAGTGTGAAAATAGCCTAAGACGGATCCGTCCAGACTTTCAATGTAAAGTCAATGGGGGACGGATCCGTTTGAAGATTGAGCCATAGTGTGTCATCTTCAAACGGATCCGTCCCCATTGACTTACATTGTAAGTCTGGACGGATCCGCACGCCTCCGCATGGCCTGCTGAGCGGAGCGGAGGCTGAACGCTGCCAGACTGATGCATTCTGAGCGGATCCGCGTCCACTCAGAATGCATTAGTGCCGGACGGAAGCGTTCGGGTCCACTTGTGAGTCCCTTCAAACGGAGCTCACAAGCGGACGGCCGAACGCTAGTGTGAAAGTAGCCTTAAACTGATCCTCGGGGATGTTCTGGCAAGCAATAAGTGAACACAGTTGTGATTTATCTAGCGGTCTCCCCTTAAACCATAATGCTTTTAAAGGAATCATCTCCCCCTTGGCGTCACACTTCAAATTGTCATGCCAGAACATCCACGAGGTAGGGATGATGCAGGTAATTGGTGATTCCCTAGACCAGGCATGTCCAAACTGTGGCCCTCCAGCTGTTGCAAAACTACAACTCCCAGCATGCCTGGATAGCTTACAGCTATTAGGGCATGCTGGGAGTTGTAGTTTTGCAACAGCTGGAGGGCCGCAGTTTGGACATGCCTGCCCTAGACAAATCTTGAACAAAATGTAAGGTAGCGTTTAGGGAGTGCCACTTCCTAATTGTTTCCCTAGTGATTGCATTTTTAATTCCTTTTCGTCTTTTTGGGAAGGTAGACGTCTTCCATAACAGAGACGTCAAGTTTATTCCTGCGAAATCATGCTCTATCGAAACCCATTTCTTTCTTACCGGATGTGTGAACCATTCAAGTGACCTGGAAAGCCAGGCAGCTTTATAGTACTTCTCTAAATCAGGGAGATTAACCCCTCCGTCTTTCCTGGCTCTAGATAGAAGCTCATAGGATAGCCTACAAGTTTTGCCCTTCCAAATTAACTTTGCAAACAATCTCCTGAGTTTATTAAAGAAATCTTTGGGTATATTGATGGGTAGCGTTTGTATTAGGTATAGAATCTTGGGGACTATAGACATTTTTATCACATTTATTCTACCAAACCAAGACAGCCAAAGATCCTCCCATTCCTTGAGTTGTATTTCAGTCTGTTTAAGAATTTTGGGGAAATTCAATTTGTAAAGATATTTTATGTTATGGCCAAGATTAGTTCCCAGGTACTTGAAAGCACCAACAACTGGTTTTAAGGCACTCAGTGAGACAATTTTCTCCCATGCACTGGGTTTAACGTTGATATTATAGATTTCTGATTTAGCTAAACTGATTTTGAAGTCTGATACCTCATGGAAAAGTGAAAACTCATCTAACAGATTCGGTAAAGAAGATCTCGGATTGGTTATTACAAATAGAGTATCGTCGGCAAATGCCGCTATTTTATGCTCTCCGGAGCCCTTGTTTAAGCCATTGATGGAATTATTTGACCTGATTTTGGTCAAGAAGGTTCAAGGGACAGTATGAATAAAAGTGGTGATAGAGGGCACCCCTGCCTCGTTCCATTACTGATAAGGAAAGGGTTGGACAAAACTCAGTTTACCTTAATTCTCGCTTTGGGAATTGTACAGAGGGCCATGACTTTATTTATAAAAAATTCTGGGAATCCAAATTTAAAAAGTGTATTGCGAAGATTGATCCAATTCAGCCTATCAAACGCCTTCTCGGCGTCAGAGGCAATCAGGATTGTTGGGATGCGTTTGACTTTGGCGAATTGCATTAAATGAACCACTTTCGTTGTATTGTCTTTGGCCTCACGGCCAGGTATAAATCCCACCTGATCATCTCCGACAAGTGTGCCAACTAAGGGACTAATCCTACCCGCCAGTAATGTAGCATATAACTTTAGATCGACATTTAGTAGTGAGATCGGTCGGTAATTACAACATCCAGTCGGATCTTTCCCTTCTTTATGAATTAATGTAATATTGGCGATAAGGGATTCCTCCCTCCATGACTCTTCCTTTCCTATCAAATTGAAATATTCCACTAGACGGGGGGCCAATATGTCTTTGAACTTTTTATAGTAGCAGGCCGTGAGACCGTCTGGGCCCAGACTTTTTACCTAATATGTATACTTTTTCTCATTTATTAAAGTTTTGTATTTTTTGAGAGATTTTCTTATGTAGGGGCTCATTTTTTGCGGGATGAGGTGACGGTTTTATTGGTACCATTTTGTGGGACATACGCGTTTTTGATCACTTGGTGTTGCACCTTTTGTGATGCAAAGTGACAAAAATTGCTTGTTTTGACACAGTTTTTTTTTTTTTTTTACGGTGTTCATCTGAGGGGTTAGCTCATGTGATATTTTTATAGAGCTGGTTTTTACGGACGCGGCAATACCTAATATGTATACATTTTTTTTATTTGTTTCACTTTAACACAATAATAGCATTTTTGAAACCAAAAAAATGATGTTTTAGTGTCTCCTTGTTCTAAGAGCTATAGTTTTTTTTATTTTTTGAGAGATTTTCTTATGTAGGGGCTCATTTTTTGCGGGATGAGGTGACGTTTTTTTTGGTACCATTTTGTGGGACATACGCGTTTTCGATCACTTGGTGTTGCACCTTTTGTGATGCAAGATGACAAAAATAGCTTGTTTTGACACAGTATTTTTTTTTTTTTTTTTTTACGGTGTTCATCTGAGGGGTTAGCTCATTAGATATTTTTATAGAGCTGTTTTTTACGGATGCGGCAATACCTAATATGTATACTTTTTTTATTTGTTTCACTTTAACCAAAAAAATTATGTTTGACGGACGCGGCAATACCAAATATGTCTATTTTATTTTATTTTTTCTATTTTTAAATTTTTATTTTTATTCCTTACTTGGGGACTTTTTTTTTTTACATGTGAAACTTTTTTTTTTTTTTTTTCAACCCTTTATTTTTTTTTATTTTTTTTTACACTTTTCGTCCCCCATAAGGTCATACAAGACCTCTGGGGGACATTTGCTTCACTTTTTCTTTTTTTTTTCACTGTTGATTTCTCCTGTAACTGGGGCTGACATAGTAGCCCCAGTTACAGAAGAAATGCACCCCCCAGAGAGGTTGTACAGCGCTGTACAGCCTCAATGCAGGCTAATCGAGGTCTCTGAAAGACCTCACACAGCTCCTGCACTCTCCGGTCCCGGTGGTCATATGACTGCCGAGCCGGAACAGGAAGCGCATAGCGCTTCCTGCTCTGCATACACAGTGCTCGGTGAGCGCTGTGTCTGCAGCGATCCGGAAGGCAGGGACACCTGGGAACTGTCCCTGCCTTATCTCTGGGTTGCCCTGCTGTCACTGACAGCGGGCAACCCGATCAGCAGCTGCACGATTAGCGTGCAGCTGCTGTTTCTGAAAGGACGTTTTAAAACGTGCTTTCAGAAATAGAGGTCCACCCATAGGACGTTTATATCCTATGGGCGGACGGAAAGTGGTTAAGGACCTCGGCTAAGGTGAATGGAGCATCTAATGAGTTTTTTTGTTCCAGGGTCAGAGTGGGGGTTGTAATATTTTATAAGTAACCTTTAATCTTACAATATCTGTTATCTATGTCTTCTTTTGTCTCTGTGGCATTTAAATTATACAACTTCTCGTAGTACTCCCTAAACGCAGAAGCTATCTCACTAGAGTCTTGCATAGTTTGGTTAAGGCTATTTTTGATCTTGTTATTATTATTCCTAGCTCTCTCTTTTTTAACCAACCTAGCCAGCTCTTTACCACACTTGTTAGCGTACAAATAATGTCTGTATTTAGCCATATGGACGTATCTCTGAAAAGTGTGATCCAGAATATTTTTCACACTTGTTCTAAGTTCTGCTAATTTAACTTCAGTTCTTTTGTCAGGAGAGGTTTTATGGACTTTCTCAAGGGACCTAATCTGTTCAATTAGTGTAGCCAATTGTTTTTCTCTATCTCTCTTTTCTTTAGCGCCCAGTTTCATCAAAAGGCCTCTCACTACCGCCTTATGTGTTTCCCATATAACAGAATTATTGACATCTTCCGTCTTATTTTCTTTGAAGAAGTGTTCTAGCTCTGAGGAAACGTATTTTTTATTTTTATCGCTATTTAACAAGCTTTCATTTAGGATCCAATTGTTCACTCTAAAACTAGGATGTTCAGTTTTAAACAGCATAAAAATTGGTGCATGATCGGACAACAACCTAATGTCGTATTCTGACTTATGGACTAGACCGTCTTTTTGGCTTACGAGAAAGAAATCTATTCTTGAGTGCGAATGGAATGTGTTTGAATAAAAAGAGTAGTCTCTCGTGTTAGGATGAAGAACTCTCCAGATATCCACTAGCAGGTGCTCCTCCAGTATGTCTCCAAACCTTTTTAACTTTTGTTTTGTATAATTGGACTTGCCAGATGAAGAGTCCATGCTAGGGTCTGGTGCGATATTAAAATCTCCACCAACCAGTAGGTGACCCTCACTAGAAGTACTGAGAATCTTGAAAACAGATCTCAAAAAGATCACCTGCTTTTGGTTTGGGGCGTATATATTTGCAAAAGTATATAGTGTTTCGCCAACATAACCCTTTACAAAAATATACCTCCCATCCGGATCTACTACCATATCTGTTTTTTTTTAATCTATGTTTTTACCAAAGACAATCGATACACCTTTTTGTTTCTTCAACGGTGTACAAGCATTAAACCAAACCTTATAGTAGCTTTTTTTCATTTTCGGGGTAGAAGTTTTGCGTAGAAGTGAGTTTCCTGGAGAAACAATACATCAACATGTTTCTTCTTAAAGGAATGCAAAACTTGCCCTCTCTTAGATGGAATGTTTAGTCCATTGGCATTGAAAAAGACACAATATAGTTCAGGCATGTTAGTAGTACGGACTAGCTTTGTTAGGAAAAAGCATTAAACCACCAAGGGGGGAGGGGTAAGGAAGGTTTATGAGAGGGCAAAGCAGGAACTGGAGAGAAAAAGAATAAATAAAAAAATAATAATAAATAAAAAAAATAGAGGAATAAAAATTACCTAGGCTATGTCTGAGGAAGGAAATTCGTAGGCTATGTAGTAATGGGGTAAATTAAAAGGAGTGTTAATTTAGGGAGGTTATGTAACCTAAATATCAAGCAAATAAGGAAAGGTACTCCTCCAATCAATAGAGGAATAGTACCCGGAAGGTATTGACAGTGTCAGTCCTCTTAGAACTAGAGAGACTGAGTTCCTACCACACTGGCGGTGTGGTACCGTCAAGGGTGGGGGGGAGAGAGAGAACAATTTAATATTTTAAATAAACACCGCAGGTTCTACCACATTACTTTCATGAGGCAGATGCGGTAATAGAAGTTTCAATACTCATAACTAAAGGGGGGTGAAAATTGCCCACAATCCTATAATGATTCAGTTAACCAAGTAACAGTGAAACGATACGCCTTCTCATTACCAGTTTAAGGTAAATGATAAGACCTATAGCATAGATAAACTTTTATAAGTAATATCTTCCAACATATTACATCAAATAGCAACCTAAATTCCTATTAAAGCTTGCTCTCACAAAAATATACAACTGTCATTATTTTGTGACAGTATGAGTACAACTAAAGATATATACGTAAATAACAGATTTGGTTATACAAATCACACAAATGAATACAAACTAGAAACAAGGATCTATCACCCATAATGTCAACTCGGTGTAAACTGCCGGGAAGATGGGGTGGCATCTCTCGTCTGCTTCCTTGGAGCTCTGGGACGGTGAAAGCCTTCTTCGTCTTTTCTTCTCGTCTGCGGAGTTGAAAACTGATCCCATTTGGCCGTGGATGGGAGACCCGGTGGTGGGGGAGTCGGTTCCTCTGGCAACCATTCCGGGATTGAGATGTGGTTTAAGTCCAGTTTATTTAATGCAAAAACAAGATCCTCTGATGAGCACACCGTCAGCTGTTTCCCAGCGTGGTTGAAAGAAAGACCGAACGGGTACAGCCACCTGTATTTGATGTTTTTCTCCCTCAAGGACCTTGTCAAAGGAATAAGTTGTCTTCGCTTCTCCAAAGTAAGTCTTGAGAGATCTTGAAAAATCTGGATCGTGCTCCCTTCAAATTC